>NC_050203.1:32505967-32807096 GCF_013141755.1 Anopheles stephensi | reverse complement strand
TTCTCCTGCTCGACTGATCAATATATGTTTGTATAATTTATTTACTACTTGAAATGATGTTGTTGCTTCTTGAGTGAACTTCCTTGAGTGAGGGAAGTGAGAAACTTGAGTGCTCTCCCTTATAAATTATTAAACGTAAAAGGTAGCCAGTGCTATTGAATCAGTATTCGAGCGGAATTGATACTGCTCTCGTGATGCACACGGTGAGAAGAAAGATTTTTTGTTGTCACATGTACTGAAGAAAGCAACCAATTTTGTTTTACCTTCCAACCTTCCAATAGATCATATGGAAATTTTGCCAGTGATTTTATACTGTTGAAATATCGTCAAGAGAGAACTCAAGTTCAATTTCAATTTCATCTCAATTAAATGATCGACATGCCATTCTTAATAACTCATCTCATCTTGAACATTCCTCCGTATGCGTAATAGACTCTCAAGCTTCGGGTAAAAAGTGTCAAGAAGAACCCGACATTAAAGGCCATTAAAATTGTAGAGGTCGAAGAATCGCAACATAAAATCTTCATACTGTTATAACTATAACAACAGTTATAACTGACAGGACGAGACTTCTCAAGGTTTACTTGAAAAATTAACTCACTTTGGGAATATTATATATAATTTCACCTTTTGCTCTCGATTGAGATAACCTGATGATGATTTTAATTGAAAGTAATATGACTTAAAACATTGACAGTACTTAGACAAATTATTCTAAAGTAAGGATTGATAATCCAGTTGAGTGTACAACAATGCCATTCCCTATCATGTTGGGAGATAAAAAGGATTACCTTCACACTTGTTCAAGCATCTACTATCCTTCCGATCCTTCCCAAAAAAGTAAATGAAATTAAAAAAAACAAACAGAAATAAAGCACGTTTTTATTCCTTTGATGACAATATTAATGATCCTGTCCGATAAACATCCAATCAAATTGCTCCTATTAATCATTAATCATCCCCAGACCAAACGACATTCGTCACTACGCACACTTGAAGCTGCTTCGAGTGCCGAAGCTCAACTGAACCACGAGCACCATTCGCTTCCCGACTGAAGGGAAAACCTTCGTGCGGTTCGCATTCGTTTTCCATCCGGGTCGGAAAAACACCCGATCCATTGCCGAGAAAATTTCGCCCTACTAAAAGAGCCCCTTGGCTTTTTCGCTCGTCCGAGCCCGACTCAGTGCGGGTCAGTGCGCCACGTAAGCAAAAAAGGTCGCCAACCCTTCTGCCTACGACACAGCAAAACCTTGAGGCCGACCGCGCTTTTCGCCTAATTTCGTCGTGCCTGGTTCGGGTGGGAAAAGTGGAACCTTCGTCGGAAAATTTCGGACTTCGCTTCTCGTACGAAAATTCGCCCGAAAACGAACGGGGCGAAAAACCCCCCAATCGGACGAATAAGAAAAGCGGCCAGCTCGCTTTTCATCCTCCCCCATTCCGTTCCTTCATTCGCATCCGTCCGATATTCGGCTCGAGGGTGTGCTATGGGTGAGCGCGTGTGTGTGAAAGGGAGAGCGATAGAGGATGAAGCGAACGCAACCCTCTTTCAGGGGTCGTTCCCGAGCGTTCGATGCGAGAGGGTGAGTTGTTGGTGAACAAAATGGATTTTCACCACCAATCGGACTCTCCGGCTTATGTGCTCTCTCGCTCGCGCTCGCTCTCGGGTGTTTTCTCGGGAAAAAAGAAGGCGGTGCAGTTGTTTTGGGTTGTTGTCGTTGCTGATGATGACGGTTAGCCTTGCCTTAGGTTGCCCGAAGATGATGGTGGTGGTGGTGGTACTGGGGGTGGTGGAGGCAACGATGATGATGATGCTGCTGATAACCGATCCGACTGCTCCAACGGAACGCCCGAAGTGGCCCCACACAGTCGAGCAGCGCGTGTCATTTGAGGCAGACCGGGCCGAGTATTGCGTATTGTGCTTTACACTTTCCAATCCATCGTCAGTAGATTCTGTCGCGGTGTGTGAGTGTGGTTTTTTAGTAAACGATCGTGTTAGTTGCATAATTGCGGTGAAAATTTTCATCATTTTTGCGAAGCTGATAATTTAGCAAAAACAGTCACGTAAGTAGATAAAGCTTAGCTAACCTTCACACTACCATAGAAACATATTTCTCGGCATGAAGGTAGTAATTAAGTCCAAGCGGACAAAACAACTTTCACAGCCACTACGAAATAGGGTGGCATCGGTGGCTACTACGCGTGATTTTTCGAGATCGACTCCGCTCACCAGATCTCTTCTCACAGCGAGCACTGTGAGCGTGTGAGAAGAAAATTCGTGAGCACGTAGAGGCATTCGATGGAGCGGGGGGAGGGGTGCCTAGTGCGGGTGGTGGGTGGCTGGACGGGTGAATGAGGGTTTCGTGAATTCTTCTCTATTCACGCGTCACTTCCACCCACCCCCACCTGCCTCCGCCCTGTTATTTTTCCGTTACCCTAACCAACCTTCGTGGCCGTGTTCGTGTTCGGCTTTTACGTTCGGATCGGTTCGTGTCGTTTTGTGGAGCTTGACGCTGTTTTCGACGGGGGTTGCAAACAGGGTGGTGTGTGTGTGTGCGAGTTTGCTTTCGTAACGCACGATTCAAACCGTGCGGGGTGGTAAGGGTGGGTTTGGGGGGGGGGGGGGGTGAGGTTGGGTGGTAATGATGGGGAGCACGCGTTCGCGAGCTCTCGCCTAGAAGACGCTGATGCTAGACCGTGGCGACTGTGTACGGTAAAACGCGCGTGCCTACGTGCCTCCACCCTTCGTAATGCCCTCACCCCCTCCCCCGTCCCTCCCCTTCTGCTCCACACATTCACAGTACAGTTTCATTTGAGGCAGAGTTGAATTTTTCGTGCTGGTCGAGTTTTAACCGACGATGCTTGGCCGACTGCTGCTGTCACGTAGAATGACTTTTTAGGCGTAATAAGCTAACTCTACTTGAAACACAGTGAGATTTTTAGTTACTATTTCAAGACATGGATATCTCTTTGGAACTATTATGAATGTCACCGTTTAAATTAGCACCTTAACTTCACTTCTTCATAATTATTCAGCGCCGAAAAGACTGATTTATGCTTCTCAAACACTTTCCAAAGTCTCAAATCCAAAAGTCTCGCCCCCCCTTTTTCGGCTGGTAAATGAGTTTCACGCTCATTACTAGTATTATTGTTACTACTTCAACCTACCTTCCCCCCATTACCTCACTGTTGTTTCGGGTTGACGATCACCTTCTCGATGCCGAACGAGGCGCGAATGTTTGTTTTTCATTTTTGCAGACGTTGCGCAGCGAATGTTCGTCGTAATGCGGATGTTTCGGAAGGTTTTTTTTTTTTGTGCTCCTGCTTGTTTCTCTGCTTCATTTGGAAACGATGGGAGCGAAAAAAAAAGGTAAAATAAAACAGCTACAAGCAGAGAAGCAATCGTTTCGATATCGCCGCGTTGTCACTTTGCGTTGCGTGACTTGATTTTATGATGCCTATCGGCGGCGCGGGTTTCACATCGCCCAAAATTCCACATCGCTGCGAGCTGGCTGGTGCGTAGTTTGTGCGTGAAGATCGATTTACAGGCACACATACACGCGCTGAGAAATATATTTGCAAATTTTATTTCCACATAACCTAATGCGCCCGAGGCGGTTATGATTTGATGATTTTTCGTCATTTATCATTTGAAATCGCGATGCGTTAGAAATCGCGAGCTTCTACTTCAATATTAGTTTTGATTTACAAATTAACTCTCCAGAACCGGTATTCATATCCCATTCGGATCTTAGCCCCGTAGTTAGGACTGACTGTCCAACTGCGTGGTATTTAGTCTAGCAAGTCAGAAATGGCAGGTATGACCTTAGAGTTAGAGGTCGTTAGGCCAAGCAGAGAGAGAAAGAGAGATTGAGAGAGAGAAAGATTGGACTTTGCATACTTTACATTGAAAATGCTGTCCAACATGTAACGGATTTGCACATTACAATAAATCACTGGGAGTAGTCTGATGGCCAAGGCAGAAAGGAGTATTGAACCTCGGTTTCCCGTAGATGCCATGCCGGTATGGCCAAGCAGGTCGTGAATACCGATTTAGAGAAAACACGATAAAGGCCTAATTAACTTTTCAAACATATAACACTTTTGAAGTCGAAATGTAAGAAACGTTTGATGTTGTGTTTCAATGTACACGGCAGGCAACAAATCGGCTGCGGCCTCTGTAGCTCAGTGAGTACTTTTCAAATGTCTCTTGAAGTATATCGCTGCCGTTGAATTCTGCTACCGAAATGTAATGCCACAGAATGTATGTCGTTTTTTTTGCGATGTAAATTATTGAACTTTCCTTAGATTTAGACCCTACTATCTATATTTAACATTTATTAAAAATTTGTTCTAAAATGTTTAACATAAAACAAGTCAAATTTGGAAAGACGAAGAAAAACTCAGCACTGCAGATACCTGAATGGATTTAATATTGCTCCAATCCTTCATTCAAATCCTTCTACAACAATATTGCTAGCCCGTTGGGCATTTTTGGGACCGAACCACAAATTTTCGTGCCAAACAATAAAAACAAACGGTCACCGTTAACCATCAACGCTATCGTTCACTCGCTTTGAGTGATTGTCGCACAGTGACGGATTTATGGTTTTAGAACGCCTTAGACAGCCTTTGAAGGTCCATGGTTTCATTTTTATTCGATGCAACATATCCCAAGGAAAATGGCCAGGCAATGCCTAACGAAAAGATTTAGCATATCTCTGCTTCAGACTGAAGGTCCGTTTGATTCGCCGCAGTTGTCACGGGAAAGCACCGGTCCAAATTTTTGAAGGCGAATATTGTACAGCAATCTGTCCTTTTCGTCCAAAATGTTCTTCATGAATCTAAATATCTAAATATCTAAATTGAGGTTTCACACTGTGATTTTCTCATCAGTCTTTTCTGTATTTGAAGGATTGTACAAAAAATATCGTCCATTAAATAAAAGCCTGGAACACGGCTGAGCTCACCCGGCATAAGGTGCCCTTTCACGGTTTGGATGTAATTCGTAACCGATGTGAATTGTACCTTACTCTGTAACTCTAACAGTAACCTAGTTTAAAGCAGTACGACCAGGCCGTCTTTGATGAATAAAAAAAACAAGTCTGGAAGTGTTCAGTTTATCAGTTAATCAGATGATTTTATTCGAGAATTTAACAGCTATGTGTTTTGAATATAAATATTTTTTATGAAATAATTTTTGTATCGACAGATTTATTGAATTAGACAATATGGCATCAGTCCGTAATCATTAATTAATAAATAAATTAAAAAAAGATTTATTGAATTATCCTAGCAAGGGGCTGTCCGTTGGCTGAGGCGATAACGGAGTCGATCTTCTCACGGCTGGACCCGGGTTCAAATCCCATCCAGACCGCCTCCCCGTTCGCAGGGCTGACTGCTTTGCTACGAGTAAAATCAAGTCACAGAAAGCCAGATATGTGGCTGGCCAAGACCTCTCGAGGTTGTAGTGCCAGGGAAGAAGAAGAAGATCCTAGCTTGTAGCTACATTAAACCTAGCTTAAACAACCCTGATTTCATAGTATTCCTGTTGTATCAATATGTGCCGCATGAGAGATAACGTGGTAGGAGGTTAAACTTTTTCGTTGCATCGAGCCCCTAGCCGCTAATGATGTCAACCATGTTGCCGACCACCATATTTAATATTTAAAGCAAATATTTACAATCTGGGTTTTGAAATAGAGAAAGTTAATCTAAAACCTTGTTTCTTTATAAAAAAAATCCCAGTGTTTGTACACAACCCTGACGTGTTGACAGTCGACGAAAGCACGATCGTGCCTTCGTTAAGTTGGGGCACTCGCGTAGCCAGGATTCGTGTTGAGTGCAGGAGCGCCCACACGAATAAAAGAATTAAATATAAGTGCATTAGGAGAAATAAACTCTCTTACCTGCGAACTTCCAAGCAACACAAACGACGGTAAATATTCATCACTGCAGCAAAAAAAACCAAATCCGAAAACTCCCGCGAACGAACTCCCAGTTTTGATATCGGTCTGATTTTATCTTTTCTTTCCCTTCCTATCTTGTTCATGTTTCCACTCGTTTTAGTGCTCAAGGATATCACGGAGTTTTTGACACTTTCTCAGAAATTTTTGGCGAAACTAAAATCATGAAGAAACCCGTAAAAAGCATCTAGTTAGAGTCTTAGGTTTTTAGCTTTGACTTAGTTTCTGACTGACTGTTTCTGTTTCAAAATGTAGGAAAAATCCCCAAAATTGTTGCTCTTTTATTGGGAACACATCAGATCTGATTCTCACGAATTTTGAAGTAACTACTTTCTCATTTTTATTTTCAAATATTTAAATGTTTTCTTGTGATATCTGTATGCCAACGCCTGATGTGATGATCATGGATGTAACACCTTTTTTCTGTACGTTCTTCTTCCTCTTACTTGGCACTTCAACCTTTCGAAGTCTTAGCCTTTTTGGCCAAACATTTCTGGCTTCTTGTGATTTGATTTCATCCGTAGCTGGACAGTCAGTCCAGCCGCACGGCGAGGCGTTCCCCCGTGCAGACCTTGGGGTCCTGTCCTCGGTAAGACTTGCGCCGCTATCGCCTCGGCCACATGACCGCCTCAGTTTTGTGCCAATCTTATCAAAACGATCAAAGCGATGTGTAATAAGCCCGTGCGCACGATTGACTATTCAGCTACCGCTAAAACTAAGTTAAGGAAGCTTATACTAACAGGGCAAGATCTCTTGAGATTGCACAGACAAAGAAGAAAAACTGGTCATTCAACAAGAATATAATAATCGAATAATTTTCTCAATGTATCGCTGAACTGGTGGCATATTCTCGGTTGCGCAGTAAATTTATTACATTAAAATATCCATTTTCAAGTTTCCATTGTAGCTCTTTGAATGTTGTCTTGACATGAGTAACTGTACTGATCTCTTCAACAATTCGAAATACAGCTTCAAGCTAAGCAAAAGAACATTCCAAGCAACGTTAATGAGTTATGATTTCACACATGGTAGATCAAAGCCTCGGCGGCTCTACTCCCCTTTAACGAGCAAGCGCAAAGAAAAGTTAAAACATTCCTCACCACACTAACCTCCTTATCTGTTGCGGCTTAAGAAAAGAGCCAACCCATCCATCGACCACACCACAAAACCACTAGCCATCATCACGCTCAAGTATCGTTTTTTTTTTCCAACCACCAGTCCAGTGCGCAGTGAAAAAGCCAAAGAAACCCCCGCAGGAAAAGAATTTTCATTGCTTTCCCGTTCCTCATCGGCTTCCACACCAGACGGGGAACGGAAAATTTTGATGCCGGAACATTATTAAACCTACTCTTCAAACTCAAAAACAGAAACAAGGGCCGACAATGGTGCAAAAACCGCCGAGGTTTCAATTTTATGCTTCCAGGGTCATGGAATATGATTTTTATTCGCCACTTTACTGGCAAGCTGCTTTGCATGTCGTTCTTCAGTCTGCTCATCTTATATTAAAATGTGTTTTTCATTATTGCACTTAGCGCGAGCAACATTCTTCCCCGAACTTACATGCACACAGGGTGTTGTGTTATGCGGTTTTTTTTTTAAACAGCTCGCCTTTTCTCGTCGCCTTTTTTCGGTAGGGAAAATTGGCAAAGAAGCTACAAAAAATCAACTTTTCGCTTCTGAAATTGCTCCGTCAGCAACGAGACTAGGGCGTAGGTTTTGGGATTATGCTTCCTCCAAACGAAAGCCGCCACAACACCGGATGACATTTCACGCGAGCAGGCAAGGCAGCGAACGGGCAGAAGAGCGAAAGAAAGCAAACGAAACTGTGGGATGTGGAATCTAACTCCGCTCTTCACGGTTGCACACGTTGTGGGAAAAATGTCGAGGTTTGCGGAAAATCACGGCTCTAGCTGCCGCCGATCGGACTTGACGCCTGTCGAAAGGTTTGAAGATGCTTTTGCGAGTGGAGTGCCTCGGAAAAGAAAAATACCACTTGAACGTGGGCATGTGTATCTTCTCGGTACTCGGTACGTGAAAAACACACACCCAAGCGAGGGTGTTGATTGACACGAAAACGTCTCCGAAAGTCGTTCGGTGGAAGTCAAGTACGCTCGGGAAGGGTGTATGCACTGTTTGTAGTTCCCAAACACGGTAGGGTGCTCGAGCCGTCACGCAATGTTCGAACCGAAGGCAAGGAACGGTAAGGCACTGGTCCCGGAACTAACATATGTTGGCAGTGTATGCGCTCACTGTTTGGTGACTGTGGCAATCAGACTCAGGCAGAACGGATTGATAGAAGCAGGTGGCGGAAAGGAACCCTTGCAGTTTTTCGGTACGCGAATTTGTGCACCATACCCGGCAAAGCTACGGTTGTCAGCTACAGTTGTTGCGTGTTGACTTCCGGAGCAAGTATTTGCAAATATTGGGAAGCGTGGGGAAGTCGGGTTTTTGACAAAAAGTTTGACAGATTGCATTGAGTTTTTAATGGGGTTCAATCGCTTATAGAGCGCACTGTCGAATCTCCACATAAGCAGATGCTAATTGAAAGCAACCGTTTGAACTTATTTGGTTAGCTTATTTAAAGAATGTAATATAATTATAGCAATTCCTAATACGATTTTAGATCTTCTCTATAGCTCTATAGCTGGGGCGGCCTAATGGTAGATGCGACAGCGACGCCGGTCTTCACACGGCGGCACCGGGGACTCCGTATCTCATCTGGGTCGTTCATCGATAGTGTGGGCTGACTATTCAACTATGCGGTAACAGCCAGGCTATTAAGCCAGAAATGGCAGGCATACGACCTAAGAGACCGTTAAGCCAAGAACGAAGAAGAAGACAGCTTACAGAACTTCCATAATTCTTACCATCGTTCAAGATGAGTTTCAGTTCAGATACCATAATAAAAACATAAGTAATCAATCAAAATTGTGGTGAGCTCTAAAAAGAACCTAAACGGTTGATTAGTTTATGGATCATATACTGTCCAGTGCGTGTATTTTCAACGCTTGGCGGCTTCATACAACACTGTTTAGCTATAAGATTTCTTTCCAGTTCCTAATATTTCCAGTGTTTCCTAAAGATTCAACTCTTTCCTGTTCTTTGCTCAAAAGGCTCAGAAAGTACACAGATTTATTAGAGAGCCTCAACACTCTATCGAAAGTCATATTCTGAGCCATATTGAGAGTACTGGAGAAGAACCAAATGAACGTTTCTCTTCAGCTAGCACATCTCTTCCATCGAAGAGAAGTTCCCTTCTCCCCTTTTGGTTAGCCGACATGCCACATAAAACATGCTTTTTATTCTTTATTTGTTTTCATTTAGCCTTCAAATCATGTTCTGAACAACAGCCTGAAGGATCTTCCTAATCGATGAGACATTAATTACGGACTATCCTGTAAGTCATTGCTTTGTTCTTTAGTCTAGATGAGATTGCTTGTTGCTCACCTCTGCCCAATTGGGATTAATGTAAGGCGGAGTCGACGAGTGTTCCATCATCCTTGCGAGTATCATCAAGAAGGAGCCTCAAATGATTGAAACCCTTTCCTGATTTGTTTCTGCTGGTCTATAGGGTCATATTACACTGTCCATTAATCAAAACTTGACCTCCGCTTTAGCGCATTCGTCATCCCCCAAAGTAGATGATGTTCCGAATGCCGGATCGCGAAATGCAAAAAAAGGGTTCCAATCTGATTTGGACGTAGTCTCCTTAAAAATTTCGTGACAACAGCTTCGAATTTGGTCTGTAAAAACAGGTTTGATGACTAAAAACGATCATTTCGAAAAGATTTTTTAAAACGATCTGTTTTTTATTCAAAGCAAATGCCATAAGGTAAACAAGACTTCATCAACTTCAAAATGCTTTATACGATTTAAGGTCTTATTTTATTTTGAGCAATAAGACTTTTTAATCCATGGTGGTGATTTAGTTTGGGCTCGTCCACCGGACCGGACGAGGCGAGAACGACGCCGGCCTTCACAAGGCAGGACCGGAGTTCAAATCCCATCCAAACCAACTCCCCGTACGTAGGGCTGACTACTTTGCTTAGGGTAAAATCAAGTCACGGAGAGCCGGAAATGGCAGGCCCGAGATCCAAGGAAGAAGAAGAAGAACTGATTTAGGTGTTTTGGAGGTAGAGACGAGAACGACGTCGCTCTTCATACGGCAGGGCTGGGGTTTATATCCCATCCAGACCGTTCCCTCGTAGTGAGGACAGACTATTCAACAACGTGGTATCATTAAGTCTAGTATCAGACAGAAGTGGGCGGCATTACCTAAGTAAGAGGACGTTAGGTCAAGAAGGGAGAGATAGAGAGATGGACGTCTGATGCACTTCCTGCAACCATTTTTAAACTGGTCATTGTCAATTGTTTATGACTAGTAGTGGTTAATTTTCGTAAGAGCGTTCTTTTATATTTCTATGTACAAATGGCCTCCCATCCTGTGTTTGTATAACACGATTTGATTAGATAATGAGTCACCACTCCGTGACTGAGTTACTGGTTGAGTTAAATATAATACAACTAATGCAATATTTTTAAGCCACAACAATACCAATTAAAACATTCTTCTATAAATGTTATTTCTCTAAGCTTGTTGCTTTCTTATTTAAATTTGTTAAATTAACATGAAACACGTAATACCGTCGAACTCTTCGACTCGCTCAAGGTTACGCTTATCGTGAGCAAACGTTGCCCCGGTACATCAAAACCATCGTACATTGTTGAGCGTAGTCAACACACCAAAAAAGGACAGTTAACTGACACGTGCCGACAATTGCTGGTCCATGGTTGAAAGAATTAAGCGATGAGAAGGAAAAGCGTTACCCAACACACAGCACCGGCGCGTAATGATCCACGTGGCGCTTATTGACATTGTGCGCTGGTTGCAAGGACTCCGTACTCCGACTGTGGCACGCTAATGAGTTCGTTCTTCCGATTGGCTCGTGTAATTTATTGCGCCAGCATTGTATCGATAGTTGGACCGAAGAGGTGGGTGGCGAAAGGTGGAAGAAGACAAGTTAATATTGTTGTTGCCGGAGGTACTTTGCTAGAGGGGTCCTCAAATTATGTCTAAAGGTCCAGGATATTACACAGGAAGGAAATGTTATATTTAAAGACAAAGAATCTCTACAACCTCTGTAATATTAAGGTATTTTTATTATTTAAATTTTTTTGTTGGATCCTTCTTAACAAAAAAGGCTAGGCAATGAATCGAAGAAAGCCTTTCAGTGCAGCGGAACAAGCAACCCCAAAAAAACCCCTTTCTATTCATAATTCCTCCTGAGGAATACACATTCCACTTGAAGTACAAAGCGAAGAACCCATCCTAATACCTTTTCGAAGACACTTTAATACCTTTTCTTTAAACCCCACCGTTCCTGGGTCAACTCCTCACCAAACTCTGGCGAGGAGTCTCCTTGAACTGAACCACTCGACGTTTCGAGCCGAGACGTAAGCCTTCACCAGTTTTCTGCCAGGTGAATAACATGGTGAGACATGTTTATGTGCGGATGGCAAATATCGAACAACATGCCAACATTGAAGAAAATGCCCTCCCCTAACCCCCAGAAATCGACAACGAGCTTCCGGGCCCCGAGAGCCAACGACAGCCAGTACAGCACAAAAAAAAAAATGGACATTTTTATCGAGCGATGTTGGTGGGTCGACACTTTGCCTACTCGGAAGGATACTACTCCTGGATGGAGCAGAGACCGAAGCCTAGTAGGCCGAGGGCCTTGAGAAATATGAGAGCTCAGGTAGGGTGAGCGAAAGAGCGAGCGAGCGAGCGAGTGGAGGGGGAGTTTGATGGAAAGGATATTCTTCCAACCTCAAGCCCGAGCAGGGTCGTCGTTTGGATGAGTAGGGAATGTGAGGCTTTGGGATTTCTCAAGAGGCTTTTCAACGAAGGACTTCTCATCCCAACCGAAACTTCCGGTCTCTCTCTCTCTCACTCTCTCTCTGTGCTTGTGATTTTCGTTTTTCTTCAGCACCTTTTGCGGGGTGGAAAATCCTTGCGTGCTGGGAAATCGTCACATCGCCCGCTTTCGCCCACAACGCCACAGCCCACTGTGATGCCTATCGGTGGCTCGTTATGAGAGGGAATTTCGTTTTTTTTTATCACTTCCGTCAATGCCTACTGTGGGTTCTGTGTATTTGTGTGTGTGTTGAGGACTGCTGCTGTCGGCTGTAGGGTGGAACAACTGTGAGAACGGTTTGAATAATACAGTACGCTTCAATTGATGCCAAGTTCAGTTTTACGTGAATATTTTATTACAAATACTGCTCGCATTTTGTTCCTTCTTTCAGGACATTGAACGTTAACAGTTTGATAAATATTTTAGTGAGAATGACCTTTTGTACAGTAGTTTTAAATAATTCTCTTTCTAACGATCAGTGGTTAAGAAATTACATGCGACTCTAGGTAACAACGCGAACGATTTAATAAACTTCCAGCCGTCACTGTATCATCAACGGAGCGTCGTCCGTGGACGACTCTGGAACTGGAACATGTTTGTCTTTCCACGCTGTGCACACGAAAACCCGGGGCCTGGTTTTTCGCCCTTGATAGCCGTGGAAAACCCTCCCTAGTTTTTGTCCGCTTCACGGTCCTATTTGTACACTCGGCACACACACACACATACAGACAGCTAGCCCATCACCACCAGGAGTGTAGGCCCGCTTGGATCCACTTGAGGCCAATTTTCCTCGTCAACCGTGTCCCGCGGTAGACGAGTCGGAAGCGCAAAGGACAAACGAATTCTCCTTTCCACTCTCACAAGGACACTGGCATTCGGTTGTGGAAAACTCCTCGCACTTCCACACAGACACACACTCACAACGACTCGATCCAGCCGGTGAGTGTCGTACGGGCTGAACCTCATTTTATGCCCCGAAGCGGATCGGATTGAAATTTTAATAAAATTTATGATGATGACACGCCAGTCCCCGGGCTGTTTCCTGCAATCCCCTTCCTCCCCCCCCCTCCCCCTTTCGTCTTGATGTTGGGAAGGTTTTTCCGCAATATATACACAGTGTTGATCACGTTCCTCGCCATGGGGTTCGGTTTGGTTTCGGTTACGGCATTCACAGCCCCTAAAGGCGAATGAAGAGGTCGGGTTTTAAAATAACCCAAACGACTCCCACCCTCCACGGCCGGAAAACATGAAAGGGATGAGAGAGAAAAAGGCAGTAAAAAGCTCCAACCATTATTACTTCAAACATTCGGCGGGGGGAGGGAAACACGATTCGAGATGAGTTCACGTACTAAATCACCGTCCAATGCAAATACTCGAAGCCCGCTTGAAGGTTCCGAGTTCGCGATAAGCGCGATAATTATCGCCTCCCGTACTCCCAGGCACATTCCATCGCCCGGGATGATGGGGCAATATTCGGGTCGGAAAAACAATTTAACACCCAACGCGCAAGAGGTAAAGTTTTTGCGCTCAACGATACCATGATGGGCCCATATTTTGCTGACGCCCGGGCTTTAAATGGTCTCCTCGTCCTGTGTGCGCTGGATGGCACTGCACCCGATCGCCCATGCCGGGTTCGGGGTTAATTAATTAACATTACACCTGACGACCTTTGTGTGTCTGTGTGTGCGGACCGTCGAAATCGAACCGTGTATGTGCCGTGTTTTCCTTTCGGTGATACTAATTAATGTCCCGTGCCCGTATCGCTTTGTGTTGGGAGCTGACACTGGTTGTGCGCCCATTTCGGTAGAAGCGATTTCCCAAAAGTAGCTTTACCATTTTTGTGAGGTTTTCCCCGCGTGCTTTATTATATCTGCAAATGAATAATGCATTTCCATTTCGCACTTGACACTCGACTTGTTGATGATGCCCACCTGCCTGTGTACCTGGTGTGGAAGATGGGCGCATGGAGTTGTTGGTGTACTGTATCTAAATATTTGAATACTGGTAACCCACCCGCGGGGAAAGAGGTTTACTTGTGGTTGGTCGGAATGTTGCGCACCGGGCGTGATGAAGTGTAGTAATGATGCATAATTAAGCAGAGCATGATTATGATTTATCGGTTCGGGGCGTCAAGTGATGATTAGTGCTATCTAACGTGGCGGTATTTGTAACGGGCATGGTTGCATTTTCTGCGGTACGGTAACATGTTGATTAGCTGGATTTAACGTTTAATTAGTTAGGAATTTTGTGGCAAGACGTCGGGCGTATTTAACAAACATGTGGTTATCACGTTTATGCGGTTGTTTGTTTTAAAATTTTATTCTCTTGAACCGCAATGTTTTTTGGTTGTTATTTTTAGATTATGTTTTCCTATCTGTTTGCGTTTTAACTGGGTTAATTTGATTACAGCTCAATAGCCGGTGATTGATCATTCGGTCATTTGGGACCAAAGAAACCCGTTCAGTTACATTTTAAGCTCTCGTAAGGTGGCTACAGTATGTAGATTCCTAGCCAAACGATGTCTCAGGTCTTCTTAATACTGTGATATGCTAACCCGCTTCAACGAGGCTCTTATAGGAAGCCTCTTATACGAGGCCCCTTTGGTCAATTCGCCGATAATTAGAGCTTCTGATGATACTAATATCCTTACAATCTTTCGTTCTGGATGACACATCAACCCCATCACTCCATCTCAATTTGGGCCTACCACGCCTCCTTTGTTCGTGTGGACGGCCTAAAAGGACTTTACGGGCTAGGTCGTCCTGTGTCATTCTCATGACGTGGCCAGCCTACCGAAGCCAGGCCAGTCTAATTCGCTGCACGATTGTGAGATCATCATCCAGCTCGTAGAGCTCGTCATTGTAGCTGCTCCTCCATTGTCCTTCCACACATACGGGGCCATCTTTGGCATTATAACATCGAAAATCTTGGCTAGCGATTACTAGCTTTCAGTTTTCCTGATGGTACTCGTAGTTTGATAGTCAGTCCGGCATACAGAGAGGCGGTCTGTTTGTGATTCGATTCCTGCCGTGCGAAGGCCGGTGCCACTATCGTCTTTGCCACCGGAACGCCCCGGAATAGGGACGAAGTTCAATGTGAATGTTTATTTAGATTATTTTAAGGTTGTATCCAGGACTGAGCTGCGGGTAAAATGAAATGACAGGTCGAGACCTCTTAAGGTTAGAGTGCTTCACAAGAAGTGGAAAAAGTTGAAACAACGCTGCATGCTAAAGAAATTCTGATTTATGGTTAAAAGAATTGTACTGTTTATTACAATAAGGATTCTTTGGTCAAAATCTCAAGCAGTATAATCTCATTGAGAAAATTTGAAATGATTCGTGTTGTTGGTCAATACAAGACTAACTATACCAATATCAAAGAAACTAAGGAACTATGAGACATTGATTACCCAATCCCAATACATCTTTCTTGTACATATCGCACTTCAAGATATTTTTTTTTCGAGGTGAATGTAAGCAATTTCAATTTTTTAATCTTTTTTTTTAGTTTTGTTCTATCACAAATAATAATGAAGAAAATTCACGGCTTGTTTTTCTTCTTCCTTTCCACTACAACCTCGAGAGGTCTCGGCCTGCCATTTCTGGTTTTCTGAGAGTTAACTTTACCCGTAGTAAAGTAGTCAGCAGTATTTACGGGAAGGCGGTCAGCATGGGATTTGGACCCCAGCCCTGTCGTGTGAAGACCGGCACCGCCTGTAGCCTCGTCTACCGAACTGCCTCATGCAAATTTCTCCCATTCAAAGCAACATTTACAATTTTCACAATAAATTTTTACAATTTGATCAATAAATTGTTTAGTGATTGTCCAAGGCTTATGTGTTTTGAAGGTGAGTTTTTATCGATTTGGCTGAGTATCATTTTGGTCTACGGCTGCCAGTGATTGTGTATCGAATCTTATGAATTGAGGCTACTAATTGTGGCTAAATATGATCAAAAAGCCGTGATTCTCAGTTCATTAAACAGTTTGTCAGGCTTACGATTCATCCTCTTTTATCAAACGCTGTCGCTCAGAACATTGAATATACTTGGTTTATTTATTTATTTATATTTCTAGTTGGACGGCTTGACGCCGTATTGACAACACCGCGTGTGTTGACGAATACAAGTACAAATAAATTAACAAGGCATTTCCTCCCTGTTATTTTGCCTTATCCCGGGCATGCTCGGTTGTCGGTGTGTGGAGATTGCAGTGTAGTTGTCCACGTCCAAGGTGGAGGTTGTGTTGATGGTTTGGTCCGGGTCTATTGCTTTCTATAGGTTTGTTGGTGGTAGTTTAGTGTGTGAAGCGGAACTTGCTTCCGTGTAGCGGATCTGGACTGTAACAATACAAAAAGAAAACAGTAATATGTACAGTACAAACATTTACCTGCGCACAGTGTTCCTCAAACTGCCCAGCAGTGATAGCCCAAGCTCGATCAAGCCAGCACCGAACTCAGAAGCTATCGGCGAGTTCCATCCCGTAAGAGCAGGGTCTCTGCTAATTACGGGGTTGAACCCGTCGACCACCTCCGAACCCAACGCCAGCCAGGCCGGGCTCGCCCCATCAAGGCTAGACAGAGATGAAGAACACTGTTCCAGAAAATTCTGCCTCCCTTCTTACGACAGTACCGACTTTGACCCCGGATGCTGTTGCTTCGTCAACGGATCACCCGTGGCACTACAAAAAAAAACTTAACACTTAAGACAAAGACAAGACAACGAATAACAAAAAAGGAATTGCGGATATGGTTTGGTAGGATAATGGATACTTGGTTTAATTATTTGCAAAAAAAAACGCTAGTGGTGGTATCCACTTGCAGTTCCTTTGACTCTTACTCCACTCTTCTCAGTACCATTCCCCTCAATGCTGCCGGAATTGCTGTGTCAAATTGAAAAAATGTCAATTTGTTCTGAAGTACTCTATCTCCTACCTACATCCGTTTATCTTGGGATTGTCGTGTTTCTTAGTACCATCGCTGAGGATTGCAAAAGATTGTTTCTTTTGATCTTGACTTCCCATTTTTTAAATCCTGTTTCGAAATTTTCTTTTTAAAGAATGCGAATATGTGACCGATTTTCGTACAGATAACCTTCAAAGAAATTCGTAAAAATTGGATGAAAACATTAAATATACAAACATTGAGTATTGATTATGAATGTGAATTTTGCGATGTCAAACAGTCGAAAAGTCTGCTACTTATTTTCATTTCAAGAGCAAGTTCATATGAAAGTCCCCTCTTTCAGGAGTTGTTTTTTTTTTGTGTATAGGAAACCTTGGCATTCAAGTAAAGTGTTGCTTGCTGGAACATAAATTAAAGACGAAGCACAAAATCAAATCGCATAAATTTTCATCTGTCCACTACCTAAGCCTTTCGATCGATCTTTAATGGTTTGCTCGACCCATTAGTAAGTGGGGCGGCTTTACTACTAACAGATTCACCCTACACGGTCCATGCCAAAGAATCGGTCTAGCCTCGCATTGCAATTAAGTGTCCAGTAATTTAACACTCCATTAAAAATCAACCGCTCCATGGTGCGAGACCAACGTCACCGACGAACTGTCCCGGAGCTTCCGCCTCGGCCCGGTCAGAGACCACCTTTTTCCCGTGCCAACCTTTTTCCCACCCACTTGTTGATGAATATTAATTTCTGTGCATAACTTTCGACTCCCGCCCGGCCACCGTACCCGGCAGCTAGTTCACATTCCTTAACGTTTTTTTTTTGTGCAGAACGGCCCCAGATAGATGGTGGAACGATTGTCACAAAATGGGCACCGGTAAATAAAGGGACGGTGAAAAAATCCAACAGAACGAGTAAAATAATTCTATTACCTCGCGATCCTGCCGCACCGTAACCGTCTTGCCGCGAGACACCGCCGACGAGCATAATTCACCGTCGAGATTGCTGCCCGTGAGTGCCTCCCATCGAGCTCCCGGGAGGAAATTCCATTCAATGCCACACTTTTGCCCGCACTTTTCCACAACTTTTCACCGAGCACGAGGGAGTCAGGTTTTCCCGGTGGCAGGATGTGAATTTTTCCGCCCGTTACGGGAAAACGGTGAGAGAAAAAAGGTGAAATGGAATGAAATAGGAAATACAGCCAAAGGAAAAAGGCATTTAAGGACACTTTTTTCTCGTAAGCTGCTCGATTCGTTTAGACTGCGGTTTGGTCGGGCTGCCTGGTGAGACAGGTGAACATAAATCAGAGCATGAATATTAATTGAGTTTAAAATTAGTTCCTCCTACCAGCAGTAGCAGCAGCAGCAGCAGCTTCCTTAGTCATTTTCCGTACTATTTCCGGAGATGCATTTTTCTTGTTCACACTGGAAGTTCGTTCCCCCAACACAGGGCAGACAAATATCATGAACCGTTTGTGAGAGCAAATGGCAGCAATACACAGCGCGAACTACACTCGCCCGAAGGTGGACAAAAGTTTTCGAACAAAATTAGCGGATGCATTTCGGAGCCGGGTTTTAGGTGGAAAAGTTTACCCTTTAGAATGGGTCGGAAGAAAACTGGCATCCGGTTTCCGGTCAGGAAGCAGCGCACACGCTCCAGATCTATCAAGATGATTTATTCCATTCGATTACAGGATGGAAACCTTTTGTTGTTGGAAAGTTCCAGCACACCTTGCTCGGATGTGATTGTGTGCGAGGTAGAACTTTTCATTCTCTTCTTGCTATCTCTTCCAGGGAAATGGGTTACGGGCGGACAAATCATGCTCGTTCCTCTGTCCACCAGCATGCCCCATCTGCATGTGGGTTTGGAAATCCAATTCTTGGTGGGAAATGAAAGAGTTTTCTCCGTAATCGCTTTTCTCTTCTTGACCGAATGGAAATGGTTGATAATTATGTAGATTGAGCCAAATTAGGACAACTTGTGGTGACATGGGCTTTGCCCACAGTGTGGTCGGCACATGCACTGGTGACAATTAAGGCGTCAATAATGGCTGTGATTATAACGTTTGGTAGTATGGTTGTTCCTTTTGGGAAATTCGGGCAAAGCACACTAGGAAATGTTTTCCTATGAAACTTTGGTGCTCAAGAACATTATGAGGAAATATTGTGAACATAAAAAAATAGATTTAATATATAAGGATGTTTTACGTCAATTAGACATACAGTCATACTTTTTTAATGATACATATTATCAAGGAGGAATTAGAATTATGATCTGAAATGCTTGAACTTTACTGTTAAATAACATTGTGCAATTGAAAATAATATTAAGATAATCCTGCCTGTTACAACGTTACTTAACTGCCCAGTTTTCTCTATTTATTTGTAGTTTTGTTGATGTCATGCAACCTGTAACGTTGTTTAAGTTATGGTTTCGAGTTATGTCAGTACTCAGAAAATGTTGGAGACGACGTTGGGCTACATTATTTGAAATAATAACAATTAAATTATTGATTGCTTAAAACATAAGCGGTTATAAAGGCATACTTTTAAATATTGTACTTTACTGTAAATGGGGCAGTCCGGTGGTCGAGGCGATAAAGGCGCCGGGCTTTACATGGCTTTGAAGAGGTTGTGGGATAGATGTATTTTTCTTGTACATTTTGCATAAAATTTATTCACGAGACTTTGGGAGATGTGTGTATCATGGATCAAAGAATTCTTGACCCAGACATTGAATAACATGGTGGGCATCTAAAAACTTCCCAGCCAAACTTCAATAGCTATTTTTCAGTTTTTTTTTTTAGAGTCACTGCTAATATGTTTGAACAGACAGTCTTTGCTATGAGACACAAAACCTCTTTTGGTGACCAATCCTGGACCAACCTAACAGAGTTCTCGGCAACAAAGAACTCTTCTTCTTCTTTCTTGGCACTACAACCTCGAGAGGTCTCGGCCTACCATATCTGACATTCTGTGACTTGATTTCACCCGTAGCAAAGTAGTCAGCCCTGCGTCCGGGGAGGCAGCAGTCTGGATGCGATTTCAACTCCGGTCCTGCCCCGTGAAAAGACCGGCGCCGCTGTCGCCTCGGCCACCGGACCACCCAGAGAACCGAGAACAGTGGTCTTAATTTGCTGTTGGAAAAAAACAGTAGCCAATCATAATAAATTATTCCTTTACTGGATCACAAAATGTACCATAAAACTATCCCAAAAAAGATGGTCCAGCTGGCTACAAACAAAATGATTTACGGAAAAAATATATTAAAAATCCTCCGTCTAAATAATACCAAATAATCTACCCCTTGTTCATTAGAAGTTCTTTGAAAATAAATCTTTTTCTCATTTGACTGTACAACTTGAAGAGGTCCCAGCTTGACCTCCCTTGAATCGATTTTACCCTTAGTTGGATAGTCCGTCTTGTGTACGAGGAGGCGGTCCGGATGAGATTCGATTTACGGTTCTGACATTTGACGAATAGCGCTGCAACTGCCTCGGCCACCAGACCGCCCAAAATTTCATTATGAATACTCTACTGTTTCTGTGAGCTGGTAAGCTCTTAGGGGCATGGAACTACCATTCGAGTGCCGGGTGAATACGTTCTCTTCTGTGCTCCAGTAATATTTGTGCAGTCCAGCAGCACAAAGAGCAGTAGCTGGGAGGCGGTCTGAATGGGATTTGATCCCTAGTCCACAGTTTCAAGATAAAAATACCTTTAACGAAGCCAACAATAAGTACCAACACTCAACATCTCGTACCGAATCTCATTTGACATCCAGCTATGTGAAAAAAATCTAGTAAAGCCTAGAATTAAAACAAGCTATTAGATGTACCTTCTTCCATCTTGACGTATGTTCCGCATGTTTCTTTTGCCCTGTTCAAAATGTCACATATGCTGCCAGGAGGCCAGCAATCCAATGCCTCATAACTCATACCACCACTAGCGGAAGGTACAAGATGTTCCGCGATATGGCACATCCATTCTGAAAGGGCAACACTAATGAGCGGCGCCTCGCCAAACCATTCGGTCCCTCCCTGCCAAGGCCATTATGCACCTCTTGCCAACCAGCACGAAGGGTGCAATAATAATGCAAAACCCGCGCGATGCACTCCTTCAAGGCAAGGCCACCGTTGGGAAGAAAACTCCCACCGGGTCACTTAAGCTTGCTGTAGCATCCCGGTAGGATCACGGCAAACCTGGCAAACCTTCATGGTCAACTAGTTTCGCGTACTCGCTAGCTGGTTACGCGAACTGTTCCGCGTGTAGAGCGCGGGTTTTTAATGATGCTCCCGGGCTGCTCTGGTGGATGGCACGCACCATTCCCGGGAGAGCAACTGCCCGGCGTGCAAGGCAAGACACGTTCATTAAAATAGGTAAGCCAGGCTGCATTTCGATCTGGTGGGGGATTCTAGGGTTGGAGGGGGGCTATTCTTTCTGGCCGATGGTTGATGATGAGTGTATGATATATTCCCCGGGCGACAGGGTCGTTGATGGGTCTAGCTGGTCCGGTCATTTATCTGCTCGGACCACTTGGATGAAGATGAAGGAGAGATTCTCTGGGGGTAGCTCGAGCGATAACAAGCAAGCAGCAGAAAAAGGCCAAACGCCTCGATTTGGTCGTTCGTGTCCGGTTCTCCTTGTACGGTGCACTGCTCTGCTCTACTCTGCTCGGTGCGCTGCGCTGCATTGATTCCACACTACACGACACGTCGTCGTAAAACGTTCGAGCGGGCGAACGTCATGATCCAACGCGGATGGTTATAAATATGAATTCGCCGCACCAGATGCTCCGTCTCGTGCGACGTGGCCCGGACCGAAGAAAAAACATGAAATAAATAATATTATTTGCATAAAATCGTCTTTAAGCATCGGCTCGAAAGGTTAAACCGCGCCCGGGTGGATTCGTGCATGAAACACCAGCATATGAAGAAAAAAAACCCTTCACTATGGTAAATACAAAAGATAATTCCTGCTGCCAGCTTAGCATCCCTTCGCCGGGATGACGCCCTGGGAGACTCGTTGAATTCAATTACACCGCGCAACAAAGCTCTTCTCGCCGTTGTGTCCGTTGTAGCTGATTCGTCCTTGCTTTTGTTTCACCGGGCGTCCAACTGCTAGACCTTGCCGCTTGCCAAGAAAACAGGGACAAAATAGAATCGAATGAAGACCGATTTAAAATGAGGCTTATCGTAGGTTTAGCATCAACTCTTCCTGAAACTCTTTACCCCCAACGAGGCATTGGAGGGGGTAGACTGCCCCAAAACGGGGTGGTGGGAAATCAATGGGCGCGTCTCATCCCCGATCGATGGGGTGTTGCTGTACTGTGCTGTAGTACTATGTGAGGTTTCCCTAGCAACGTGATCGCACACTGGTCTGCCAACACTGGTTGCTAATGAAACTGTTTATACGTGTCGAGTGTTGTTTGAAGCTGTATAGGGGCTGTGCAATGAATTTACAATCATTTAAAGCCATTGTGTCGGGGGCCGATTAGCATAAAAGAGCGAACCACCCATTAGGGGATTATTCCTTATGTGTGCGACCCGTTCTCGGAAATCGGTTTATGCGACAGGAGATAGATTTATTCAAATTACACGTTACCGTGTCTCACTCTGGAAGGAAGAGGAGAATTTTGCTTTTTCAATCTTTGCTTCTGAAACTGTTTTTGCTTAATACTGTGATGTCTTTAGCTGCCAACGTTGCGTCCTCTACTGTAGCATGAAAACATTCACTTCCCAACCAAAACGATCCATATATGTAAGCAAGCGCCGAGATGCTGCTGCTAGACCGAAACTAGTTTGCTCGGCGAACGCTGCCTCGGAACGCTCGTCTCGTCTTATCGTGTATCGAGAGGAGACCGAAAAAGATAAGACAGACAGGACACAACAATCTCCAGCAATACGAACCGTCCCCTTCTGCTCTCCCATCCCGCCTCCTTCCGATCACCGGACAGACAACCAATCTTCCATTGGTTTCCGTTCACGCCACCCGGGCCCGGATTCTTATCGCAAGAACGCCAAGCTCAGCACAAGCTGGCTCATAAACTATGAGCCCTGTGTATGTGCCCGTCACACACACATGACTTCCGATACCGACCGTACATCGTCACCCCATCGCCCACAGCCGAGACGGAGCACGGAACGGAAACTTGAACTCTTTGGCAACTCCGCACTCGACGAACGAATGCAAGCTTCCCCAGCTTCACCAAAGAGTTAACTTTGGAGTGCATTGTGCAGCCTCACCGGGAACTGCACCTTTTCCACCGGGAAGTAAAACTCTTGCCGGTAAATTTGATTAAATTTCGCAAACTGCTAACGTGCTCGAGATCGGTGCTCGAGATGATGATTTCGTACCCAAAACCGAGCGTGTTATCTTACTGAAGTGAAGATAGTCTGCCGTTCCGAAAGACTGTGTTTTATGTTGCATCGAATACAACACTTCATAAAGATAGGGTCGGTGTGTGTGTAAAAAGGGGGATGAAATTCGAAAGCCATGATTTAGTCAAACGATTTTAAACTTTCATTTTATGAAGCTAGCATCCAGTTGCAGTTTGCATTACAAAGAGAAGCGCATCAGGGGAATATCTGTAACAGGGAAAGTTCGATGAAGGTAAGCTTTGAAGTTTGGTACGATAAGAGTGGCTGTGTTTGCGTTTAATGTGAACTTTTTTGAAGATTAGA
Organism: Anopheles stephensi; assembly: GCF_013141755.1. Taxonomy (NCBI): domain Eukaryota; kingdom Metazoa; phylum Arthropoda; class Insecta; order Diptera; family Culicidae; genus Anopheles; species Anopheles stephensi. The sequence continues at coordinate 32,783,638 of NC_050203.1, read as the reverse complement.
TTCTTATTGCACTTTTAGTTTGAACTAAAATGAACTTAAAAGGGGAAACGAACCCACGGAAGGAATTTTAAAAAAATATTTTAGAATGACTATGAGCTGATAGAATATAAATGCTTGGTAATTGTTATTGAAGTTTGTACTTTGTTGGACTTAACTTCTCCTAACAACGTTCTGGTTTAATTGGTGCAGTCTTATGAAGACCGTCGCCGTTACCTTTTTACCCACTTACCCAGAAAGCTATTAATATCAGAGAGCAGAAAAGAAAACTTTGCAAGATTATGACCTTGGCAGGAGTCTTCTGATCCGCTGACCACCATGCCCTATCATCTGATAATCGTTTATTCTGGCCTTTATTTAGCTCACTGTCACATTTCAATATGAGCTTATTTATGCATTTTTATTTTTGCACTGTTAGTTAGTAAATAGAACAAGTACTTCAGGGTATGCAACCGAGCTGTTTTAGCCTTAGGTACCGCAGCGTGTCTAGAGTCCATCCAGCGAAAATTCAAGGAATCGGCAATTGCTTGCATACTTAAGAGATAGCATGAGAGTAGAGGTACGCCATTATCGTTTTTATTTCTCTGATCTATTCCTTGTAATGTTATGTGGATCTAATGCCTTGTGTGAAGCTAACCTGATGTGAGCTGAATTTCCATCCATAGTTCTTTGTACTCGGATAGCCGATCTTAACCAGTCATTCATCTCAACGTTGTGTTTTCTTCTTTTTTCTTGGCTTAACGACCTCTTAGGACTTCTTCTTCTGTAGCCTAACGACATCTCAAGGTCTTGCCTGCCATTTCTGGCTTACTATATACCATGGCTTAATGATCGCTAAGAAGAAACGGTCCGGATGGGATTTGAACTTTGGTCCTGTTGTATGAAGACTGGCACCGTCTTACTGGATCGTCGATGCGTCTGTAGTATCGTCTCATCACCAGGCCGTCCATGTGTGAACGTTGTGAATTATTTTTAAATTTGCTGTAGGAGACTAACTATCCTGATTGGGGTTTAGCTTAAGCCATGAAAATCAGAAATGCCAGCCCGAAACTTTTCAAGTTTGTAGCGGCAAAGAAGTAAAAAATAGATACTCTAGAAGCTTCAGGAGGTCGCTTGTGGTCAGTTGAAAATTTTAATATACTCACTAATTAAAAATGACCAACGACCATGTTTCAGCAGCCTTTTTCACAATTGGCATTAAGAACGCTAGTGGTTTTGGGTTTCTACTTCTTTATTTCAATAGCCGCTCGTAGCTGGATACTCAAGGGGGAAGCGATCTAGATGAGTTTAACCTTAGTCTTACCTCGCTTCAACAATTCACCGGATCAGCTGCAATCAGTGAGTAAAACAAACCTACCCGGGACTTAAATTTTTCTCGATGATTGGATATCCCATTTGGTAGATTTCGGTGTTGTAATCTCTTACTACCTATCTCGAAACTACAAGTATTGTCAATGCTGATACTTGTGCTCTGACATGAGAGGCATCTGTAAGGAAGCTCAGGAAAACTCAGTTGAGATGTCAGTCTGGGGTGGCTTCGATGATTGCGCCAACGGTCTTCACACGTCAGGACCGGGTATGAAATCTCATCCAAACTATCCAGCTACGGAAAACATCGAGTCACAAGGAGCCAGAAATGGCAGGCCGAGCTGTCTCAAAGTTGTAGAACTAAAGAAAAATAAGAATAGTTTAACAACTTGCAATACTAGTTGTTTATTGCTCGTTAATTAACTTCATCAACATGAATGTTCCACTATTTGTTTTCCGTTAACCACAACTCTGCAGAATTTATCTGAATCAAGTTTCTGTTGATGGACCATACGGCTTCAAGCCGTCATAATTGAAAATAAATAAATAAATAAGTTTCTGTTAATACATTTTGAATGCACACAATATGCCAAAAGAATGTAATATCGTCACTTTAATGTGACTGTCTTCTACAAACTAACCAATGTTCTATGAAAGCTTCAAGACCTCTGGAGCACTTGTCCCAAAAAATCGACTTGATGCTACACAATCGATTAGCTATTCAATAACTGTTTTGTTGACACCAACTCAACAGAACCACCGAAGAGTATGAGCGAGTCTTCCAGCCATCAAAAATTTTACGCCCATCTTCGTCCAATTTTGTCACATCCGGGAAAAAAATGAAACCTACTGTGACGTGCAGCATGCACATCGGGACTGGCGAACGATAAGCGAGTTTTGCAACCTTCTCGTGTGTTAGTGCAATAAATTAACGCTCTGTCAAATGCAATCCATGCCAGCAACTATAAATCGTAGCCCGACCAACCCTCCCTTCGCCCAGCCTTGAACCTTGTACGCTCCCAACATGCGACAGGCAACACACTGCCGTGCTGTGGAAAATTCCAGCAGTTTCAAAAATTCAACGCAACGCACGAAAGAAATGAAGTGTGTGGCTCGACACGGGGACGAGTTTTTCGGTGCCCGAGAAGTTAAATCAATAAGCGACCGACCTAACAGCAGCAATGAAGCTCCGGAATCATTCTTATCTGCCGAGCGTTGCATTGCTACTCCGCCGGCCACGTCACTGCTCGTTGACGGCACTTTGAGCTCGCCGTGCGACATCGGCCTGTCTGTTTTGGATGAATACCTTGGAACAACAAATTGCAATTGAACACACACAGCCAGTCAGCCAGCCAGCCAGCGAGCGAGTAGGGAGTGGGAAGGGCACACATTACAAAAAAATGCGAACCGACAACCCCGAACAGAAGCACATTGCTACCAGCAACAATTCCACACACCACTTGCATACCGGACACGATGGAGTGCAATTGCACAAACAGGGTGTGTGCGCTTGTGTGCGAGAGAGCTCGGTTTGCCGTCGGATCGGTTGTGTTATTTGAGCAGTTGCTTTGCCAACCGGCGTGTCACCTTGCCACTCGTTGCGGCCGAGGCAATGGAGCACGCGGGTTGGTAGGAGGAGGGCGGAGGGAGAGCACAAAACCGAGTGTGCAGTGTGCATTCGAAAATGCATCACAGTGCGCAGGCGGAAGCGTCTGGACGGTCAGTTGAATTGGTTCTTTGTGTTCACAAGCTCGCTGAATCACTTGTCCGTTTTCGTTAGCCCGCTCGACGACGATAAGTCACGACGCTCACGAAGATGCATTGTTCCCGTACGGGTGGGGACGGCCAGAATGCATCGGATGCAAATGACGTGGCGGGAGCATTTTCAATCGCTTCTACAGACACCACATCTAGTTCTAAAGTTTGAAGTGGTTTTTGGAGTGTGAGACGCAACAGACTGGTCGTCGATTGCGCTGCAGAAACTGTGGATGCGATCAGAAAAAAAGTCTCTGTTCTACGCAGCACACAATCGAGAATCGTAAACATTGAAGTTGAGTGATTATTTTGGTTTATTGCCTTATTCGCGCTCATGTCATAAAAGAGCGCAGCGTTTGTTCTCGGCTAATGGGGCGGTAATCATTATCGGACCGTTCTAGATTTGGTGAGCAATTTTGTTGTCAACTCAGTCGGTTTTATGGCCAGTAAATCCCAGAAGCGGTTTGAGCTAGTCGGGTTGGGTACCGAAGCTGGACAAAGAGTGGAAATATTGTACCTACAAAACGCATTATTATTAATTGTATTTGCTGAACCTTGGACTCGTAAACGCTTACGGAATGTGGAATGACTCATACCAAATTTGTAAATGCTATAGATGACGGTCTATTTGGCTTGGTCTAAGAGCTCTGGACGGAGCATACATACTTAATAGGTATTCTATATTGCTGAATGTCTTCTAGGATCGTTTCAAAGCATTTGATATTTAATATTTTGGATATAGCAAATCGATCTTGTACAATACGGCATCAGTCCGTAATAATTAATAAATAAATAAATAAATAAAATAAATCGATCTTGTATAGACAACAATTAGCAAGTAAGAATAGTAATCATTATTCAACCATAACCTTAATCCGGTAGCTGAAGGCACGGTAGCTAGAAGTCACAAGGCAGGAACGGTTAACGAATCCTATCTGACCTGCCTCTCCGTGCGCAAGACATGACTAGAGTCAACACATTTTTATTTATCAAAACTTTAACCATCTTCTCATAAGTTAGATGGATCCTCACAATTTTACTACACTAAAAATATTTCACTCAACACGAATACAACGAACCTATAGTCCCTAAAGATTAGAACTTAACAAAGACTGGAATCAGTGGCGGGTTTTACGGTAGGCGGACTAAGCTACCGATGGTGGTTTGGAGAAAAGAGCCTCCGAACGTTTAAAAGGATATCCGATGATTTCAACCTAAAACTATGACACATAAATTAAAAGATTTAAGTGGTTCGGTGGCCGAGGCGATAACGGCTTCGGGCTTCAAACGACAGGGGTTCAAATCCCATCCGGACCCACCTCCCCGTACTCAGGGCTGACTTTCTAGCTGCGGGTAAAATCAAGTCGCAGAAAGCCACAAATAGCAGGTCGTGACCTCTCGAGGTTGTAGTGTCCAGGAAGAAGAAGAAGAAGAAGAAGAAGAAGAAGAAGAGCTTTATCAACAGTATGGTAGTTAAAAATTATATTTTACTTAGAGAAAGGCGTATTTCCAAGTTTGAATGATCAAATATACATTTTACACCATTCTTCGTTCATTCACATAAACGACGGTTATACAATCATGCGGCAATAAGTATTGTTGAACAGTTAGAAACCAACTGCTATCAAATTACTTAACAGAGGGCAGAATTACTAACCCTTCTAGTCTAATATTCAGTTCTTGGACTGGATTACTTGTAAACCGATTAAATGAGAAATATGCGAACTCATAAAAGGTTTTGTTGCCTAGTTTCTGGACAAAATATTCCGAAATTTTGTGAGAAACTGAATAATTCAAAGAGGTCCTGCTAATGCAGGCTGCTAAAACAGTGTTACAGCTAATTTTAAGCATTTTCTTTACCATGAAACCATTTCAAGTAATTGATTTTACTGTTATTGATTTGGCACTTTGACTCAATAAACAATTCAATGAATACATCTTGTTTGACTCTAATACCTCGAGAGGTCCTGGCTCGCTATTTATGGCTTTCAGTGACTCAATTTTACCCGAAGCTGGATAGGCTGGATGGGATTCAAATCCCGGTCTTGTCGTGTGAAAATCGGCGCCGATATCGCCTCGGCCACCGAACCGCCCTCAATGAATAGGTAAAGCTGTTTATTAAAAACAGTAAAACACATTTTACAACTCTAAACATCATTAAAAATAATCGTTTAAGCTCTTCTTCCAAGAAAACGATAACTAAGCCTTATCATGCGGTGTATATTCAGCAACTTTTAAACTGATTGTACTGATTCGAGGTATACGCATTCAATAAAAGTGAGTAATTGTGACGATTCCTTCTGTGAGCGATTGTTACCAGCAATTGGGTTATTTACGCTTGGTTTTGGTGAATAAACTGTTGGTTTTGCTGGTGTCAATAATCTTTAGCCACTTAACGGTTAATTACTGTAAAAAACCAAAAACCATTAATTTAAACTATATTTCCTTGCAAGCTTCCGTTAAAAATAGTATTTTAATTAAATACATCTCTATAAGCCAGGCTACAACAACTCTCAATAACGCTCACGGCTTATCGCTGTCATCTACCATCCCATTATCCCGGCCATTCTGAATGACGCATCATCGGCCTACCACGCCTCCTCTGTCCATGTAGAGGACCTAAAACAAACTTTACTGGCTGGGTCTTCCGGTGACATTCTTATGACGCCACTGAAATCAATTTTTAAATATATTCAAGTTCGTAGTGTCGAACATTATTTTCAACATTAACTTTGATTCTCATTTTAGACTCGGAGATACCCTTTTTATTAACTTAAGCCATTTTGTGTGGTCAGACATCAAACGTTTTAAAGGCTTGTGTGGGATAACCATAACCAGAATTTTACGATTATGCATTGAATAATTCTATATTCATTGATTGCTTTGAACAGGGTTCAAATCCCATCTAGACTGTCTCCCCGGCTGCAGGACTGACTATCCAGCTACGGATAAATTCAAGTTGCAGATAGCCAGAAATCGAAGGCCGATACCGTTCGAGATTGTATTCATTTGCCCAATTATAGGGTGTTTTAAAGGTTTGTTAAATGAATGAAGTGAACATATGGGTACACTACTATATTCCCAAATGATAAAGAGTTTTTGTTCTCTAATCAATGCTCTTGATAATATGCAGTGGTTAAATGCCACGCTGTTGACGCAATTTTGAGCAACCCGTCTTTCAAAGCGGCAAAGAGAAGGTTTTCGGACTGTTTTCGATTACTCGGAAAAGGCACAAGTTCCGGGATTAATGATAATGATACGATAATGATACGATACTGATACGATAAAATATTGTGCAACGTCTACAAAAACTAGTGATTTTTAGTGTTACACTTCTATTAACTTAGGAGCATATGTTTCATAACTCGAGATGAATCGGGAAGGTTTGACTGTCTCAATAATATCTATCAAGCAAAAGTACTTGATCAAGTCTCTTATTGGATTTCTGTAAGGAATTGTTAGCATATCAATCTTAGAATATATTCACCATCTCCTACTAAACATGATAAAAATGTATTAAAACTTCTTCGGCACCTTTCTAACAAAATTATCAACATTACCATACTTATTGTGCCATAAATCATTCAATTCCTACAACAATCCACCCCGTTTTATATGCGATCCCTTAATGCTTTTTTTCTCCCTTACGAACGCACCCATTAGCTTCACCCTCTTGCCATTTTCCTTTTCCACCATGTGCCACAAAGCTTTCTTTGTTCGGTACGGACCGGGCTCAGAAAAATGGCGTCCTTACCACCGGGGACATAAAGCTTTACCAGACATCCATCGTTCAAACTTACCCTATCGCGGGATATTCGGTAAGGGTTCGAGCTATCTCCGGGGGTTTTCAGTTCACCCAACCACCAGCGTAGCACCACAAACGTAAAATTCGTACGAAAATCTATCCGAAACACGCCGGATGCAGTTTCCGGTTTTTGCTGTGTGTGCGTGTGTTGTTTTCTTTCCCGTCTTTTTTTGCGGGCCATTTCGAGAGGAGGATGAATATTAATCGATCCTCCTGGCTTGCTGCTTCGAAGTTCGTCTTTCGCTTGCTTTTCGAGGTTTTCCGATCGAAAGCAACTTCATACTGCGACTGAGGAAAAAAAAGGTTTCCGTTTGTTTTACGATCTTTTTCTTGTGCGCGTGTATGGGTGTACCGGCCTGCGTGTGTGTGTGTGTGTCTCGAGGGCTTGGACACCAAACTGTTTGATAGCGCTCGTACAAATACAGACGGGCAAAGTCGAAGCGCGAGCAAGGTGGAAATTGATTATCACGAAACGTTTGGACCATCCGCAAATCTGAGGGATGGCGTCGTTTGTTGGTTTTATTTCAAACCGGAAAAACAGCCTACTACAATCCGGTGCTTTGATGTCAGTCTGCGGCAACTGATGTTTCCATCGTAACAGGCTGTGTGCTGTATTTCCTGAAGCAATTAGTAGCCAGCCTGGGCAAAATGTCAGCATAAATTAGCTTTCCACAGAGGGAAAAATATATTCCAGCTCGTTCGCTTTGTACGGTGCAAACGGGAAGTTTTTCACGAAATTTTCCACACACCGAACCGCTCGGCCAGCTCGTACTGCTTCGTGTTTATCGATTTTCCCATCCCCACTTCAACCGGCTCTCACCCATCTACGCTCTAAATCATCATGCCTTTTTGCATCTCTTTTCGATGTGGAACGAGCTACCGAGCTTCGTTCTCTCTCTCACTCTCACACTCTGTTTCGATTTCCCTCGGTTAGGAATTTTCACCAAGCAAACAAAAAGGAAAATCCGTCCCTCATCGGCTTCCGTCGGTCCCATTTGTGCCACCATTTGTACACGTCCGTCCGCTGCTGCTGTGTGGCAAGTGCGTCTTCTTCTTCACCGACCCCGTCCGCCTGTCCGCCATCCACCCGCCGCCCCCCTTCGTTCACCCTACATTCCGAGAATCTCGTTGTTGGATTGGATTGATTTTCTCCCGTTCACGGCTCCGGAGCGCTGCTGTGTGGAGGCCGCCAACGGTGCGCGTCGGCGCAGTCGGGCTGAGACCCGTAAACGCCGCGGTTCGATGCGCGCTCGTGCTCAGTTATCACGTGTTCGTGGCACGTTCGGGGCCCGTTCGGCTCGCCGCTGTTGCTCGTTCGGGCCGTCGCGCCATCATCATCAACCGACCGTCAGCAGTCATCAGCAGCGCCATCGCAACCTCGCTGGGAGGCTTGTGCGCTCGGTTCGCGGCATTCGCGCGTCAGTCTCGTGTCGACGGCGAAGAAGCGCGAAGGTCTGTTCGAAACCCTGGGGCCCGTCACGCCATCCTGTAGACGGCCAACAGCAGCAGCAGGGTCACACACCATCGAAGGGTGGTAGTAGTGTGTGTTTGCTGTGAACGTGTGTACAACAAACAGTGGAGATTGTTGCGTTGTGTGTTGAGAGTAAAACCAGTTTATGCTCTCGCTCGCTCGTTCAGTGTGTGTTCGGTGTGCTGGAATTTTGTGAGTGTGTGAGTAGGCGTGTGCTCTCTGTCACACTTATTGCGCGTCGGTGCTTTGACGTCTGCATTTGGGGTGGTTGATGGGAAATTCGTCGCAATTGTGAAGCGTGTGTTCGAGCGCACGCGTGCCTATGTGTGTGTGCGTGTGTGTGCGCGCGCGACTGTATGTCGTTTCTGTGTACATGCGTGTGTGAGTGAGGGTTGTGTATAAGGGTAGATTTCGAAGAGAAATCACCACACAAGGGTAGAGCGGATCGGAAGCGCTCTCTCGCCTTCACTCTCTCTTCATCCCTCGTTGCCTCATGGTAAGTAGAAATCTCCCTCCCCCCTAGCGCATAATCCTGTATCGCAATGCAGCAGCAGCAGCAGTAGCAGCAGTTGTAAGCACGGCGGCGAGTCTTGACTCTTGTACTTTATTTTAGTAATTCCACCGCACGCTATAGTGTGTTGGTGCCGGCCAATGTGTTTTCGTGGCCCACCCACTGAATATTCGGGAGGCTGCTCCACAAGGGCATTAACTTTCACGAATGCATGAGAGTGTGTGTGTGTGTGTGAGTTTTCTCCGTGCTCTCAATACACGCCACCGTTCGCTACATCAAGTGGCGACGTGGAAAACAAGAACACAAGAGGAAACAAACAACTCATCCCGCATAATGATTGGAAGGCTAGAAGTTTGACAGAAGCGCAGAGCGAAATGATAATTAAGGAACGAAGGAAAAAAACAAAACAATTTTCACAACCGTAAAACAAGTGTTTTGCGAGAGTGAGAGATAGCGTAAGGGGCATCGGAAGGGAGAGAGCGAAAGAAAAAAAAGCGAGAGATTAAAAGCGAACTTTCTCTTTGCATAACAAGTTGCAAGTTTATTGTTTTGTTTTCATCAGCACGTTGCTGCTTCTTATGTTTCGGTTGTATTTGTTTGTGTTTTAGGTTGGGATTTTATCTTTTCTCTGACGTTTTTCTTACTTTTTACTTCGTTGTTAATAAGAGTTTTATGTTTGAACTTTTTTAATAGTACTTTTTATGCTACTTATTAACTTATTAACTATTAACTTATTCACTTTTTTACTTTACAATGCTTCATTATTCATACTTTTGGATTTATTCGTGTTTTTAATATTATAATACACTTTTGCTATATAAATATACTACTTTCCAGTTCATTTTATATGTTAAATATATTTATAAATGTTTTTCTTCTCTTTTTCTCATTTCTTTCCTAGGTTAATTCCAGCAAAGCAATAATAATTCCATTCTGCATTAAAGTGTAACAAAATGTGCTCATAAACAACCGACCGTTTTCAGTACGTGTGTGTTTGTGTCGTTTGGTATGTGTGTGCTCCGTACGTGAAGTGCAATTCCACAGCACCAAACACCCCAAGGAATAATAAGGATTACACAAAGCGCAAAAGGATTACGAAACCACCCGCTCGGAACGTGTGGGCCGGGTTTCAAACCAAACAACAACAAAAAAAAGGCTAAACCCCCTCACGGAATGACAAGTGCCGCAGCCATGATAAGCGGCAACGGTGGTGGCGCAAGAGGGGCTAGTGGTGGTAGTGGCGGCGAGGGTGACACCGCAATCCGCTCTAGCCTGAAAGATTCCCGGACGAGCCTGGTGCCGGACGCCGGCAGTGTAGGGCGCAGCAGTACGCGATCACCCTCGGCCTCGTCCTACTTCCTCCACGTCGCCCGCCCTCCCGATGGCGGGCATGATGATGCACGAGCCGGAACGCATCCGGATGCGCAGTTCGGCTGTGGGTAGCAACCGGCGGCGCGTCAAGGACTTCAACGACAGCATAACTTGCACCCTCTGCAATGGCTACCTGGTCGAGGCCACCAGCGTCAACGACTGTTTGCATTCATGTGAGTATTCGGATCGGGCGATCGGGGTTCGCTTGAGGGGTTGGTTGGTTGGTGTGGCTCATCAAAATTCTCCAAGGGGGAAGCAGCACAACCGAGCAGCGGAGATATTTAAAATTTAATTAAGGATTTGCTCATCTCACTTGGTGCAACTTTGAGCTGCAGTTGTTCATTTCTCTAGTTTTGAGGGCGCAAGACTTCACCTTTCGCTAGCTATTATTTTTATCAATTCTCCTATTAAAAAACGTAAATATTGTTGCTTATACTATTTTATAACAATTTTCTCTATCTTATCAAAATTATGGAAGGTCGGTGGTTCAGCTTGAGTTTAAAGTACTTATATACTACTTCAATCCAGCATACATTTTATTGACAACATCCTCAACATTTTCGGCAGGGAATATGTTTAACATTCATTTGCATCCCCCTAACTAGAAACCTCGCACTCATTAGAGCATGATTAAAAGCATTTTGTGTGCGGCCTGCTATTAGGGAGCACCAATACAAACACATCTCGAGAGATAGACGAGAAAATCCCTTCAAAATTTGCATTCGTCCCTATACTACGTGTTGTACGAAGAAGTTTTGGGTAATTCCATAATATAAAATCGTGTTTAAATTTGTAGATGCCGTTAAGTTTGTAGATATCATTTAATTATTCTGTTCCTTAAAACGATCCGTAAATTTTAATATTTTTATTTATTTAGAATTGTTCTGCTAAGTCTAACAGATTTCGATTCATATAATAGAGTCGTTTAATCATTTAGGGGAATTTTTCGAAATAAGAGTGGAATATTTCAAGTCCAACGTAGAATTTTGCATACAGTTTGGGGTAATTAGAAAACCCAGACTATATTTGATTTCTTACGACAAAATATCTATACATTAGTAATATAAAATTCTTCCCAAAAACCAATTTTGTTTGATCAACAAATAGACAAATACTAGAACTTTAACACTCTTTTGCTCTCGTTGTTGTTAAACGTTTCCAGTCGGGTTTCCGTTCACATACACTTGCTGAAAATCGTTTCGTTTTGGGGGAAATTGCTGTTTTATTTCCCTGTGTTCCGTAGCCGGTTCCTTTTCCCCGCATCATACAAACCAACCTTTTAGTGGCTCATCGTGCGGCAGCATGAATGTGTCGTGATTCGGAGAGGTACGAAAAAAAAGGGGGAGACGAGCCAAGAGCGGTGAGGTACATGAATGGCCACTTTTATGATTTTGCATAACCGGAAAAGCCAATAAAGTATCGATTGCCTGGGCCCGGGAATTGCCCGTTCGGAGCGAGTCTTCCCGAGCCATATTTTTGTTTAATCCTTTCTGGTTTCGGGTGTACTCTGCAAAACGCCCCATTCCACACGCTCCCAATGGCTGAATAATTGATAAAGACGAATTCAAACACGAAAACCAATTCATTGCAATAGGTTCGTTCCCCTTTTTCCCATCATGAAACACGGTTACGGGTTCGTTGACACGTGCGAACCGGCCTCGCGAGGTTAAAGTCTCATCAAAGTTGAACGGAATATTGTCGATTGGACGGACCCTGGAGGCAAAAACAAAAATGTCTTCCCTGGTTTTAATAATATCTAAATGGCTTAATAATATCGGCCCAAACTAATAGACTCGGTCGAAGGTAAGAAACGTCGTTCAGCCAGTTTTATGATGCAGTAGAGTGAATACGTGTGCCTCCGTTGGAGTAGGACTCCAACTTGAGCACAGCTTTATAGACTCGGTTTGTTGACATTAAGCCAGGCAGTGACATAAAACTAGTTAACATGTGCTTCACATACGTACGAGTGCGGTTGCCGTTTTTATGAGTTTCATGCCGATGGTCACGAAGCGGTGGCACATTGATCGAAACGCGCACGCACGCCTTAATTCGTGCAAAAACAGACCACGTGGCTCTGGCAAGCTACTTGCAACCGGAAGCGGTTTCAGCAATGAATGGGAAGCCTTGGAAGGTTTTCGAATATAGCTGTTTGATTAGTGTTCCAACTATTCACAATAGGAAAACGTCAACATTGAGCTGCTGTCTTCCAACTCCGATTGCCAACCAGTTGCAATAACATTCTCCTAAATATAAGCCCGCTTTAGTACTTCCCGTATGTGATCCATAAAATTTATTTCGTTTGTCTCTTCTATTGCTCAAACTATCAGCATGCTTCACTCGGCCACCAAGTTGTTCGCGGGGAACAACCCCCCCAACTTCGACACACACACACATACACTAATGGTTTCGGAATGGCTACGCACGTTGCTGGTATTAAAAATGGGCGAATCGAGCCGGTGATAAATCATAAACGAGTGTAAACAAACATAAACAGTACGAGCCGTTGTGACGGACGGTTTTGTTGTTTTGAGTGCTCGCGCTTTGTTCTCTTCTCACAGCTGTTGGCCTGCGTTCTTGAAAACTGTGCTTCTTTTTTGGTTTCTTACTATTTGAATAATGTTTACCTAAAATTGCGAATATCTCGAACATTGTTTCTTCTTAGTTTTGCATTTTCTTCAACTTGTTTCTGTCTTTTATTATCAACTTTTAACATAAAAATTCTTTACTTCATTTGCGTTGTTTTCTTGTCTTCTATGACTTGCTTTTTCGGTTATCAAGAACAGTGTTTCTTCTATAAAACACAATCTTCCCCAGCTTCCATATCCTTCTCAGTATCCAGAGATCTCTTTTTATGATCCCTCGCCGAAGAGATCTCCCTATAGATGTGTGCGCCCGAAAGAAACTTCAACTGTAATAAATTAATATCGAGGATTTTTTTTCGTTTTCCTTTCCAAATCCGACGCCGCTTGTTTCTTTATGCATACGATTTATGCCATTCGTTGGTTGGAATGTGGAGAGGCAAAAAAAACCGAAGGAAAGCCATAAATGACGATCGATGGTTGATTTTTACGACCATATCATCACCGCGGTGCCGTGTGATTCTTGCCCACTTCAAGTGGACTTACCGAGCCCCGTAAATATTTGGGCAGAGTTGAAGCTTTTATTAGTCTATCAGAAGTTTTAATCTAATCGCTTATGCTGACTGTTTAATGTGCGTTTTTTGCGGTGCTAAACTGTGGATGTTCTTAAAAAGCGATTAGAGTTGATGGTTTTCATGGGTTATAAGTCATATTAGAATAATGATTCAAATAAGTCCAAGAAAATGTGTCAGAAAATTCTACATATTTGATTAAAATTTCCAACACAAGACTCGGGTTTTATGTAGGACAGAATCCACCCTACACGACGTGCAATGTTGAGTCAACAAACCATAAAACATTGGAATTGAATTTTCCCTTCCAACCGTACAAGAAGGTGTGAACTGTCCCCGACAAATCTCGGAACACCACACACGCGACAACAGCTCGGCGATAAACCACGCACGACTGGATCGTATCGTAATTCTCTTTATCGCATGTTTGGACTGTCGACGTGCGACAGTGGACGTGCGAGTCGGGTGTACCATCACCCAGCAGAAGAAGTAGCACCAAAAAGGCATGCTCCGCTGGTCATCGATGTCCTTTTTTTCCCTCGCGCCGAAAGATGATCCGTCCAAGTGTGTCGTCCATAAAGGACACTGGCCGGCAGCAAATCGAATCGGATCGAATTGCACACTGATTTTTTCGATTTCGTAGCATTTATCTTATTTAACGATTCGGATGTACGAACGCATTCATTTCGGTCAGTTGGTTGGGATAAGTCTCTTGACCGTATGACATCGGAAGTCGGAAAAGTGAGCTCGAGAAAAAAAACAAGCTGTAAGGGAGAGCTGTAAGGGAAGAAGGGATATTCCCTTGAGGCAAATAGAAGAGTCCCAGCGCGCTACTGTGGCTAGCTATCCCGTCCACACTCGGGCAATCATATATCTTTAATAGATTTGATCTAATAAAGTAAGGAACGGGAAGCTTGGCCGGCGGTACCAAAGGCCTGGCACATCATCCGCGACGACGATGGAGGGTCACCAGGGTGGTAAATCTCGGTGTTTACGACCGAGGCATGCGAACGGTACGGCAAACACCGGCAAAGGAAACGATGGCAGTTTTGAGCGTCGGAGAAGAGAAAAAAAAGGGGGAATAAGGCAAAATTTGCACTCACTGAAAATGCCTAGCCCAACGGGCCACAGAAAGGTTGGAAATTTCCTTGCGATGTCTGGAAGGAGGGAACGCAAAGGATGGATGAAAAATTCAGCACGCTTGTTACGGCTGGCGCGTAATTCCTTATTTGCTGATCCTAGCGCACCGTCCTTCGGTGGCAATATTTCAACGCAATAAGATGCCACCTTTCAACGGAAGGCTTCGTGCGACGGGCAGCTGCGTAGTCGGGCTTCCAAATCACGAAGCCTTCTGGAAGGCAACTTCTCGTGTGTGAGGTGAGGTGAATTGTTTGATTGAGATTTTGACACCCGGCTTGCTCGCCCGTTGGAACACGGAGATGTCGCCTCAGACGAACCGGTAAATAGGGTACAGCAAAAAGGATATCTAAGGATAGGCCGCAAGATAAATGGCAGCGTTGTGGTGGAATCCTCGGCAGCATCCCATCCAACATATGGCATATGTTTTCTGGATGAGTTGTTTTCCTTACAGTTTTAGTGCGCACCGCGTATTGGATTTATCCATTCTCAGGTCAGAAGCGCTTCAGCCACACATTTTTCGGAAGTCTTCCAGCGGGAAGGTGTGGAATGTGTGTGTGTGTGTTTGTGCTTGCTAGCGGACAGAACGAAGGAATCGGCCCTGTTTGTACTAGCTATCAGCAGCTTCGTGTGGGATCGGTTCGTTCTGTTGAAACGTTCTAATCATTTGTTTAAATAGAACGACGCGGTCACGAAACCCTTGGTGCCTCCGTGGTGGTTTCCTCGCCTTTTCGGCAGGGAAGTAACCCGCAAGTAAGGGCGCGGCTAGGGACGGAAATTAGAATAATAGAATAATAGATGCTTTCCGAAATACGCGGCTCGCGTCGTGCTCAAGAAATCACTCAACCGGTTGCCAGCGTTACGCAGCGGTGACTTGCTGGGATGTGCTAGTGTGTGTGTACGTAAGTGTTTCTTTTGGAGGGTTTGATGGAAAGGAAAAATGTGAAAAGGCAGCGGAAGAACACGAATTTTAAAGACACATTTTTGTTATTGGCTATGCTTCGTGCTGTACATTTGATAGAGCTCGCTTATTAAAGATAGCTCTATTGATTGTGGATGATACAAAAAGAGAAGAAGTGAATAACGGAAGAACATTAGAACGCTTCATATAAATAGTATTAGTATTACTAGGAATAAAAAATACGAATACCAAATGAGGAAAATAAGGTAGCAATCAAAGGCAAACAAGCGTAAACATTAGCACCAAACAGATAACGAAAAGACGATAAAAGTGTTTAACAATAGAAGATATCAATACAATAGATAAATAAAAGATAAAAGATAAAAGTAAGCAATATGGACAGGCCGTGCTTCATGAAAAAAGAAGAAAAGAAAAAAATAATGTAAAAAAAATTAAAAAAGCGTACATGAAAACAACTAATTAGTAAAAGTCATTAAGATACAGCAAACACATTCATGAAAAAAAAGAAGTAAGGGAGTAAAAAGTAGAAGAATGCTTAGCAGGATTCAAAGAAGAAAAAAAAACGATTAAAGCATAAAACTTGATGAAATAAGTGATAAAAGTGAATTCGGTCAGATAACAGAAGCAAAATTGAAGATAAAAATAAAACAATTAAAGTCACACAGCAACACTTTAAATCTAAACAAAACATAAGTAAAACTCAATAATTTATTTATAATAATAAATAGTCATATGCTATAAAAGAAAAATTTTATAGTTCTTCAAGAGAATATAACACATTTGAAAACAATAAATATAAAAAATAAAATATCAATTCAAGTGGAAAACTTAGCATAAGTTTAATTAATAAAAGCAGACAGTATCAATCAGTAAGCACAAAACGCAAAAACGATAAAAATGAGCTAAACAACTGAAACAGAAAAAAGGAGCAACAAAAGTGATAACACCCAGTCTAAACACAACAAGAAAGAAAAAAAGAATAAGACAGCTTTAAAGTTTGTTTAAAAACTAAGTAAAAAAAACAGATAAAACAAATATAAGCTGTGTCATGATAAGAAGATGATAAAAATAAATAAAAAAAAAACAAAACAAAAAAACTCACACAGTTACACACTTCAAACCAACACAAAATCAAAAAGGAAAAAGTCACTTAGAAGGAAATAGATACTAGAAACAAGAAAAGCTGCCAAATGGAGTAGAATACGATCGAAGCAAGCAATAGAGAAAGAAGGGAAAACCCTCAGCTTTTCCCTTGCCTTGTGAGGGTGGAAGTTGGTCCTGTGTTTTTTTTGTTGTTGGCGACTCTCGCGCACGCTCTCTGTCGAGTGGTTTTGATCTGAATTCCTATTTTGGGCTGCACCTGTTCTCTAGCGGCGGCAACTCATTTAGGACAGGGAACGGTTCCGGCTGGCGCTGCTTCGAAGGGTTTTCGGCCTCGCGCCGACCGGCCCAGGGGTGAATATAAATGAGGAATGAGGAAAATAATATGCCAGCCAGCACCCGCGATGTGTGTTGTGGCTGTTGTTGTGTGGTTGTTGTTAGTCCCGCTCGTCGTTATTAGATCTGTCACTCGATATGTTCTTCTACTTCACCATCTACTTTTCCACTCTTCTTAGATCTATTGTTTCTTTCGCATATTAAGGTGCTGTTTTTTTTTGCTCCTGAATTAGAAGAAACTGTGAATAAAAGAGGAAGAAAAATGGCAAAACAACGCAGGTCATCAACGAAGCTCCATTTTATCATTCGTTTCGTTGTTGTGCTCGCCATTCGTCTCCGTTCTACGGCTTGTGCTTCACAGCCGACTGGAGATGTGTGTACACTTTTTGTTCCGGACTCCTGGTGAGTTGTTCTGTTCAAACTCTCCGACTTCGGCAGGCCGTTAGATGTTGTTCTGCATTTTCCACGTCGCGTCCACTTGTCGTCGACCGGCGGTGGTGGACGTGTGTCGGTTTTTTGTTGTTGCGGAAATTGCTTTACCCGTACCAGAACAGAAGAAGAAAAACGAACGAAAGCGCCGTTAGCTGCTAGCTTGTTCCTAATGTTTCTACCTCTTCTGGAGGGTTTTCTTTCTGTTGCTGTTGCTTCCGCACCGGAACCTAACGCGTCTTTCCACCTCTCGCACTTTTGTTCCACCCTACTTGCCGGAACCGCCGTAACGAGCACGGTCTTCATGGAGAATAAAGCTGGACAGAGTATCTCTGTATGTGTGTGGGTTTTTATGCTACGAAAAGAGGCTGGTGGCTATAGTCGCCGCTCGGGGAGGCTGCTATCCCCTATTGTTTCGCCTGTGGAGGCTTTTCGATCCGAACATAAAAGCGCTGTGTAGCTGCTGTAGGGAAATCGGGTTTTAGAGCTTCCGCAAATGATACGACTTTAAATCTGTGCTGGCAAGTGGCAATCCCGTTCGCGCTGAGTGTATATTAACTGGGCTTTACCCAAATCCTGGCCACAAACTTTTTGTGGCAGTCTGCTTGCGTTCTTGGCACCCATTTTTCTTGCATGTAGTGTGATATGTTTAAAGGATTGCTTGCGATTACTGCAGCGAATTACGAGTTTAATTGTGTTTGTGTCCCTGGTTTCTTTCGCTCACCAAATTATCTTATCTTTCAATCAACTCGCTTCCATCGGGGGAAAACTAATCTCCCATCCACGATTCCACCAGCCGACTGATAATTATGTGCCGCAAGGTTGTTATTATAGCTGACCTCTTTGGTCAGTCTTTCAGCGCACGAAACACTCCAGCGAGAGAGAGAGAGAGAGAGGAAAGAAGGAGAAAAAACCCCACCCCACAACCATGCCCGAGGTGACTCTCAGCCATCTCGACATCCAGACGGCGTTGGACAGTAAAACCGTCACCGTCGACTTCCCAATGGGCGGTAAAAATTTATTTATTAAGTTAATCCTAAATTTATGCTCTCGCGCCCCGAGCTTCGAACGCGCTTCAAGGTTTTTTTCCGTCGCCCGTCCGTGGTGAGAGACTGCCGGGGACAGGGACTTGGGTGGTCAGAACCGTACCGAAAGACGAATGGGACAGGAAATCAGTTTTTGGTGACCATCACCTCCAATAAGCCCCCAGGGCGGGGAGTCGAAACAAATAAATATACCGATTACTGAGCGGTGCGGTGCGGCCTTCAACTAGTTGCCCAGCTCGGATGGGATTGGTTTTTTTCGCTTGAAAGTAGTTTCTTACTGGCAGTTTTTGTTATAGTTGTTGTTACGAATGCACATCGAAGCATAAAGTTCGTTTTAGTATTATTGCATGTGTTCTCAGTTAATGCTTTTGGTTTAGAAGCATATTTGACATCTCTTTCATGCAAGTGTTTGTGTCTTATCTCTTATTTGATAAGTTTTATCCTCTTTATTCAATTTTACTTATTTGTTGTTTTATATTAGTTATTAATCAACATTTCTTATTGTCTATATTCTTTCTTTACTTGTTTATAATTTTACCTCTTGACTTTTTTGCGTCTTGAAACTTGTTTTATCTTTGCGTAAAATAATTTCATCTTTTTGATTCATTTCTAATTTTTTTTTATTTGCTATTAATTTTTATTTTCTTTCCTTACTTTTGTTTGATTTTTATACTTAAAATTTGAAATTTTAGCATTTTGTATCGGTTTTGGGCATCTATTTTAATATTTCTTTTCTTTTCCTTCAACTTTTTTCGTAGGTTTTTGATGTTTTATATCATTTGGTAATTTATATTTCTAGATATCTTTAATATTTTCTTACCTGTTCTCCTTTTTTCTATTTTGAAGTTGCAAGTTTAACAAAACTTGTGTATGATGTTTATGTTTTAAATTTATATTTACAATGTTTTAGCATTTTGGAATGTCTTTTACATTTTATTTGAATAATTTTTTATTTTATATTAACTCCTGCAAGTTTGTTCTATAATTATATATCAGTTATTTATATATATTTTCTATTTTCTATGTTCTTTCTTTTACGTTCCAAATTAATCTTATGTTTAGCATAGACTTTTATATGTGTTAAAGGATAGCTTTTTGCATCCTAGCATTTTGTTTATAACTTATTTAAGTAATTCTTTTCTTTTGCATAATTTTCTTTGATTGTTTATTTTTTTTAAGTTTTACTGTTAATTTTCTATGTCTCTTTCTTCATTTTTTTATTTTCTATATGGTTTTTGCACGCTAAAAATCACCTTTTGTATTCATGTTTTTAATTGGAAGTTCTAGCTTCTTACATCTCTTTCACAGTTAATTTTACGTATCTTGTACCTCTAATGCTTAACTACATGTTTTACAACATCATTACACTAATGTCTCGTTCCCTTTTTGGTGTCTCCTATTGGTTTGTGCATATGTTCCTTCCCTTAATCAGCTTCGGATGCATCATTGCTGCTTATGTCACACCACAAGATAAGTTCGTCTTTCGACCCTCTTGTTCTCACTCAATATCCAAAACCACACGAAGGCGCAACACTGTCTTCTCCAGACCCGAAACCCCCCTTTTTCCGTTCAAACACTTTTATTGGTCCAAAGCTGACGATTAATTAATGAGCGCGAGCGTAAAGCTGCCTCGCAGAAAGGCATTAAGAGTTACGCAACTAAGCCCGCAACCGAAAGCGAACCGAAACAGAAGCAAAACACGCCGATGCCGATGTTTGACTGTTGCCTTTTCCATCTAATTTAAACAAATTTATGGTTACCCACTCAGCCGCACCCGAAGAGATCGTGAATTCTCGAGTATCGGTTTTGCTGGAACTATTTTGTGGGTTTCTTCTTCCCTCCCGATCTCAATTTGATTATGTTCTGATCTGATCGGGGCAAAGAAGCACCGATGAAGTACCACAAATGAAGTATGCCGATGCATCAGTACGACTTCATCGGTGTGGAATGTTTACGTGAAGATTTCTTCGATAGTTCTTTCTTTTTGTTTCTCCGTTTCGTTGTGGGAAAGCGCATCCCTTGATGAGAAACGAAAATTTGATGAGGTCACTGAAGGCAGAAGCTAGAGAGGCGTTACTGTAAACACATAATTTAATCATCTTCCAATGTCATATCTCACGGTCCATTTTCGAGTTGATGTATCTCTCGATCTAGTGATCTCCGTTCTTGAATTTGTTTATGCAGGGAAATTCCAATAAAATTGAACTAATAAAATTAGTTCACCTCCAGCAACTCTCCAAACTCTACTCGCGTCCCCTTAAAATTTAATAGCAAGA
This sequence comes from Anopheles stephensi, assembly GCF_013141755.1. Lineage (NCBI taxonomy): Eukaryota > Metazoa > Arthropoda > Insecta > Diptera > Culicidae > Anopheles > Anopheles stephensi. The sequence continues at coordinate 32,763,022 of NC_050203.1, read as the reverse complement.
AAAACGCAGAATAGAATCGCACATCCGACGATCACTTTAAGCGTAATTGCAAATGTAGACTCATCACCAACAAAACCTCCCAGTGAAAGCAACATCAAAACAAAAGGCCCAAACCGGCCCCCACTAAGCCCGTGACACATGCATGACTTTTCCATTTTATTCCCATGCTCATCCAGTGCGACGTTTTTCATCGCTTTTGCGCGTAAGCTTCGTGTAGCGCTGTATGCAAAAGGCTGTTGTTGCTCTTTGCCGTTTGCAGGGTGGAAAAGCTCCCGCATTTCCACCGGACCTCGACAATAGAAGAGCCTCCGAGTCGCACCAAAACGCCGTAATGGGACAATTATTTAGTCATTTTGAAACGTGAGGCCACGACACGTGAACCCATGGGACTGATGATGATGGTGGTGGTGATGGAGAAAAAAACGGAAGAAAAGTACATTGCCATTGTACTGGCTCGTGCAAAACTATGGTCGTTGGATTTGGCACGGTTTTTGCCCGGTTAGTCCTAGTTCTGCTTGGTCGGAAGAGTTGTTGTTGGGTGCGTCCGATTCTCGCTCACCCTCTGTCTCTCTCCCCGGAGGGAAGTTTATGTGAGCTTGCATGTTTTATGCGTGCTTAGGTTGTTTTGGGATTTATGTCATTGCATTTGTAAGGCAAGCTGTCATTACGGTATACTTATCTTATATTAAATAAGGTTCGCTGCTTTTTACTACGGTTCTCTCTACTGCTTACGGGACCGGGCTTATGACACATCTTCCACCTTAAGACATTCGTTCCTTCTGTACCTAATCCTACGCTAAGCTGCACCGAACCGTTCCAACACGAGCTCACATTTATCGTATCAGTTTATTAAGCACACGCACCCAACTTTTGGCACAAGCGAATCCAAAAAAAAAAAAACAAATGGCTAGGAAACCCGAAAGCTTCCAGTAGTAGTGCCAGACGGAAGCCATCAGCAAACGGAGACCCGAACCTCCAACGAAGATGATGATTACGTTTCGGGCCAGTTGTTAATCTTCTCCCTGCTTGTTGCACCACCCGGCCGTACACACCATTTACCACCAGAGCCCTGTGTGTGTGTGTTCGTGTGTGTTCTGCCTTGGACAGCTTTTCACCGGGAGTTTTTCCTTCGTTACGCTGGCAAGAAAAACGATCCGGAACCGAAGGGAAAGGGCGTTGGAGGGCAGACATGGAACGACGGCGTTTGAATGATGGTTCCATGAAAGCGTGAAAGGAACCGGGCAATGAAAAACACGACTTTGCGAGGAAAACTTTGAACTTTACTCGTGTCCGGGAATGCCGGAACCGTACGAATACCCGTAAGGAGCGGTTTTTTTTGGTGTGTGCTGGTTCATCTTTTTTGAAAAGATTTTGGAAGAACTTTTCACGTGAGATCAAAGTAGAGATGGGGGTGGAATTAAAACGGGGTTTTGTTGGATTTTCCGGATACAGTAGAATTTGACGAAGGAGTGTTTAGAATTCCATCAAAGTATTTTCAAAATTTTGAAAACTGATGAGCTACTAAATGTAACTCAGAGCTCTGTATGAGTCCATTAAGCGCCTATCGTAAAAAAGACCGAAACAACACGAAAGACAATTAAAACACGAACTCCCCAAACTCCCACACGAGATCACCTCCTAAATCACGGGAAGAAAAGAAGAGACACAAAAAACAAGCTTAACTCGCGGCACAACATCTAATGGGCAGGAGATTAAAGCCAACAACCGTGGCAGTGATTATTATCACACCTTTCCCGTTGATCGGTTTTGACGGGTCTCTCTGTACGCCGTAGATGCCTGGGATAGAACTCGCACACACGCGCACTCGCGGATGCTGTGGTGGTGGTGGCTTGTTGTTTTGAATCCGGCGACAACCGTGAACGCGGGCAATCAAACGGTTCAATGTGTCACGGTTGGCGAGCATTTGTCAAGCAAGAGCAGCAAGAGAGTGAATATTGAAAAAAAAATACAAGCTCCCATGCGTAGTGGAAGCTGAGACACGTCACGAGATGATGGCGATGAATGAGGTGACAGATACTGGTAGCAAGTAGGTACGCGATGATTGAACAGTTCGTAGCTGTCACAACAGAACGTCGTTGTCAAATGGTGAGCATGCGAGCGACCAAGAGATGGGTGGGAAAACGGTTAAAAAATCAACAAGGAGCGAGCAATAAAAAAAAAACCCAGCAAAACGCCAGATACAATGATTGACTATCACACGTAAGGGGTGAGTGTGTAGAATTACAGTGCGTGTTGAAATATTAAGGCGAGATGGTTTTGTTGAAAGTGGAAAAAGGTGCCTTATCCCTAGCAATATATTAGTGCAATAATGAATGTACTTTCGTTAGTTTAGGTATAGTAATCGGGTAGGATCACAAGAAAAACTAGCAGCGATCGTATTAAAAAAATAACCAAAGTTATCCAAAAATGGACCACCGACGATGAGAAGAGTCTGAAAGGAAGGACCCATTATTATAAATGGTGGAAAACTATGGTAGCTGTACTTTGCTAACCGACAAGTTTTCGATTCATATAATGGAATTTTTGAATCACTTAGTTTCCCTAATTCAAATCAAAATTGGAATATTGTTAGCATGTTGAGGAATCTTTGCAATCACTTAATGGATTCTTGCATACAGTTGGGGGACATTTTTAAGGCAACTGTGGGATTTTAACATTCTAAAGACACACCCTCGGGCGGTCCGGTGGCCGAGGCAATAACGGCGAAGGTCTTCACACGGCAGGACCGGGGTTCAAATCCCATCCAGACCGCCTCCCCGTACGTAGGACAGACTACTTTGCTACGGGTAAAATCAAGTCACAGAAAGCCAGAAATGGCAGGCCGAGACCTCTCGAGGTTGTAGTGCCAAGGAAGAAGAAGAAGTTCTAAAGAATTGACCATTTAATTATTTTATTCCAATATTAATTTAAAAGAGGCAGTGCGGGTTCAAGCCGTCATAATTAAAAAATTAATAATATTAATTTAACAGACAAAAAGTTAGGGAAAAAAGGGTTTGAAATCTAGCAACTACAAGTAAAACCGTACTACTAAAAACAGATTCGTTCTCTCTCTCTCAGGTCTCTCTTCTTAAGGCTAAGAACCACAATCGCAGCCCATATCTCGCAAAGAAATTCGTAGTGGAGAAAGCTGTTTTGGCTTAAAGTTCGCAGCTATTTTTCATCTCAATCGTGATCCTGTTGACCGCTGGGATTATTCGTTAGGTCCTCTAATACTTCATCCAAAGATGCAGTATGGACATAGAAAAATAAAATTTCAAACAGCAAATATTGTGACAGCAAAAAAGAATGCCAATTCTATTATTTTGCCGACAACTGTATGCAATCGCGTTCCCTCTATTTTTTTGCGCGCGTGCCAATGGTGACGATAAAAGCAGTGAATGGTACCGATTGTGATGATGATGAGAACCATTTGCAGTGCTAATCTCGTTCGATCGGTCGAATAATTATTCATTCTATTACTCACCGCAATGGTCACACTACAAACCACCGCAGTAAGGCTACAGAGGCTAACAGAGACTTATCTAGAGCCGACGAGTTCTGTTTACAATTCTAGCGGACACTAAAACTAAATACATGACGCACATGTTTTTTTTGCAACAAAAAGTTGAGCGCGACCGGCAAACTGTTTGTTTGCCTGTTCGTGGCATTTGAATAAACAAACTGAACCTTTTTGGCGCGCGATCGGCATGATTCAATCGGTTACACGTTTCTTTTTTTTTGGACAAGATGGTTGTTATCTAGGACAGATTAAGAACTCCAGCCACAACAAAAATCTTTAAATAAAAAAGCAAATAAAAAAACACATGTCTAGTACAGCTGTGACCTATTTGCAGGGTTTGCTTCCGTTCTGAACTCATCTCCCTCAACTGCTTTTCACAGTCAACCGCACAGTCAACCTTCTCCAATTCGCAAACAATACCCATATACTTAACCTTACCTTCTCTTTCTTTCTCTCCCTCTCTCTCCATTTGCAGTTTGTCGATCGTGCATCGTGAAGTACCTCGAGTGCAACAAGTACTGTCCCCGCTGCAAGTCGTACAACAGCAAACCGATTACGGTCACTAATTTAAGGTAATTATGCGCTCGGTTAGTTTAACGGGTTTTATCATCCTCTTTCGAATATTGTTTCGCGATGTTGTGTTGAGGTGATGATCATATGTGGGCCATTTCACCCGCATAATGCACATTCATTTCAACAAACTTTCCTCTGCCTCAATTTAACGTATGAAGCTGTTCTTTAAACTTTAAAAGTATACCAGACGTTTGATTCCCTGCTTTTGCTTCGCATCATCAGCACCATCGACTAACGTCGTGTGTGTGTGTGTTTTTTGTTGTTGTTTGGCAGCGCCACAACTCTTGTCGTTGCGCAGACGCCATCGCACTTTAGTGTGTGTGGGGGGCGTAATTGGGAGGAGTACTGTCTCGCCCGTGTGCCAAACCAATATCAGACCAGCTCAGACAGACACCCTATTCACGCTGGGTCTCTCCGCTGTGCTCTCGGCTCCACATTTTCCTCCCAACACGGTGTCATTTTTCCTTTTTTTTTACTCCAAAACGATATTTAATGCGCCTCGGTGTGCTTTAGAAAGCGCGCCGGACTGTCAGTCGGAACTATAATGACACGGAACCCCTTTCTCCCGTCACGTCTCATGTCTGTTCCAGGCCGGATCGAACGCTTAGCGCCCTGGTGTACAAGCTGGTGCCGGGATTGCACAAATCCGAAAACCAAAGAATCGTTCAGTTCTATGCATCGATTTCGAGCAACATCGTCCCGTCGGAGGAGGATGAGCCAGCCGGCAGCGGGCAGGGCACATTCCAGCTGCTCGACGATCAAAACTTCTTCTCCCCGGACGAACCGATCAGGCAAGTAGCAATGATTCGTTTTGTAAAATGGATCACCATCTAACGTTCGCGCTTCTACCGTTCCCCCATTACAGTCTGTCGCTGGAGTACCATTATGAAACGTTGGCGGAGCTCAGCGGGTCCAGTGCACCGCTTCCCATCACCTATCTGCAGTGTCCGGCCGCCGTCACTGTGCACCATCTGTACAAATTTATCCTCACAAAGAATGGGCTACAGGTCGGGTCGGACAACGTGCGGGTGGACATCATCTACGAGGAGGAGATCCTGCCCCACGACTTTACGCTGATGGATGTGGCGTACTGTTACGACTACAAGCGGGTAAGTGAGGCACACTGGCCTTGAAGCATTTTATTTAGGTTTCCTCAATTTATTGGCCAGAAATTGTTTCAGTTTCTGGAGGCTATGCGATGCGTCCTTTTTCCTATACGAATTTCTTAATGCTAATCCTTGGTGCTAAAACATCAAGAGGTCTCAAGAAGCCTGCCATTTCTGGCTTCCATACCATAGTTTACCCCGGTACCTCAGTAGCCAGTTTTGCGGCGTGAACCGGATCACTTTTATATGAGATTTACCATCAAAAAAGCTTAAGGGTAGCCTGAAAATAATATCTATTCCTCATGAACGGCTTGAACATCTTATCCAAAACGATTTACTGTGTCTAGTCTTGAGTACCTTATTATGGATAATTTGATCATGGTAGTAGAAAATGACATACCAACACCTCCCCAGGATTTAGTGAAAAGAAAACAATAGATAAAATCGTAGATTTCCTCCAGTTTCTTTAGGACCGTAGAGATGCAGACATTCATTGTCAATAATATAGTGTTGTGTGTGTCGTTTATTGAGGCCTCATTCGCCTCACAGCTGCCGATAATACATCACTTGAATTTAAGAGTACTTAGGTACTGGTCGTTAGTCTTCTTTTTGGCTTGTGCTTCGGTCACAGGATCATGATTTAAGTCTAGTTCTGGGATTGTACTAATGTCAGAAGTCTTCTCTTTTCGCATGGATTCTTGCAATTAGAATTGAATTTAAACTTAAAAATGTCTTACTTAGGATTGTGGCTGCATTCTACATACACAGACTTTGAGTCGTTGGACTTTATTCGTCTCTTATTCTACATTTAGCCCTTTGCTATATGGGAATGGTACATTATCAAGTTCTGATTCTCGTATGAAGAATAGGCTGACCTGCTCTGTTTCAAGTGAAATTATTGATTTGAGAACTGAAGTTTAGCAGCAGCAAACAAAGCTTTATATTTAATTTAAGGAGTATTTGAACAATTCTTTATTGCTTATATATCTCAACATCCGTTGCCCCGTGTGGCAAACGAAGGAGAAATAAATGCGATTTAGTTCGCTTGAATGCAGGTTTCGCTTCGCACACACACACACGCATACGGTTGTTCTTTGCGATAAGAACGTCGCCGGGTGTGTGAATGGTTCTGTGTCTGTGGCCCTTTTTTCCCTGTGCTGTCGCATCTTCCCATACAAGCTGGAAGGTGATAGCGATAGCGGCTCACCGTTGGCGGTAAGATAGAGACCGAGCAAAAAGAGTAATCGAGCGAGGAGCCGGCAAGCCCTGGAGGGATTTCGAGCTGAAGGACTTCAAGTGGCGAATCAACAACGTGCGCACTGTTCGTTGATAGTCCACAGACGGCACTGTGGGTGCGAGAAGAAGCCCCAGATAGGCGAATGGGGCAAGTGGCAAGGCCTAAATTCAACCGGCATGATGAGAAATCGAATCGAACGCGTACAGTGCTTACCGTGTTTGACGGGGATTTGGGGATTTAGAGGAAATTCTCTAGACAAACAGTAGAAAACTTATTTAAGAGCTTTAATTTCAACTCTTCTATAAAAAACGAACTTTTTTTTGTGTTTTTTTAATAATTATTTAAATAAAATAACTCACCCAATTAAATGATGCAGCACAAAACGTGTCCCGCACTGTACCGTGGCTCAGCGGAGACGAACGAAACGGTAACCCGCAAACGTTAAGTGCGTAAGTGCAAGTGCGAAAACTCGGCCGACGAAATGAATGAATGAATGAATGAAGGCAGGCTGGCCCCCGGTCTGCCCCAACCAGACGACCGGCAGCACCAGGCAGAACGTGGAAAGCGCGCGAAACGAAAATAATTAATAGTAATTATGCTGAGCGATTGTGCCCCTGTGATACAGCAATACGGTTCGAGATTTTCTGCTGCGTGTACCGTCTGTTCGACTTTTAGGCGTCGTCGGCACTTGAACACTGCCTGGTGCGGTAGTTGATAATCATAACGATGGCGATGATGAGGATCATCAAGATGATGATGAAGGTTTGACCGAGTGGGTTGTGGATGTACTTTTCAACCGTCCCGGCGAATGAAGAACGGTGGGAATATTGGAGTGTTTTACCGGAATCGTTCCTACGAGGGAGTGTGTGTGTGTGTGTTTGTTTTTCTTCATCTCGTCATCTCGTCCTTCTCAGCTTCGCTCAACCGGTTAGCCTTTACGGCTACTTCGGACAACAAGGACATCAAGATTGGTGATTCGTGGGTTGGCACGGTGCTACGAAGGAATGTGTAGCACCAGAGGTTACCTTTTGAATGGTGCTGATTGAAATGTCATCGCGTTTAGGTGTGAACTCGATGGCCGATTACGCTTGGCACCGTTTGTGGGGTATTGTTTACTTGATTCGAATTACATTTATTTAAAATCGACTGCTTTCAGCTGGTGCATTGCTTTATTATAGCTGATTGTAAGTGCTTGAGAATAAAGTGAGCTATCGTGCAAAATGGAAGAGATACAGCAATAACTTAAGCTTCTAATTAAGAAGATGTATTCTGGTCTAAAAGAAGAACGATTCTGCACTTGGTCTAAAGTTCCATAGCAAGGTCATAACAAAATTAAAAAAATCAACCTCTGACTGTAGTCCATAGCCCGAGAACGAATCCCGTATGGAGCGAATCCTGGTACGTAGAACTTGACTATCCAGCTACGGGTCCGAGATCCATCGGCGTTGCAGAGTTAAAGAAAAAGAGAACTGAACTACTTGTCCATAGCCTAAACTTCAACTAAAAGAGATCTGAACATGAAGAACATAAATTTAATCAAGACAGGACCCCAAAAAATTGTCAGTCAATTATTGTGATAAGCGATTTTTGGAATTTTAAATGACATGATGGTCTTGAACATGAAGTTTATACATGCTGGACAATAAGAATGGCTGCGCTGTCTGTCGGTAATCTTGATCGTAATCAAGTGGAATACATCCTGGGTTTTGGGTCCAGATTGTTAGGTTCAGGTTATCTGCAGGTGCCTTATTATTTAAAAAAATCGAATTAAACGACAATTAAAAAAATAACTGCTTCTATGATTTATAGTCAGGCATCTATCAAAATAATTCTGAGGTTTCTCATTTATAAAATGTTTTGTGGATAGTAGAATTTACTACCAAAGTATACAAGAGTTCATAGTCATTGGCTCATATGGTAGTTGACACATTATTGGATTTTTTGCGTGTTGTAAAATACCATCGAAAACATCATCATTTGTTAAACTATTTGAAACCCCACTTCCAGATAATGTTAAACACCTGTGCGTTGTTCAACCTAATCGCCTTGGGTACAGTCTTCATAGTTGTAGAACATCCGAAAGACATGGCCAAACAACATAAACACGCGAAAACTGTACAAACACTTTGGAGAATTTATTTTTATCCACCGGCAGTCCGGCGTCACAATAGGCCCTCGCCTCTACTAACCCTGTCCATTTTCTCTTCTCTCTCTCTCGCTCTCCCTCTCTCTTCCGTTCCCTCTCGCAGATAGCACCGATGCGGTTTTTCTATCGCATACTCATCCACTCGAACGCAAAGTTGGCAGCGGCCGCGAGCGCATACCATCGCGTCGAGGGACAGGACAAAAATAGCACCAATAGCAGTAACAGCGGTGGCACTAGCACCGGCAAACCCGGCAGCAAGCAGAGCTCCCCAGCGAGCGGCAGCAGTAGCACGCCAACGGTGAAAACTACCCCGGCCACCGATGGTCAGCGGCCAACCAGCACGAAAAGCAAAGCGGGACAGGAGGCGGGAGGCGGTGGTAGCAAACCGACCCACCCAAGCCGTGCCCCACGGGATGAAGCGTGCGCTAATAATAGTGCGCCGATGGTCGCCGTTAACGGTCACCATCATCACCGTACGAAATCGTCAACTGCGAAGTCAACGCCGGTTGCGACCTCGAGCGAAGTGAATCGAAGTGCCACCAAAACACCGGTCCCCGTCACCAGTGCAGCCTCAGCGAGTGGGTTAAAGTTGGTGCTGGTACCACCGAAAGCCAAACCCGACTCGAACGCTGCTGATGCGAAACGAAGCCCACCACCGCTGAAAGCAATACAGACCGCAGTGAATGGTGGGGCCACCGTGAAGCAATCAGAAAGCAAATCTAAAGAACCTCCAACCAGCAAAGGAAAGGCAGATGCATCGCCGAACCTAGATGGTGAAAAATCCTCTCCAAATTCTACGCTAAAATGCTACGTGAACCTGAAAACGCAAACCGTTGTTGGACCACCATCGTCGGACCAGAATGCCCACCAGAAGCCGGCTGCTTCTGAGAGTGAACCCCAGAAACAACAAGCTCCGGCAGAGATTCCCCGGTTAAAGATCGATTTGAAGGCAAAGCTGACCATTCCCCGGGAAAAGAATCCCGGTCTAAGCCCGCCCAGCAGTAGCAGCTCATCGGCAGCCACATCTCCCTCATCCGCAACCTCAGCGACCAGTTCCGCCGGCAAGAGTCCCGTCTGGCCGATGGGAAAGGAGGAGTACGCGAAAACGATCGGTTTGAAGCCGGTGTATGCTTCAACCGTTCCGGAACTGCCGGAAGTGAACGAGTCCGGTTCCCATTCTTCTTCTCACCGGAAGCGTAAGAAGGGAAAACACTCCAAGGAAGCCGGTGGCAGTGGAAAGCGAAGGAAACTGCATGCGGAAATTTCCTCACAGCATGACGAGAGTCTCAAGATGAAGGTAAAGCTTACGGAGAAACCACCCAAACACGAACGACTCAAGTCGTCCGGTAATGAGGAGGAAGTTGTACAACCGAAATCACCTCCAACTCCAGCAGTGGTTCCGGAACCGGTTCCAAGTCCTCCGGCCCCGACGAAAGTCATCGATATCACCAAGGATGACGATGAGGTGAAGTTTGTTAACGAGCAGAAGTTAACGCTAGTGAAGAGTGCTTCGACTGTAACACCGAAAGAGTCTTCGTTAAGTGCTCCAGTGGGTGCTTCTTCCGCCGCCTCAAAGGATAAGTTAAACGAGATGCGTAGCGTACGTCACAAGCCGATGGTGTACATCCCCAATCTGGATCGAAGCCTGTCAGCAGATTCAACTGGTGTCGGGTCCTCCATCAACTCGCTGCTGGAGAGTGTCGTAGCGAAGACTCCGTTGTTGAAGCCGACTCCTGCTCTAATACCTACCTCAACGGCAGCTACTGCTTTGGCTGGAAAATCACAACCACGCACGCCTATTCTTTCGCGTCCGATGCCATCCTGTCCACCGCTAGCCTACCCCATGACTAGCTCTCCCGCTACAAGCTCCACCACGGGATCAATCCGTACAATGGCAACTCCCGCACCAATCAAGCGATCCATCAGCACGGACAACAACTCTAATGGTAATGCGGCCAAGGTCCCCCGTCTTGAACCTCCTTCGCTGATGCCTCCAGTGTCCCTGCTGCCCGCCAAACAACCAGCTCCAATTCAAGCGCCAATGTTCAACTTTGCCAAAGGAGCTAACCGTGCCAAAGCAGCGCAACAAGCGGCCGGAATGGTATCAACCCAACCAGACCACATTCCGTACCGTTCCCCGATCAGTGCGTCCTACACGAAGGAAGTTCCGTCGACGAAGAAACCCATCCCAAATTTGCTTCTTCCCCCAGCGACCGTCAGCGTAACGAAGATGTCCGAAATAGCCACATCAGCCACGTTATCACCAGCCCCGGTGCATGAGCACAGCCGTCCGGCTGTTGAGTTCCTTCGCATACCATCAAACGCACCCGTAGCTGATAAGCCCACCCTGGCACCGTTCACCACGCCCAAGACGAGCACGAAAACTACCCGTCCTCCGCCGGCTACTATTCCACTGATCAAGATCAAAAAGCCTACGGGATCGAACGGCACCGAGTCGATGCAGAGTTCCGGGAGTCCTCCGAGTATGACTCCACTTCCACCTCCGATTCGCCCCAAGGTGCCTGGTCGATCCTCATCCGATCCAACGGCGGGTAGTACCAACACCAACATTCTGGACCTATCCGGTAGCGGGGGAACAGGCGGTCGACGACTGTCCGACGATGTTATCATTCTGGATCACAGTCCGGTAAAGAGCTCGAGAGTCGTCGATACTAACCGTGGCAAACCTGCGCCTACCGTTAACTTCTCCTCGGTTAAACGAACTCCGGAGATGATGAGCTTCGCACCTCCAACAAGCACATCCACGCTGCTATCTCCGTCTCTGGCTCCCGTACAAAAGACGCTTGCTCCACTCCCGAAGCTGACGGAGATCAATCGCCATCGAAGCTTAACAGTGCGGCAACCAAACGCGTCCATTCGTAGCATTCCAAATCCATCTGCGCTTGCCTTCCGTGGCACTCAGTCAGGTGTGTCAGCGTCCGTTTCAAGCTCTTCGCACACCTCCTCTTCTACCGGTACGTTAATGGCGGGGTTTCCTGGTTCACCAGCACAGCACACTAACGGTAGCATGACAGGCAGTAGTAACCGCACCAACGGTAACACCTCCAGCCTATCGATGACATCTTCATCTGTCAAACCGAGCGTGTCGCTTAGCAACGGATCGTCTGCAGCAAGAGCAATGATGGGAATCTCCTCGGGCAGTGCTACCGTCAAGAGCCCGCTCGGTAGTGGCGAACCAAAGCCACCGACCGCACACAATGGAACGAACGGCAGCAACACCACACTCAACAACAACAACAACAACAATAGTAAAGTCGCCAACGCCAACGCGGGAATCGCGCACGCGAAGAAAACGATCGAAAAGGTAGCTGCCGTGCTGAAAGCGGCCGCTACAGCCACCGCCGACACAACATCGTCCCAGCGAAGCACAACGACAACCGCCACCACCACATCAACCAGTTCCAGCGGCCCAACGTTTGGGTCGCGCGATGTGGAATCCAAAGGAAAGCCACAAAAGGAAGACAAACCATCCGTCGCCTCACCGGGTGAGGCGTTGTCAGTGGCAACCGGTGTGAATCGTGTCGCCAACCCATCCCATCCCGATAGCAGCATCGTTACGAGCGTTACAACAGCATCCATTACAAGCGTTACCGGTACGAATGGAAGCTCACGCAACAGTCCGGCAAGTATAGTGAACGTTGGGTAAGCGGTTGGGTTATCTGATAAGCAATTGGGGGCTGGGGAAGAGGTTTTAATTGTATTTAATCACATTATCCCAGTGTCCGTGCAGGGGTTTACTGTTTCTTAAAACACACGCAGGCAGGTTTAGTTAGTCGCGAGACTTCTTCACATAGCGTACGATATTTATAGGCTATTGCAACACTACACTTATTTCATCTTAATCAGTATCAATTTGCATACCAATAATCTACCCTTACTGTTCCTTCGTATCTTAACACACAGTCAACATATATTCTTTACACTTCCGCCGCAATATTTCCATCAAACAGGGCTATGTATTAGTGTTGTAGTGCAACAGGATATTTATTTCACGACAGGCAGGCTAGAGGCTCTCTAGAGGCCCTTCTTCAGGTAGACACAATCCCATTCGTATAGATGTGCGTGTATCGTCAGGATTACATGTCCTAAGCCCTACGGCGTGTACCTAGTTTATATATGTACGTGGATAAAGAATTCATTTAAAATGATACCAACGGTACGTGTGCAGCATTAAGTGTCATGAAGCTTCTCACAAGAACAAAGGCACGTGGATGGGGGCTTATGCAAAAAATAGGCAACAATGTGTAGGCGATAGTTCCAGGACTTTACTTCACAGGAAGGAAACAAAACAACATGCATGCCTAGGCACACGGGACTGGGTAATAGTAGGTGTTTAATTTTGCCAGAGCAGCTAGCGTTCAGTGGATGCTGCTGTCTTGCAAACGTGTGTAAATACGACGTCGTTGCTGGTCTGGAATCTGGCGAACGCGAAGCATAATAAACAACGTAGCCGAAGAGCTTAAGGGTATCGTAAACGGTGGAGCTGTCTCGATTTATGAGGAGTTTCTGTTTTGTTTTGCTCTTTCGCCACAACTTGAGCACTCATGTGCGGTGAAGCTGAAGAGGAATAGAGAACCGTTTTGCACTGTAAGAGTGTTTAATTAACTTTCATTTAGTAATCGATTATGCAAAAGCAAAAGCAGAAAAAAGTTTTTAAAACTAACGATCGAAACAAAACAAAAAAACAGCATGGCAGAGTCAATAACATTAAGGTAAAAGATAAGAGTAGTAAAAGAAAGGTGAGAAAAAAAGAAGAAAGTGTAAAAAGATAATCTAAACGGTAAATGTGTGCAGTAGAAAAAGTAATGTACAGTAAAACACAACACAAATCAAATGATATTCAGCGACAAAAAGGGGAAGCTGCAACCACCACTAGTTTGATGAACTTTGAAGCAAAGCCACACATCGACCTCCTTTTTGTTGCGTTGCTCCTTCGCTCTTGGCTCTCGCTATGCTCCGTTAACATTCAAAAGCCACCATCATCACGGCGGCGGCCGTAAGGGCAATATACGGCAAGACGCCAAGAAGCGAGGAGAACGCCGAGATAGATTGATAATTGAAGCAAATGGAAAAATTATTAACCCGACCACCATCGCTCCAGCCCGACGACGGCGATCCGGACTTCGATGAGTGATGAATGCCGGTGAAAGAAGGTGGAGGAGGCTGGGGAAGAAATTTCATTTATTGTATGATTTCTTCATGCGCTTTTCATACCAGCATGCAGATGAATTGTAGGCAATGCCGGTTCACACACACACACGCGCGCGCACCGAAAAACCTTTCGTTCGCTGGGAAAAGCAATCACGACGGTTGGATCGGTTTTATGCTCGCAGCATCGCAGCAGGCTGTGTGCCGTTGGGTGGGAACGACGAGGCACAGAATTAATGTGACATGAAGCGAGTTGTTGTTAGTAAGCAACTGCAAAAGGCCAGGCTTGGGAATCAATTTTCCCGTACCATGATGATGCATGATTTACTGGCATCAATTAGAAACAATGTTTCACTAATGTGTATTTACTGTAAAAAGAGCGAGTTTGTCGGGATGTTAGTTTAGGTACATTGAACACTTTGTTTAATTTATTGCAAATTAGATTAATAATGGGGGTGGGGAAAAGGAAGATTTTTTTTGGGGTGTAAACCCAGTGTTTTGATAAGAACGGTTTTTTGTTGCTTAATTTATCTTTCTAAAACACTTTGAATGTTAAAGAATTTCTCCAGACAACTGGATAAATAAATTTGATTTATTAAACAATGATTTGTATAAAATGCGAACAACCCGGAGGCTAGTGTGCTGGTGTTTTAGTGCAATACGTCGCAGTGAACAGTAAAGCCAACAATGATGGCTAAACAAATACAAAACTAAATGGTCGAACATAGGCAGGATATAAGATAATGTGCAACTAAGAAGGAAAAAATATTAAAACACTGATATTATGATATCCACTCAGGGTAGATCGAGAAGCGGTTTTTTTCATGGAAAGCTAGCCATGGAAAGTTTAATGAAACAAAAAGGAAGTAGACAAGTTAAACATGGTAAAATACAAAGTGACAGTAAAAAGAGAAAGAGAGAGAGAGAGAAGTAGACAAAAGAGGAGGAAAAAATGATTGGAAGCAATTACAAAACGTAGCAAACAAAACTGTAACCAGACAAGCGGACTACGTGCATACAGTAGTTAAACATGGAACCAACAACCCCTGCTGTATGTCCCAGTGTACGTAAACACACACACAGATGTACAAGGGCTGCACTCCCCATCTATCCCTCCCCACATGTTGTATGAATAATAAACATCAAAAGGAAACTACAATAATCAATATTTAAACATATCGGACAATGTAGTGGTTTATTGGAAGGCGTGACTGTGTGTATGTTGATGAGTGAATATCACAGCTGTATCGTACAACCGCTCATTCGCTCACTGTTTAAATAACTGGACAGATCTGTATACATATACGTAGTTTGAGTTGTGCCGAGCCGAAGGTTTATGCAGATGACATTGATGAACCGAGACCACATCCTGAAGAACTCTGCCTGGACAGTACATTGGTACAGTAAATGATGCACTCCTGTACATGATGTCTGGTCGTTTGGATGTGGTGGACGTGAAGGAAGTTCTAGCAGAAGGTAGGTATGGGTAGTTAATCGAAACTTTATCTCAAGTCATGTAAAACACGTTAAGGAACGAGTCGGTAAGGTAAGTGATTATAGAAATGTATTAGTAATATTAGACCAGAAACCCTTGTAGGTAAGTTGTCATTGCTACCGTACGAGATAATCTTCATCAATCAACATGGATATGATGACCTCATCAGCGAGAAGAGTCATCGCTTGTAGTCGGCCCAACCCCAAAATGTACTCCAATTATTAACCTTATGGGTCTGCGTAGTGCCTTGATGAACCTCTTATTCCATATTTGATGGCCTCGATCCATAATAGTCAATTTTGTTGGGCACTTAAACTTTTCTTTGTGAAACGGTCCTCATCCCACCTTAAATTTATTTAGAGTAAATATGAGGTCTATTTCAATAAAATGCTCCAAAACCTTATAAGAAAGCACACGATGATGCCTAGGCTAATTAAAAGTACTGGATATTTTACCGGTTCAGATATTGTATGTCATGGACCAATTTATCTACGTGCTGTTCGCAACATTTGTACGAGTTGTTGGTTGACACAATTCTTCTAAGACTGAATACTTATATTCTCATGTCATAAAAAGGGCTCGCGCATGAATGATGTGACTGGTAACGAAATCCAAGGTCCTGGTGGCCTATTCATTGCCCAGACTGCCCTGAGAGGTCAGAGTTTAAATCTTCACAGGAGCCTCAGGACCAGAAGCGCCAAGCTCGTCGTTGAAACTCGGACCTTCTTCCAATGTACAGGACAAAATAATCAGCAAGTGGTATAATTAACGTCAAACTCTGGAGGTCTTTTATAATCCTGCAATACATCGCCATTGCGCAATTATATTTTATAGGTCCAAGTAGGTCCAAGAAACATCTTTTTCAATATTTCAGTGGAGCGATCGCATTTTTCTTTGCAAATGAGCTCACCAATGAGACGAAAATTATATTTCGATTTAGTTATAGGGAAATAGTTAGATGATTTAGAATACCATGATATCGAATGGTTTGTTTATAGCTCATAATACGTCACGGCTGCAAGATCATGGAGGAAGTTATTGCCTATCTATATCCGCAATTCCAGTAAATTCTGAAGAAAATTCTCTTCTCTTTTTGAAATGGGGTTTTATTAATACGCCAAAGCCAACAGTCAGGCGCAGGGTATTACTGGACTTGATCTCTGAGACGATGTTTGTAAATTCGGGGCTTGGAGGATATGTAGCTATAACCAAATCATTTGGCCAGGTTTTGCCAATATTCTCCTTGCTATCGTTAGGCCACGTGTGGCACAAACTTTCCAAAATACAGCTGCAACACCTCGGGCTCACAATTCTGCAGCAGGAAACCATTATTAATTTTCTTACTTATCTTTTGCAACTTTATACAACTATGCATCATGTTCATGCCTGTAGAACATTCATTTCGGATAACAAAAATCCTATATCGCTCTTGACACGGTTCAGCAAACAGTCTGGATACATAAGATTGATTGGCTGTCTGGTTGTCAAAATGTACAACTAAACCCACCTGCAAGTGACGTTCTTCCCCAGTCCATTTGCTCTACCGTGGTGACATTTACATATCTTAGCAAACACGCAACACCACCGATCATTTTTGCATCTAGCTACTCGATAACGCGTTATCGCATTACAAAGAAATCAGTTGTAGTTCTCGAAGGCTCTACAGTAACTGACGTACGTTTGCTAAATGTGTGATTAAAGTGTACAAATATCAGACATTATTGAGTACTTCTTCATTGGATAAGGGATTGTGCTGAGCAGGGTGGGCAACTTTAAAAATGAATTGATACAAAGAAAAATGAAAACGTAAAATAGTAAGTGATACCTTTAATTGTTTTGTTTGTGGTTTGTTGAATCTCCGCTTTAAACTAATTTATATAGTTTAATAAAAAAAATCATGGTTAATTTTCTTTTCACATTTATTCCATGAGGGCGGCCCGGAGGTCGATGCGACAGCGGCGCCGGTCTTCACACGGCAGGACCGGGGTGCAGGTCTCCTCTGGTTCGTTCCCCCATTGTGAGGACTGACTATTCAGCTTAGCGGTAACAAGAAGTGTAGTAATCCAAAGTGTGACAGGCATGACCTAAGAGGTCGTTAGTCGAAGAAAGAAGTCGAGATTTTTTATATTTATTTTTTAATCACATTTGACAAGAAATTTCAAACCTATTTATACCTGTAGTATCCAAGTCCAGTCTCCAAACCTCCAAAGACCTCCAAAACTAAACAGACCGTTTAGTCTACCGAAACTCTATCAAAAACAAAACACTCCTAAGAAAATTCTTATTCTAAGGTTTTCATCAGAAGAAACTATAGCGTCGAATTGATAGATTGACTAACGCAGAGACACAACACACCATAAGCAATAGGCTAATAAGAAAACATAATGATGATCAATAAAGAAGTATACCTCGTCAACCTAGTTAAAAAATACAATCTGAAACTAAATCCTAGCATCAAGATGTCACCAACGTATGAAAATGTATGAAGTATAAGCTATCGTTAGAGATCTTATGTTCGATTAGCTAACATATAGTGACAGACAATAGAATACGACCAAGAGATCGGAAAATCGATCCTCAGTTTCTTGTTGTTGTCAATTAAAATATTTCCAAAGTATATTAAACAATAAAATCAGACTTATTACCAATTTATTTAAATGGCGTTAAGTATCCCTTCTTTCTATTTTCCAGGTAGATTCCAGTTTTTTATATAAATTATATTTTATATTTATACCAGGTGAATACCTGGTTAGATTATTTCAAGCCACTTTTGTTTACTTAATTAAGATTTTTTCCTACTTCGTCTTCTTCTTCTTCTTCTTTCTTGGCCTAACGACCTCTTATAGGTCATGCCTGCCATGACTGGCTTAGTAAGTTATTCCTCAATATCCTCACTGGGGAACGGCCCATATGGGATTCGAACCCTGGTCCTGGCCGTGTGAAGATCGATGCTTTTGTCTCATTTTTCCAACGGGTCGCCGCCTTTTGTCCTACTAAATGATTTCCTAATTTCTTAACACAACCTACATTGGCTATCATAGATAAGAAAATAGCAGTAGCTAAAGCAGTGGTTTGTAATAATTGGTCATGAGTGATGTTATACTGGTCCTTCGTCACTGTGTAATCATGCACCAGGAATATCTATCGGAGGTCTACAAAAGAAATTGAAGGTATTTATACAAGTTTAAGCTCCATAAAAGTATTGAATATAGAAAAAAGAGTGAGTTGTAGAGAAATGGGCAATCACCATATTGTTTGATAAGCCTCGGAACTGCAAACTTCATTTCAAAACAACTTCTCAAACAAACCAGATAAGCCGGTCAATTTGATACAATTTCAAACCAAATTCTTTTGTCACCAGTCGGCCTTCCTACCAAACCAGTCTCCCGTGATTATTACGATAACAGTGTCATTAAGCTGTAATTGTTATTGTAGAAATAGCCCATCTATAGGGCGACACAATCCACGCTTTATGGACATATGTTATGCCTGTACCGCTACTGCAAAAACATTCGCCCGGCAACAACAAAACCCAATCGTTCTGCCAAGTGCGCCATTTTCCAATTCCTTTTTGTGTTTGCTGCTTCCACTTCAAAGTGGGCAACCTTTGCCTGGGTTGCCCTGAGACCGGGTAAGGGCAGACGTGCATCCACTCGGTGTAATAATAGCGAACACGAACATGCATGCACCTCATTATTTCGGTATGCACACAGGGCGCGCGAACACCGGGTGGTGGGACGTCCGTCAGTCCCGGCCACGGCTCGTAAATCGGTTTGGGGGAGACGATGGTTCGCTTTGCCGCCCTGTTTTCTTCTCGTTTTTTGCTCGCACTTTTCTCACCCGAGTTTCGCGCAATCCACAAGGCGGGCGAACGGTTTTATCGCGCAAGGCTGATAATTACTTCGTGACTACTCGTCATGCGGAAAAACGATTACCTTGTTCGATCGGATCGGTCGCTTCCTGGGTTGCTGGGAAGGTTGAAGCAAAGGCTTGGACTCACCTTCAATCCGGAACACGCTCGTTTGGGGCCCGTTCGCCGGGAGGTTCTTGCATGTGCACGGGAATAAATCATAGATCATAGATGGACGGTAACGGTGAAGGAAAACCCATGCACCCATGGCCGCCCGCGCAGATGATCAACGCTTCATTTAATTTCATGGTTCATTAGCACTTGTTAAGCATATTTTCCGTGTTGGATTGTTTTTGACCAGGTGTATTAAAGAACCATTTTTCACTACTCTTCCCCTTTCCGTGCCATAAATAACACACCTTACTTTCTAGCGCCAATTAGGCTTTTTTATGAAATAATGATAATGCGATAAACTATTCATTGGAAAGTTATTGCTCTTGGTGGGCCTGGACAAGAGCTGCATTCACTGTAAGTGGCTAGGAAGTAAAGGGAAGCTTAAGTCAAGCAATTTGAGTTACCACTATGAGGTTGTTGTAAATCGCATGGTCTGGAGAATCACAATTCTCCTGATTTGTTAGGAAAACATTAGCTAACTGTTCTAACTGTTCAACTAAAATAGTTTCAGTGACATATATTAGAATACACTTTTGAGCTGAATTCACTTTGAATTGAGCATATCAGCAGACAGTCAGTTACTGGAATTATACCCAAACTTGTGATTAAGTTAGATTGAACGGTCTTTTGTCATGGCTCCCCAATTCTTCATTATTTTTCCCCTCTATTGCTTTCTTTGCAGTATTTTGTGTTGCCTTTTGTTTTCAAATATTCTGCATTGTATGAGCAAGAGATGATCACGTTATAGAAACAATTGCCTTCGGCCTTACAGTTTGTTTTGGTAGTCTGCAAACATAGCAAAATTTACTCAATTACTTTCCCTAAACAATAAGCTTCCTTATCAGCTTACTTTCTTATCAGGCGCTACAACCGCTTTGCGGTATTGGCCTGCTGCAACAATCCTCGCTACCGCTCACGGTTTGGTGCCGTCGTCTGTCAATCCGTAATCCTGGCCGTTCTGGCGGACGCATCACTCCATCTCAATTTAGGCCCACCACGCCTCCTCTGTCTACCACGGCTTAAAAGGACTTTACGGGCTGGGTCGTTCGGTGTCACACTCATGACGTGACCAGCCCACCGGAGCCTGGCGTGTCTAATTCGCTGCACGATGGTGAGATCACCGTACAGCTTTTAGAGCTCGGCGTTGCAACGGCTCCTCCATCGTCCTTCCACACATACGGGGCCAAAAATCCTTCTGAGCATCTTCCTCCCCAATGGGTGGCTAAGACGGTGAGAAATGGAAGTATAAATGTTCTACCCTTATCTGCACTGTACTAAAATTATAATAAACTACAACTAGATAAATCTAGAAGGATATACCTTGGGATTTTAACACGATACCTGAGAAAAAGTGCGGAAAATATAGCGTTGAGCCATCAAACTCAATTGTAAGTAAAATAAATAAATACTCATTTACCCGCAGTCATACGCAGTCCTCACGCCGTAATAATAAATAAATAAAATAATAATCGACCCACTTTTTAAAATTCTTTTGTAATCCATGCAAAATTTTGCAATGAACAGAGATAGTTTTTATGTTTTATTCTAACTCTTTTTCTTAGCAAGCTTAACTTAACTTCTAGCTTTTCTTAGCAAGCTTAATCATCGGCTCAATTCTGAATCAACCGTTGTTTGTAGAAGAAAACAAGAGAAAATTATTTCCATGATTATTTATTTATTTATTAATTAATTATTGCGGACTAATGCCGTATTGTCACCACCGCATGTGGTGACTGTGAATTAAATTCACGAAAAACAAACAATGAAAGAAAATTGAATAGGCATTTCCTCCTAGTAATTTGCCATATCCCGGGCATGCTCGGTTGTGCAGCGAAGATGGGTGGTTGGTGTCCATTTTTATTGTGTGTGTTGTAAGTTTGTTGGTCCGGTTCTGTTGCTGTGGCTATGGCTTCGACGGGGGTTGGTTCGCTCCGGTTGTCTATTGTAGCGTGTGATGTGGGTCTGGACTGAAACAAACAAGCACAATTATTTGGACAGTACAAACATGAAATTTGTGCGTGCAACAATCCCCATGATCCATGATTAACTACAGAAAAAAAAACCTAACAATAGCCTCAGCAGAAAAAACAATTCCTCTATCATTTGAAACGACAAAAAAAATCTTCCACAACTCACGGAAAGGCATGACTAACATCGTACTGAATCGTTGGCAAGAGATCTTCATTATATTAATAATACTTCGAATGCTAGTTTGTGCCTTTTGTGTATAATTTAACGAAAGTTGTTCAGTGACCTTTTAGTAGCAATGGTTGACTTTCACACGGCATGTTGAATAGGTATCCAATCTCTTCCATATCATCCGCCCGTAAGGTAGAGATATAATCTAGTTAAAGAAGCGACGGTCCAAAGACCGCTCAATAGTTCTTAAGAAAGAGAAGAGGTAGAGTTATTAATTTATTAGTATATCTGTTACTACAATAAAAATCACATGGAACAGAGCATTTTTCTAGAACTTTCAATAAGTGATCAACTAACGATGGAAGCGCACTTAAAAGAGGGCTAATGATGTTCAATTACCTTTTTTTTTGCAGATTTTACACAATGCAAACAATTTACCAAATGTCTTTTTTATTAATAATTATTATTATGTAAGACGTGGCGGATCGATGGCCGAGGCGATTCAGGTGCCGATCTTCACTCGCCAGGACCGGGGTTCCAGACTGTCTCTTCGTACCCAGGACTTACTAACCAGCTATGGCTAAAACTAAATCACAAAAAGCCAGCCATTTGGCTGCGACCTCTGAAGATTGTAGTGGCAACGAAGAAGGAAACAGCTTGTAGCCGTATTATCAGCACTAAGCACATCAGCAGACGGAGGCTGGTCTTAACAGTACTGTGGTTCAAATCCCATCCAGGCCAGACCGCCTACCCAGAAGGAGGACTGAATATGCAGGTACGGCAAACATCAACTCAAGGAAAGCTAGAAATGGTAGACCAAGTACTTTCGAGGTTGTAGTGCCAAAGAAGAAGAAGAAGAAGCAAGCAAAAAGTCTTTCACGAACCCTTCAAACCACCAACGAAGGGAAGGATGGATCTGACAAACCGTATAAAATCTCTCAACAATCCTTTTTGTTGTGAGTTTTAAATTAAAAGGTTATTTAAACAGGCTTTGAGTCTCTTAGACCCCATTGGCCTTCGGTCAAAAACCCTCTTTTCACGGGTGGTTTACATTTCATTTGACAGAGTTTGTTCCTGTTTTCTTCCAGTAAAAAAATAATGAAGCAGAATCTCTTGTTCAACCGAGCATGCCCCGGATAAGGCAAAATAACAAGGAGGAAATAAATAAATAAAATAAGAATCTCTTATATATTTTTCGATAGAATGTGCATGAACATAACTTGTGTTGCTATTTTTGAGAAGAGTTTTGAATCTAGAGTTTTCGCGGCTGGATTTGGTTGGACTGAAAGATTGATGGAAGACTGCCAGTAGCTTCTAGGAATAGTGTTTTGTGGACCAACTTAATGAATGTTGTGGATTGAATCTCATCTGGGTCACAATTTATGATCAAACAGAATAGCTATTCCCCTGAGTTTATTGCTTAGTTTTACACAATTTTTTATTGCACTCTGGAATTGGAAAATTTGTTAGCTACAAAGAAACCGGCATTTAAAAAAAAAAACTAGTTACAATTTATTGCTCATGCTCTCCAATTTCTAGCTCTCACGGTGATAGTAAATTTTCATCTTGACAGCGATCAAACATTACTCTGCGATTTAATTCAACTTCATCACACTAAACCCTGCCAGGGAATCAAAACCTTCTGTCCCATAGCTGGGCTCCAGTCTCCAGGGAACGGTGAAAGATTGCTGCCCGCTACTTTAATTATGATGTTCCCTTAATCCCGGCGTAAAGACCTCCACCGAACGAAAGAAGGAAAAGTCCGTACGCTTCAATAGACCAAACACCGCCCGATCGAAAGATCAAAGCGATCGATCGCTCCCCGGTGTGGTTCGGGTCCGAGGCTGTCGCATTTTTATGATTGATTTATGCCGCGTGTTTATGCCACGGGATGTAAAGGCCGCGACGCGAGATGATGGCTTGCGTCAATTCGGTTCGTCGGCCAGCGCAGCGCCACGGGCGAGTGAATGAGCAAGCAAAGGTAGGTAAAGTCGCGAAGGAAAGAAAAGGAAGAGCAAAGCGTGGAAAAAAGAACGGCTAACGCCACAACCAAAATTGCGTGACCAATGGCTATAAAATACATGAGAAAACGGTGCGCCGTGTGGTGGCCGCGACACGTCGGCCGGACGGTCGGCAATCGACAAATGTCGAAAGTCTTGTAGGCACTGGGGAGGGAGGGGATTTGGGAGGGTTGGTAGGGAAATTGGTGGGGTCGCGGGTAAAGGTGAGCGCTTGGGGTGGAGAATGGGTCCGCGGGTCGAACCGCGGGAAGATTTGATAACGCATTGGTCAGTGTAGTTGTGCAACGGTGGTGAACTATGAAAACTACAGTGCTTTGCAGAAAAAGAGGGTGGCTATTGAATTATAGCTGAATTGTGCGTCAAATACATTTTTAAAGCATTTCAATCCAGATAATTTACTTATTTAAAGTTTTGGACTAAAAATTTATTTAAATCCTTGAAAATATTATTGTGATGATTAAAAAAAAGACTTCAAAATATACACAATATAAAAAATAGTGGGTATAACAATTTATAAATAATATTAAAAATGTGATTAATTAACCAAATACAACACAATCAAGGGGAACAACTTTTTCCCGAGCATTTGTTAATAAAAAAAATATTAAAAACTTCCTCTTTAGTATTCGACGCTTTCAAACATGACATTTCCTAAAATTATTTTAAATTAATTCTTTGAATTTAAATGAGTAAAAAGATAAATTGTAAAATAATAAAATTGTAATAAAAATAATTATAATAAAAAAATAAAGGAATGCAGATTTCGATCCATATGATGGAATTGTAAAATCAATAAGGGAAATGTTTAAAAAAGCTGGAAGGTGGAATATTGCAAGCCCGTTGCGGAACTTTAAAATCAACTGTGGATTTTCTGCCCAAGTGTTTGGTGCCGTCCTGTTAAACTGTCGTATAGCAAAATGTCATTGAATTATTTGTTTACATGAAGAAGTCCTGTCATGCACATTCGAACAGGTTTAATGCATTTTTTTGTCTCAAGCACAGCTAGTTCCAAAATTCCACATTAACATTCCATTTTTGTCTTAAATGTATGCAAAAATCCATTATAAAAATGCAATTGGCTTTCAATATTCCTCTTCGGTAGACAGCAATAGCTACTTAAAAGCACATAGTTACTTCA
This sequence comes from Anopheles stephensi, assembly GCF_013141755.1. Lineage (NCBI taxonomy): Eukaryota > Metazoa > Arthropoda > Insecta > Diptera > Culicidae > Anopheles > Anopheles stephensi. Next base: position 32,738,454 of record NC_050203.1, on the reverse strand, counting down.
TGAAAAACTATGTGTAGTGTACAAAAGTGAGGCAGAAACTTCGTCAGTCACTGTACACCGCCTGCTAGTGTTGTCGGTCGATAGCGTAACAAAGAGCGCTATAAAGCTTGCGCATCCGCATCTGAGCTAACCAACATGCGTGCGAGTGAGAGAGAGAGAGAGAGAAACCATCGGGAGCATAAGGAAAAAAGCAGCAAATAAAACCAACACGAAGCAGACGCGGCGCGAAACTCAAAACCAACAAAACGCAACAACCACCCAACACCGTTTCGTAACAAAACGCGCGCGGTTTTACGCTCGGTGCCGTTTTTGGACATGTGTTTGGATGTGTGCGATGCTCGCTACAGCCACACACAGAACATGTGTACCGCGATTGCTGGCCGGCCAAAATTCGTCAATCATCCGTTGCCCCCAGCAACAGTGGAGAAAAAAAAAGCGTGCGACATGCTCAGTAGCGAAAAAATGCCTGTACTATCGTAGTTAAAGTAGCTCTACCCAAAAAAGTCTCGAACAATGCTAAAGAGTTTGATAAATTTACCATCAATACTACGCGTTATTCAAATTTTAATTCCACTCCAATGCCAACTCCTGGTTCCGTTTCTTTCCATTCCAACAAACTCCACTAGGCGCTGCGTTCCGCACATACTTATTTGCATAGACACTCGCTAGAGAAGTGGTTTTAGCATCATAAAAAGGTGGTACCCAGCTGGTGAGCAGAGCGAGAAGATAAGCAAACACACCTAACAAACGTACATAAACAACAACTCGCGTATGGACGACACCCTCTTGCTGAAGAAGGTGCCGGACACCTTTCCCGACACGTCCGAACAAAGTAAATGAGCGAAGGCTATCGTCGTCGTGCAAAAAAAATGAAGGAAAAATTACATAAACAGTAAATAAACAAAACAAGCAAACAAACCGTTTCACACCGTGAAAGATTAAAAGGTTAAACAGTGATCAATTGGTTGCATGCTATGCAAATCAAGTATTCAGGGCTATGGTTGGACGTTGTTCGATCGTTCCGAAGGCGGTTGACGTTCATTCCAACCTGGCAGTATGTGGAATCGGGGGCTCTATACGTTGTTCCGTTTAAATTGGAGCATCACTCTAAGATTTTACGGTTGACAAATATCTTCTTCAACTGGATTTTACAAAACCTATAGCCTGATCTTGCTAAATAATGCAAAGTAATATAATGGCCTCATGGAGTTATTAATAACAAATAACCGTTTAGCACACAAGGGCCAGTCCAGATGAGATTTGATACTGGATCCTGCCGTGTGAAGGGACACCGGCTCTAGCACTAGGCTACAGGATCGACTAAAAAATTTCTTTTCTTCTTTTTCATGTGCTAGTTGTCTGGATAGAGCACATCTATTAGTCATGGCAAGGATGCCAATTCTTTTCCAGAAAACTCGGCCCGAGGATGCATTCCTACAAACACGATTTTCGACATATTGGACTTTACCTGATCCAGCCGCGTGCCGAACACCTTCCTGGAGGAGCATGAGTCCGGCATCATCATCACGTGCGTCAGCCATCGAATTCTTTCGGCTTTAACCACCGTCAGGATAAGATAGTCGTCAACAAGCTCAGCTGACTCGTGGTTCATTCTGCTTCTCTACACCTGCTCGCCACATCGTCAAAGTGAGTCCTTAGTTCCACTCGACTGATCGAAGATGGCGAATGCATTGGCGTTCTCTGTCAAGCATAGTCTCGAGACTCGAGCCCTTAGAGGAGCACCGCACGTACGTACGTATAACTTTTATAAGGATAGGCTGTAAGAATTTAAGTTTACTATTGCTGTGCTTTTAGGTTGGTTTTGTGAATATTCGCTGTTTGTTATACTCTTATTGTAGTGTTAGTGGAGACGTGGGCCTAGAGAAAATTAGGATCCTTCTTTGAAGGTCCAATTTATTTGCTGTCTGTTTGGAAATAAAACTGAACGTGCAAAATGCTTTGGTAAGCGCTCGATTCATCTCGATTTTTGCCTTCACCAATTTCGGTCGTCTTAGCCAGCAGTAGCTATTAATTTTAGAGGTAACCAAGCCGACGAATTTTTCGGAATCCAAAGCAGGATTCGGAGAAACAAAGCAGGATAAGATCTAGCAATGCGATATCAATCGCATCAACATTGAATTCAAGACTCTTAAAACGATCTTATGAGCTCTTAGTTAGCTTAACATTAAACCCGCTAATGTTTGACAGACCTCAATTTCAGTCTTCTTTTTGTAGCAAATCCTGTTGTCCCTGACAGTGACACTTTAAAAAACCATTCAAAAAACAAAGACAATACAGCATATCACAATGAAAGGAATGGTTAGTGTTCGCCACTCAATGCCCAAGAGAGAATAAAATACAATAACTAACAACTGCGATTTGCGAGTCTCATGGCGTTGCAGAACATTCTTGGGGCTTCGCCGGACACGTCCGTACTAACTCCACTGTTACTGCAGGTCCCGCCATTACTGCAGTAAAGCTTTGTCATTGTGAACAGTGAGAATTAGAAGGATAACGAGGAGCTTCATTTACCTGGAAGTCTATAGTGGTCTACGTATCCTTTATGAACTGTATAGGCGCTCGACCGCACTCCTAGAAGTTATTTTCGTGGAAAGAACGAAAGAACGAACGAAAATAAAAAACGGGACTCCAATGAAAAATGTTTTTTTATATAATTATGCATTCATTAAATAGCTCCATCAACAGAATTTAAACAGCCAACATTTATAGCAAGTCTTCTCGTTACGAATTCTGAATTCTGAGTCAACAAACACAGGGACAACAGGGATAACATAAAGGTATAATAAAAACTTTAGATTACCGGCGACCATTTTATGCCTTGTTCACAATGCCTCAAATATTATTATTGGCGACAAATTACCGCATCATGCGTCACTCGAATTAATCTTAAAACACATAAAATGTACGATTTTGATTATTTCTTGTGAAATAATTGACTATGATCGGCTAGCTTATCTGACCTACCAGCTTGTTTTATTCAGTGGAAAATAATTAAAATCGAAAATAAATCGACGTCGCCAACTGCTGTGTCTAAGTTTTACAGGATGCTTCAACAGCTATGACCTCCGTGCACGAACGTGCTGCCGCGACAAGTAGTTGATCATCGTTAAAAGCTAAAAGCGCCTGGTATAAGGAGACCAATGGCGATCATGTAAAAAAAAACGCCCGACAACCACATCGTGTATATCACTCATTTCCAATGTCATACTCTCGTTTGTGATCTGGATGTGTGTAATTTTTTAAAGCTCGAGGACTTAAACTTTTACTATGTAGCCAATCCAACAGTAGCTGATAGGTGGTCCCCTGAGTATCTATTAAGATTATAAATATAATATAAATATAATTATTGTAATTACGGTTAATCCAAAAACTGTTGAAGTAACACTCATTTTGTTATATTATATTTTTATGCCTGCAGTTTCAGTCTTTCCTTTCCGAAGAAAAGTGTGCCAATTCTTGTTCGGGATTCGCCATGGCAGCTTGAATAGCTTATAAATGCATGTTAACACTTACATAAATGGAATGCAAGAATAGCTTTTGTTACAATTTATTTAATTTCAAAGTCTTTTTTAAATACTGATGCCATTTTTGTCTTCATCAGTCCATATGAAAGCCTTATTAACTGTTTGGCTACTGAAAATAAAATCATTAAAACCCATGATAAGAAATCCTATTAAAAAAGTCATGCTATACATCGCACAATGAAGCTATTTTCCTTCCCTAGACAATGTTCCTGCCTTATCAAAAAGCCTGCCTGCCACAATGCCCGGCGTACAATAATTCGTACATCAACCAGCCAAAGAGCAGCAACAACAACAACAAAAAAGACGGTTGGTTTTCATAGGCGCAATTCGAGCATTAGCAGCCGTGCAAGTCGTACAAGGCCGGTAGGTTGTGTGGTGCCGAGATGTCGTAAGCATTGGCCCCAACCACTGTGTCTGTGTGCGAGTGTGTGTGTTTAAACCGATTTAATGCTGATCCAGCAATCGAGCTGCATGTTGATCCCCGGGTATCAAGTGTCCTCCCCCCCTTTGGCACCACCCCCTCCTTCCAAACCCCCTGAGCTGAAATGTCGAGTGACACCGAGTGAACCGAAACCGACCGCAATTGGTAATGGTTTTATTTTCCACGAGCACACGCGCTCCCACCGAGGCCTTTACCACTGCCTCAGTTACATACCACCCCCCCCCCCCCCCACCTTCCCACAACCCTGAGAAGCTTCCACCTGAGCTACGTCATCACCAGCGACTACGAACGCGGCTTTTTTCCACTCTCTTCCTAATGAATATTTAATACGACACAATTGTCGCGTTACAAAATCATATTCTACCACCCTTCACAATGAAGTTGTCGATTCCGCGGTTTTTTCGTTCGCCCATGCAAAAAAAACCCAGCCAGCGCCACCAGGGTCCAACTTTTTGTGCCGCTTCATTGTCTCACCGGTGCGCCGTGGAGAAGGTTATTGTGGCGAAGTACCAAATACGCAAACACTATTGGTGCGCATACGCCATACGGGTGGGCAGCCGGGTCTGTCTGTGGCCGGGCATGAAGCGTATGTAATCGACCAAAAAAAGGGGGTTTCGACAACGCACAGCAAGGATCCCCTTTTTTCATTTCCAGTATTCGGTCCGAGGGTGAATCGTTTGTCGGGTTTTCGCTCCTGCAGGCCTATGTCAGGAAGACATTTGGTGCGCTTAAGAGGGTGGCAGACTTTCTTACTACAACGTGCCGTCGTGCCGTTTGTCTGTTTGTTTTCCTTTTACTTTTTGTCCGTCCTGCGGATTGCGAATATGTTGCCTTTCCCCTTATTTGCCCTTATTTGCAATGGACATCGGTGCGCGTTCGCGTGTAATCAAAAAGGGGGAAAGGTCCATTTTGAATGGAGCCAAGACGGTTTGCTTCATTAATCGAAGGGACTGCTTGCGCCATCTTCAGCCGAGTGGAATTAACGCAGAACGCAGTTTTTGGGCAGATGAATGTTGAACTTCTTTGCTCCGTATTTCGTACTACAAGCTGGTCCTTGTATTAACATTCGTTTTAAAAATCCGTTTCACATAAATTTAATGAAGATTTAAGTTCAGCCAAGGCAAAGAAATAATAAAAAACACAACTGTAAAATTAGATTTGAAAATGAGTGGTACAACTGTGACCGGCACAGCCAAATCTGACATAAACCACAACAGTTTACAGCACTATTTGTTTTGCTATCCACCGCATACCTTTTGACAGGTTTTTTCAGTATTTTGTTAAGATTGATACTTTTTTAACATACAATCTTCAATAAACCTATACACACTACTAATACAATAGCCCAGGAGGCATGAATACTCCCAACAACAGAACCTGGGAAGAAAGGCCTAGTGTTTATTGTATAGTATAAGCCAAGCCGTCTATCTTCGTTCGACAGCTCGAAGTTTGACATTTTCGAGTTCTATTTCAAGTGTGCACCAACGAGCGGTCTTTTAACCTTACGCTACCCATTAGCTTCAGAGCAAATAGTTTGTCCATCACTATTAATGCTTTCTTCAAATCGTTTTCAGAAGTCATAAGGAAATCCTCTGCTTTGCCAGGTTTTTACGAAATTAACCTTAAATTAGGAAGCAAACAGTTTCAATTAATCTTGTCTCAAATTAATCTGGTTACGGATGCCGCGTAGTATATCACCTAATTCACTGTTGCCAAATCTGGCAAAAACAGTACTGAATTTTAAGGCCTATGAATCACAGGATACGGACGTAGCTGCAACTGGTACCAAAAACAAGCGTCTGATGTCATCGTATTAGTTGTCATAATAACGAATAGTAAATAAATAAATAAATAAATAAATAAATAATCTACAAAGCTTAGTCCAGTTTGGACCGTGTAAAATTGGTCATCCAAAAAAGTTCCATCGTCACATCTAGTGGGATACATCCCATTTTAACGCAAGGCGGTTTTCCATGCAGTTATTTTTCGTAGAACTTGAGGATCCCTTTAATCCAAATTGCATTAGGAACTGCTCCGAACTGCCGCTGCAAGAATCCTCGGCCAACAACGGCAACATTATCTCGGCCGTTCTGGCGGACGCATCAACGCCATAACTCCATCTCAATTTGGGCCCACCACGCTTCCCCTGTCCTTGTGGACTGCCTAAAAGGACTTAACGGGCTGGGTCGTCCTGAGTCATTCTCATGACGTGATCAGCCCACCGGAGCCTGGCGAGTCTAATTCACTGCTCGATGGTGAGATCATCGTACAGCTCGTAGAGCTCGTCATTGTAGCGTCTCCTCCATTGTCCTTCCACATATATGGGGCCAAAAATCCTTCTGAGCATCTTCTTCTCGGATGCGGCTAAGAGGTCTTCGTCAGTTTTAGACAGAGTCCATGTCTCGGAGGCGTATGTGAATACTGACACTATAAATGTTCTGTACAGTCCCAGCTTCTTCCTTCGCGAAAGGTATTTAGAGTGGAAAAGTTTCCTCAGGCTGTAGTATGACTGGTTGACAGCCAGCACCCGTGCGCGTAACTCAACATCAATGTTGTTGTCGGTGCTGACTGTTGACCCCAGACGGATTAAGCTTTGGACGACTTCGAAGGTGTGATCACCTATCTGTACATCACCCATGCGTAAATCAGTGTTTGTTAGCAAGGTCGCTGGTGGTGCCACCATCATTTTGGTTTTCGCCTCGCCTAATCTCCAAACCGAGGTTTTGTGCCGCACGCTCGATCCTTTGATAAGCTTCTGCTACGTAGGAGAGCCTCAAACCAATGAAGTCTATGTCATCAGCGTATGCCAGGATCTGCATTGACTTATAGAAGATTTCACCCCGAAGTTTTCAACCGAGTCGAGGATGGCTCTCTCTAGCGCCAGATTGAAAGGGAGACTGCCAAGCCCATCTTGTTGGTAGCAAAGGGCCCTGAGAGTTTTCCATCCACCTTCACCTGGCATGTGATGTTGGCCATTGTCATTCTTACAAGCCCGGTAAGCTTGGCCGAGATTCCAAAAGAGCTCATTACAGTTTTACCCTGGCTATGCTGTCATATGCAGCTGTAAAATCAATGAAGAGATGGTAGGATTGAAGCAGCTGCTCCGCCATCTTCTCCAAGATTTGCCGCATCGTGAAGATCTGGTCAGTGGTTGATCCGATTTTCATCACACCTTCCATTTTTTTTACAGATTCCGGTAACTGTACCGAACAGTGCAGTATTTCTGTACGATCTGTTTCTGATTTTTCCAGGAACAAATACGTCATTTTTTTTTTGAGAAAACGAACCGCCACTTAATACGCTAAAATTGAAAGATTAATACTACCCTCTCTCTTTCTCTTCTTGGCCTAACGACCTAATAAATCATGGCTAGCATTTGTGCAAAGACTTTGTGGAGCTCCCTTTAATAAGCTAACAATGTGACTCGGTTTTGAAAATAAAATGCCTGTATTTTAAGCTACAGTGATAAATCTAAACTCCGGTCTTGCTCATTGATGCAAGAGAATTTTTAACCATATTATTAAAATCATGTAGGACGATAGGACGATGAATTAAAGCAATGAGAAACTCAATATTTAACTGCCTTACTTACCGCCATTTGCTGCCAGCTATTTTTACGTAGTTCTACACTTTATTATAATGATTGTAAAAGGATTTATTTGTATGGCTCGCTGGCAGGGCCAGTGGGATGAGGATGAACTCGGGAGGTTCTTGTACTCCATCTCTCCACAGGTATCTCTGCGTCCCTGGTTTCACGGGCTCCCGGTGGATCGTGCGTTTTTTCGCATGATGTCTAGACTCATGTCGAACCATTTTGCATTGAACGCGCATCTTCATCGTGTAGGCAGTGCTGGCAGTAAGGTTTGTAGCTGTAGCAACGGATACCACGACACATCCTCTGGCCATGCGTGGAATTCGAAGCGGCAAGACCCGGGTTACTATCAGCCGTTCGGGCATTAGGAAAATCCTCCGCGGTGCCAATACGCGACATCCTGGGTCAGAAGGACGACGAATACGCGCGGATCCTGTTCGGCTTCGCCAAATAGATGGTAATCATCCTCCGATTCCTTCCCACTTCCTATCCCGTAGTAGTACGCACTATTGATTGTCCAACTTCATATAGTGTGCTATGTGTTTATTGTTCCTTGTTTGTCCCACTCAATAACTCCAACGTGCGCCAGTCGCATTTTTACCTAAGCAGTACTCAAGAGACCTGAGGTCGCTATTGGAGGCCATGTTGCCTGCGGAGTATGTGTGTCTACTACTACGATGGCTCAACTAAGCTGTTGTGGTTCTCGAACCCAGACATTCTCCCGGCGGCGTGGTCGTCAATGACGACATCAGCACGCAATCCGGAACAAACGGTTTGGAGATTCGAAGCTTCATCGAGGGAGTTCGACGCATAGGACGGTGTCATCAAATTGCCGAAACGCAAAACCACAAAGGCTGCCTTCCGTCCCGAAAACACGTGAAGACAACCTGACGACGCTCGCGATTCCCACTTTACCAGCGGAACTCCCCATGCACTAACGAGTTCACCCGGGATAAGGTGCATTTCAATGGCAGGAGAAGGAAATGTCTCCTACCAAAATATCATATATCCATGAATTATTTTGTTAGTATTACGTATAGTCGATAAGATATACGGCCTGGCCGTCACAACGTGAAAAAAAGGAAATTTAAGGGTTACAGAAAGCCAGAGAATGGGCCGGCCGAGACCTTTCGGCGTTGTAGTGCCAAGGAAGAAGAAGATTCCATGGAATATTTCACACTTTCATTGCATTGTTTGATTTTCTTGCAGCGAAATTCAACTGAAAAGGAATGAAAATTTGACATTTGTTTGTATTATTTTAACCCCATAAACCGATCCATCCTTTCCAGCTATGATCCTTCCAAACAACATCAACCTCATTCAGCAAAACTGGAATGATTTCACTCACTTGGTTTATGGGCAGAAAATAAAATCTTGATGGCTAACCAGCCATCCCAGCCATGTTACGCACTGGGGAACAAATCGACGGATTTTCATAGCAAACATAATGCTTGTCGAATGTGCTCTTGGAGATATGGCGGACGTGTACGTTGTCAGAGGAAGCATAGAATCTTTAGACCTTGAGAAGGAACTCGATGAGGGATTGCAGTAAGATTGTCCTTAGACATCTTCTACAATGATGATGGTAACATGATAAATATTGCTGTTCATAAAGACCATAATAACCTTGAAATCTTTCTTAGCTTCGAGCTCCGTACGGAATTGTGTCTAAGCAGTGTTGCTGTCTGGAATCAGATGATTGTCCTCATCTGTCAGATGAAGTTGTCCTACTAAGATAGGTCTGCGATTATTGGGAGACAATCGTAAGGGGACAAAACTTCTAATTTACTCGTATTTAACGGCACAAAAGAACTGACAGTGATGCGAGATGGCTTCACAGAAAGTCAGAACTGGCAGGCCGAAACCTTTCAAGGTTTTAGTGCCAGGGAGGAAAAAGAGACATTTCAGAATTCCTCTAAATAATCTTTGGTTACCAGTAAACTTTAGACTTCTAGAATAGTTTAATCAATTAACTCTAATGTACTTCAGAGAGCGAAACTTGATCTAATTTTTATTGCACTCTTCCTTAACAAAATACAATACTGTAGCCAATTCACTCACCATTTTACAAAGAATTAAGACCAGGAAAAAAAGGAAAACCTTTCACCCGACAAACTTGGCGGCAAACGAATGCTGTCCATTCGTTCTGCGAAACAAACCAACGCCTCAAACTGCACTTCCCACCACCAACCATGCACTTCCATGCATTGACGGCAGCGACTGCATCGGCAACGCGTGCATGTTTAACGTTTTAGCATAATTAACAACTACACGACCGAGGGACAGAAATGATAAATGTCCCAACACTGCCCAACCTGTACCACGTTCTCGGCGCCAGAACCGTCGTTATGCTGTGACTGCTGCATTATCCCGGTTCTAAGGGGTGAGAGGGATGGTAGGGGGCGGAAGGAGGGAAGGTGGTGGCCCAACGGACAGGCTCTAATTGCAGTAATCAGCCGGGTAGTTAATGTTGCGCAAAAAGAAACAAACCTCCAGCACAACTCATCCGTTGCAGCGGATGCAGCGTGGATCGTGTCTACCGCGGGACCGTCCGACTGTGTGTGAGTGTGTGTGTATGTGTGTCTGTGGATTGGCCACATTATCGTGTTCCGTATTACAGCCTCCATTCGCGTTGTGGCGTCGCGATCCAGTAGGATTGTGATTGCTCTGAAAGTATTGAATGCCATCGGTTGTTTCATTAGGCGAAATTGGCGATAAGAGCTGCCGCGTGCAAAATGGTTTTAATCGCATTGTATTAATCGTAAATAATATAGAAATCAGTTTTCCGCGAATATGTTTGTCGTTCTTTGTGTCGTGGAGACACAATACGGAATGCTATTTAGTTATTAAATTTAATTGGTTCATTGGATGACTTCACCATTGTTCTCTTCGCTTTTTCCTTTTTTCTATGCTTTGATAATATAGCTAGTTAGTCGACTAATGTTAAATTGTTTTATTCATTATATGATATTTGTTTGATTTTGAAGTTTGTCAAGTGTACATCATTTATTTTTTTAATTTGAAAAAATAAAATTGTTGTACAATTACCAAAAATCTTACATAAAATTCTAACAAAATTTAATTTTTATTCATTTATTTATATTTCTAGTTTGACGGCTTGACGCCGTATTGACCAAAATTTAATTTTTATTTTATTTTTTTCTGATATCTAATATAAGGCTTCTATGTACTTATCCTATTTTATAAAAAAAAATATTTAAAAATTAATTGCTTTTGAATTAAATTATTCTTCCAAATACACTTACGTGGGATAGCTATAATTAAGGCTAAAAAACACTTATAAAAAAGTTAAGGAACAATAAGCTGATTATTTTAATTTGTCTTATTTTAAACAAACCAAAACCTAAATTTTTTGGCCCAAAATGTAGAAAGTATAAGACTTAAATATAACTCCAACATGATTTATGAACATTGTCAGTTAACTATTGTCATCCCTTAAGCATATCAATCAATAACCGAAATTCACCAAGATCCAGCCACTTTCTACAATTTGCAATACGATTCCATCCACAAGCTCTCGGTTACGAAACCGTCCCGGGGGGGGTTTTGTTTTTTTTTATCATCTGTCCTAAGGTCGTCGAACGAGTCAATCGTATATGCGCAAGTGCGATCACGTTGGGCAACCAATTAGCGATGAGTGACGAAGGCAACGTTTTGCAGCCCCTCGACCGGGTTGCTGCTACCGTTACCGATGACCCCCGTGATGCCGTGCAAAATTCGCACATGCTACCATGGAACCCACACGGGCCCATCTTGGAGGAGGTGAACGAGCAGTACTAGTAAGGGGTGTTGGGGGTTGGGGAAGTTAACTCCACCATGATGCAAGACCTGCTGGCGATTTGCACTGATTTGCTGGTGCGTATTTATAGCGCGAAACCGTTCGGCTGCGGGGCCAAGTTTTTGGGGGCCTCCGAGGGTTTGCCAATAAGTTTGTGTCAATTGGCGCGCGGATGTGTACAGCTGTTGCCAAATGTCGTGTCGTGAGCAAATGGGTTAAACGGAGCAGGTTAGTTACTTTTGGTTGGCTGGCATGAAGCCTTAACAAGAAATAGAGCAAGGCAATTTGGTTAAAGCCTGCTGCATAAATAATAATGTTAATGACTCATACTTTTCAGTTAATATTTTACTTACTTGACGACTTGATTGCTTTACTTTATTTTCTTGATTTTGGATGAGAAGTGTAACGATATTCGGTTCAACATGCACCTTAAATTGGATAAGAGCAGCAACTCTTGTCAGCGGTGGGTCAAGATATTTGGAGACCCCGAGCGGAATGGCAGTTGAGGCTCCTCTAATTGTGATATTAGAGGGAAACAGCAGGTTTGCCCTCACCGATGAGGCCCCCTCGGACCGACGAGGTCCCGAGCGGCCGCTCCTTCCGCTCCTAAGTTGATCCGTCACTAACTCATGTAACTATAAAACGTCTCTTTATTTCCTTGTATTATTTTGATCCTCGAAGTTTCGGCTATATGGAAACTATGTAGTAGTTGGCATTTGAGATTGGTTGTTGCTGAGCGGTAGCAGTATTAGCTGTACAAGCTTCTGTAAAAGTTGTGTAAATGATTCGGCGCACTGAAACGGTACAGCACAGCACAGACTATTTGCTGAAAACGTTTTATCACAGACAACAGTCTCTGTGAATCAACAATGGTTCTTTGGTTGGGATTGAAAACCTTTCAAACCTTTCAGAGTAGACCTTTCAAGTCTACTCTGAGAAGGGATTCACAATAGACGAGACACCGAAAGAGGAACAGGATGTTAGTGTACTTTCTCTTATTACAGGAACCGGCATGAAAAAAAATTGGAACATATCCAGAGTATTGGATCAACTTTGGTCAGACTTGTTTTACTTAGTTCAGTTGACAGCTGATTTTCTTTTGGTAATTTCTAACTCCCACTTCCTTATACGCCAAAGTGTATCATTGAGTTTAATGATACGCCAAAGTGTATCATTGAGTCTTAGTTTCTCGGGTCAAAAAGTCTCTAATGAATGATTAAAAGGTACGAAAATGGGGAAAAAAATGTTTATTCATACACTAAACTTAAAAAAACTCGATCAATGCGAGGATTGCTAGAAGATTGCTGACACATCTACGAAGAATTCTTTTACTATTAACTTCTAGAGCCACAGTGCAATATAGCTTGATTCAAGAACATCCAGGGTCTTTAAAAAGGACCAGTTTGTAGAATGATGTCACGATATTTGGCTTGGTTCGGACATATCGTCTGTTTTCAGTAAATAATATTGATGAAATAATAAACCAAAGTTTTGTTGAAGCCATAATCTTAACCCGTTGGATTCCGTAATATTGATACGCAAGAAAGAAGTGATAGATTTTAGAGTGATTTTAAAGACTTATTAAAAAATGTTTGGTAGAGATTCCAACATAAATAGGTTCCGATTTCCGATTAGTTGTTAAAATATTCTAGGTTGAATATATCGTACAGTATGAAAAGACTTACCTGGTGCCCAGCTTATTGAAATTTCCGCCGTGTAGAGTGGGTGCAATTTTTGTAGTCGAGTGTATTTCCTGGAAATCTGTACCCTACCACCAGTATTGCTGACATTTTATCTTAAATAAAGATGTTTTTAGTCTCCGTGAGTTTCAAGTCTTGCTTGACATTTGATTACAACTCTAACAAACACTGTTAAGATACAGCTAAGTCTCCATCTTTAGTAGCAACTCTGCCTTTTGACTTAAAAACCGTCGATGCAGAAGATGTAAGAATACTCATCAGACAACATTCCACGCAATGCTTTAACTCATTTTAGTTGTTTGCTGTAATTGAATTATAATGTAGTTTCTCATCTCCTTAAACAATGATGTTTAAAACTAACTGAATGTAACACTTTTTTTCTACAACAAGTTCCCCACCCAAGTGTGCCTCTCGCAACTCTCCCACAGCTCCAATATTAACCGGCATAAATTCTATTTATTCTTTATGCTCTCATCAACCCTTGGCTCAACCTTTTTTGGCTCAACAAACTTAGCCTCCCTTTTGGTGCTAAGATAAGACTTTGGGAGGCATCCCGACAGTAGGGAGGCCCCGAAAAAACTTTTGCCCAACCACCAAACAAACATCCCTTTTTGTTGCGACGCACGCAAAGAAGCTGCAGCCATAGCCAAGTTTCGAGCATGAGGCCACCACCACCGCCAGTCCTTCCCATGCCTCGCTCTCTCCCTCTGTAACCGCCACAACCCCTCAACCGAAAAAACCAATTGGATTAGAGGAAAATGTATGCGCATTTAGATGGGCCGTATTAACTTCTCGGGCGAGATTCGTTCCTTCGTTGCCCTCGGTGCCTTTCGACCGTTCCCATCGGGCCCGGTGTTGTATTCCCCCTTTTTTTTGTTTTGTTTTCAGCTTGTTTTATGCCTCCCTCGTTCTTATGCTTGGCCAGCTCCACAAAACCTCACTACGATATTGGTTTGGATTCCGCTTTGTTCGGTTCGGTGTTTGTTGGGCGCTGATGTGCTTTCGGCGTTTTCTTTTGCCCTTTTTTGGGAATGCTTCTTCTTTTTTTTTCGTCTGTGGCGGATTCGAATTGTGCCTGGCGACGGTTCGAGCTGCTGCTTCGTACTTGGTTCTTATTTGTACGCTTCGGTTGCTGGTGCTGGTTTTCATCTCCTCGTACCCTGTTCGAGAGCACACATTAAGAAGATGGCATCACTGGCGCACCACCACTTGAGACGAGCGATGCTTGAAGACAACCAGCCACAAGGACAATGGTGAGGCAGCTTCGGTAGAGGAAGTTTGAGGAGTCGGGCTTTTGGTTGCTCCGGGAGACACAATTAATGGCAACGAAAGCCTTTTCATGGGGCAATTCAATTTTTAAGAACCCCGTTTTCGCTCTTGTGCTCCACCTGTAACTCTGGCCGCTTATGAAGCAAATCCTGGAAGAACTTAAGGCTCCAGGGCTAAAATGAAATTCTATTCAATTCATTCGAACCAGCCGCACACTTTCAGCCTGATGAATGCAGAGCTCCCCAGCATTTGGTTAAAAAATGTTGCTTTAAAGAGAAAAGGCTTTCATACAGAGAATATCATAATATAAACTCCATACAATTAAAAGACAATGATACGCGTTTATCCTGAGTCCTGAGAATGAGTGTGTGAAAGCAACACATAGAAAAGCCCCACTTGATTCCCCCTTTTTTATTGGCCCTCCATATGAAACAGGAAGCCGTGTGGAGGATGAGAACATATCCAGGAAACACTTTACAAACTCACCAATACAAACGTACCCGTAACGAATCTTCTGTGTTAGTTTTGTTGAATTTCAACGGTTTATGATGGGGACAGAGCTGGAAAGGATGCTGTGCGGCAAAACCCTCGTACCACAGCATACACGAGGACAATCGAGAAGTCGGGCAAGGGTTTGCGGAAACTCGCAAAACCGCATGGGAAATATTTTTCATCGAAATAATTGAGATTTTATCAGCAACCGGCGTTTGCGGGGCGTTAGGGAAGAAATATGATAGAAAAATGGACTTTGTTTTTTGGGTTTTTACACGGGGAAGTAGAAGTTATAGCTAAAAGGTAACTCGACTGGAGTTTAAGTAAATGTATTATTTGAATATTTTCGATTCAATACAAAATAGAGCATTGGTATCCAAAAGAAATCATGTATTCTATCTAGGCAAATTCAATCCACTCGCCGGTCTAATGACTCAACAGAAACTCCGGAAGCTAGCAGTAAATTGGATTATGAAGTTTTAATGCATCCATTTCACCCGCTGTCGGGAACAGTCACCAAGCGGATAACATCGTTTTCTGGGCATCGAAAAACTTCCTGAGCGCTAAGTAAATGCTTTCCAAAGAAAATTGGGGAAATCGATTATTAAACCCGTGATAAACGAAGCATGAGTTCAGCAAGCTCGCTAGAGAAAGCAAGTAGAGAAAGGCGAAACCTCTACGTAAAAACCATTTCTGATCAACAATTTTGGTTCATGTGAAAAGTTTTCCGATAAGTGATTTGTCGCTGATGTGGTCGAGAGATTAAGACTAGAAGAAGCAAAAGGTTTTGGCAAGAGTTTTGTCAACTATCAGGGCCATTGATCAATTTATTTGTGTAAGAGAGCTACAATAAAACTCGCTACAAAATGGCATTAATTTGAAGAGCCAAATCATTAAATCTTACTAAACAATCAGTACACCACTGAAGAAAGTCTTGGAATACATTAAATTATTACCATAGCCTCAGCATAACCGCTTCGTTGAAGGATTTATATTTTATATAAGTAATAGTAGTATTTAATAGTAATATTTGAGATGCATTTCGAGCAAAATTATTTTAAAATACTTAAAGTGCATGAACTATCCTTTCACTCAAGATTTTCTTTACTGCCTTTGACCTCTCGAGCAGGAAAGGCGTAATTATTTGATTTCGTAATCTAATAGCTAATGAAAAACTCATTTTAAGGACTAAAAATTGATTTATTTACTTATAAAGGCTTTGAGACTCTGAAACCTCATTCACCTCTTGATTTTTATTGAGACTCACATGGTGATTGCTGCGTGGAAAATAAGCTCCAGTCCCATCCGATAGAAATATTGTGCATGCTCTGTCACAAAGCTATACCTTTGTAGATTGTCCATGCCCGCCTGTGCTTTACGAGTGCATCCTAAGGATCTTATAGGATTTATTAATAGGTGATACATTTTTATTCTTAATATTGGTTTTTATTTGTTCTCGCAATGTAATAACTTGCGGGCCACTAACATCCGTTTGAATTAGCTATCCTTGACAATGATACATTCAGCCCACCAATTGTCCTAAGTGGAATGATAGTTAGAAAGCTCCACCACATAGATTTTATTGACTGGCAAAAGAGGAAGTTATTTGGTAGTTCAGGGCTTCCCGCGGCTGCTCAGACCGACCACTGATCTTAGACTAACCAAGTCTAACGTTTGTGGCCCAGACTTGGTGTTTATAATGTGTTCAAGAACTAATGTCTCTGATATTTGGCCAGTCCACTGGCGCTTCTCTTCTTCTTTCTTTGCACTACAACCTCGAGAGGTCTCGGCCTGCCATTCAGGCTTTCTGTAACTTCATTTTACCCGTAGCAAAGTAGTCAACCCTGCGTACGGGGAGGCGGTCTGGATGGGATTTGAGCCCCTGTCCTGTGCCGTGTGAACACCGGCGCCGTTATCGCCTAGGCCACATGGACCGGACTGGTGCTAAAGCCCCAACAATTCCAACTATTTCAGACTTCCTGAGCTTGATTTTACCCGTAGCAGAATATTCAGTCCATTTATTTGTTCATTTAGAAGGCCTCTGGTCCCAGCACTTACAAACGTTTAATAATGCTGAGATGGATTTTTTAGTTCGGATGTGTAGTAGGAAAATTCAAGAGCCTTTTAAAACGAATCCTGTCAGCTGTACGGCATCCAAAATCTTACTATTATTCAACAGCTTAAACTTGTAAGGCCGGTCTGTTAGCCATGCCATGCGAATTCCACCGGATGATCCAGGGCGTAAAGTTTCTATAGGCTGTCCACAAAGACAGAGGATTCTTGATTGGTACAACTTAAGATGGAGTGATGGCGATGATGCGTCCACTAAAAAGGACGGGATATTGGACGGGCATTCGACGGCACTAGCGGTATCAGGCGTAGCATGTTAACGTTTCGTCCATGGGACCAGTCTCTGAATTTGATCTTACTGCTAGCACAAACTTCCATAAAATAAAATTTAAAAAACGACATTCAGTGATTTGATGAGCCGGTTCTGCGTACGGGAAGGCGGTCTGGGTAGGATTTGAGCTACCGTGTGAATACTAGCGTCGCTATCGCCTCGGCCACCGGATCGTCGAGATTTTAAAAAACGAACTGAAAATGCACAATATAATATAGTAATTGCGTAAAGCATTATACACTCAGCATTTGTTGTTTAACAATTCCACAAAACCATTCCTTCGTGTATTTCACCGCATACAGGCTGTAAATTTAAGCTTCATCTGTCCTTCCTTGTGGATTGATCTGACGACTGTTCTTTGACATGGCATTCATCCCACAACCAACCATAGTCGCACACGTGGGTTTTTCAACTAAAAATAGCAATTAAATCAACCAGCACAGGGTGAGCACTTGGCAAGTGTAGTATTTTGATTGCATTCTTTAACTTCCTCCTCAACCAAAACCTTGCCCTGATGTCTCACGGCCTCCCACACACTAGCAGAATGTGTGCCGGTCGTGTTTTGGCACCGAAAACTCATTTCCTCGTCAATCATTCGACGGCTTTCCCGGTTCGCCACGATCAGAAATCCGAATCGAAGACAGGCCAACGCTGCCCCACGCGTTCGCTGGCTTTCTTGTGGCCCACTCTTTACGGCGCAAAATCTTTCCGCTCTAAGCATAATCGCCCGTTCCGTGTGCCTTTCCCCATCCGCGTGCCACTTTCGCCTATGTACTTGTGAATGTGTGGTCGTTGGTCGTTTTTAATGCTCATTCCCGCTCCACACTCACACACGTGATTTTTCTTTGCGTTGTCGGTTTTATGTGGTACTAAATTTCGTCGAACCCTGTGGGGCATTCGGAGCAAACAACCCGGCTACGTGTACGTGTGCTTGTCGGTGTGGAATTAATATGCTTCGTTCGAGGGTTTTTTGCGGGTTTGGCTTGCAGTTTGTCCGTTTTTCGTACTCGCTTCCCAATGCTCGCTTAGCATAGCAGCATATTTCCGTGCCCGGTGTGGTTATTATGCTCCGCGTGTTCCCTGGTGTGTGTGTGTGTGTGTGTGTGAGTCTATCTAATGCTTCGCAATGCGCACTAACACGCACACACAGGAAAAGTTTAATTCGATCTAACATCAGCAACAGCATGGGACGACGACGTTTCGATCCAAGCAAGCCGTGCTGGCACGGTTGATAGAAGGTAGAGGCCGATTGGGAGTTTTATGCTGAGAGAAAAAGCAGCCTACTCAGCACAGAGAGTGCACTGCAGCATAGCTTGCCTCACAGTCGGCTCGACCAACATTTCCCATCGCACGCAACGGAACGAACGAAAGCAAGGCTATGAGAAGAGACACCGGGCGGCTTATGCTGGGAATGTGCTTCCTCCGTCCGTCTGTTGAACCTAGGGTGGTGCCAGAAACGAAAGGGGATGGGAAATGGTGGAAAAGAGGGCACACATACACACACCACGGATAAAAAAGACGGAATGCTCGATACATAGCCACCGTCCGCAACATCGTGCTCATCGTGCTCGTTCGCCGTCGTCGTCGTCGTGCGTGGTAGTTGCCATCGTCATCGTTTCTGCTACTGACGATGATGGAACTTACCAACAGACAGAGAGAGAGAGAGAGACAGGCCGCTTGGGGTTGTGGTAAAGCAGGAAACATGGGGAGGGAAAATTAATTAACAGAATTCCATCGTAGAATGATTTTCCCGCCCGGGTCGGACCGGGAATTGCTTGTATTTGGAACCGAACCGAAGCCAATTTCGAACATTTCGGTCTGGACGGTACAACACTTCGGACAGTGCAGTTGGTTCGTTCGGGAGAATCGGGGTTTTTCGTCGTAATAACACCGCAACTTGCCTTTGGATTGATGTTATTTACGCAACCGTTCGGTTGGTGCTGGAACGGTTTACGTGAGTAGTGTTGCGTAGAGGTGTGTTTGACTAACAAAGTAGGCAGCGTTCGAAATGCTAGCTGACCACTACAAACTTTCGGTGCTGTAGCAGATCGAGTTTGAAATGTCAGAAAGTTTGCTGTTTGATTTAATTTTAATTGAGATTTCATTAGGAAAATTACACATGAAATGATGTTTTTTGGTAAATCAAAGCGAAAGAGAGCTTTACTTTAACTTGAGTCATGTTTAAGAAATAACACTATCACGTTGATAAAATCTTAAAAATATATTTTCTCATGGAAATTCTCCAATACAACAACATATATATCAAAACGACGCATCACTCCATCTCAATTAGAGCCTTCTTTTATTCCTTTTTTATTGGACGGCCTCTAAGGCCTTTACGGCCTAGGTCTTCTGGCGCTATACTCATGACATGACAGGTGAAATCAACGTGCAGCTCATAGAGCACATCATTGTATTAGCTCCTTCATTATTCTTCCACACATAAAGGGGCCAACAATTCTTCGAACAAGGCTAAGAGGGTTTCGTCAGTTTTGGTTAAAGTACATGTCTCTGAGGCGTTTGTGAGTAACTCAACTAACAATGTTCTGTACAGTCCCAGTTTCGTCAAGTGGAGAAGTTTCCTCAGGCTGTAGTATGATCGGACCTTCGTCCG
Organism: Anopheles stephensi; assembly: GCF_013141755.1. NCBI lineage: Eukaryota > Metazoa > Arthropoda > Insecta > Diptera > Culicidae > Anopheles > Anopheles stephensi. The sequence goes on along the minus strand of NC_050203.1, from coordinate 32,718,600 downwards.
GTCTGGCGGTCACAGAAAGCCAGAAATGGCCATCGCCGATCTTTATTCGAACCAGGATTCAAATCTCTTCTCTAGCACAGGACTGATTACTCAGCTAAACGTTTAACCCAGAACCTCTCGAGGCTGTAGTGAAAAGGAAGAAATAGTTTGCCCGGATGACAACCAGTACCCTTGACTAAAACTGTAACTCAAAATCAGTGTTTGTATCGGTACTGACTTTTCTCCTCGGATAGTCCGATGTTTTGGAAGACTTCAAAGCTGCGGTCACCTGTATGTATATCCCCTTTGTAAATCAGTATGTTAGCAGAGGCCGCTGGCATTGACACCTTCATCTTTAGTTTTCACCTCTTCACCTACAATTTCCAACTCGAAGTTTGGTGCCACTTGGTACCGATCTTTTGGTCAGCTTCTGTTATGCAGGAGGGCCTCAATCCGATTGATGACTATGTAATATGCGTATGCCAGGATCTGGATTGACTTGATGATCCTAGTTGTTTCCACCTCCGAGTAACGAATGGCTATCTCCAACAGTAACTTCTCTAGCAACTAATTGAATTAACTATTATACCTAATCCAAAGCTGGCAGAAATCCACCGTCATATTTGCAAATTTCTCCTAACTGTATGCAAGTTTCGATTGTATGATTGCAATATTCTAGAACGGATTTTCAATAATCCAATCTTCATTCAACAATCTCAATGTCTCAACCCAATATTCTATTATATGGATCGATTTTAAATTTCTTTTTTTCTGTATATTTTACCAAAATTTGAAGGAAACATAAGCATTATCTTAACTTTCAGTCGCTATTTTAGGTTCTCCCAAAAGGGTAAAATCTCTGCGTAAGAATCAGTTTCGAGATATTTTGGATACGGCTCATTACATCATAACCACCGAAAACAAATGAAAGCCAATTTTCTGATGCCTCGATTTTAGAAGCCCTTGAATCAAGTTTTCAAGAATTGCAATTGACCTAAACATTAACACATTTACGAAATTCCTAGACCATATCATTTTTCCCTTACAGTATGTAAGTTCCTCAGGTCACTTAAATCCATGAATTAATAGATTAAACTTTAGCCGATAAGGACACCTCAAAAGGATTGTCTATTTTCCATTGTGCATCAACGTTTCACCCATCAATTTCTTGTAAGAAACATACTATCCGCTTCACAAATTACTTTCATTTGCAATCATTCCAATACCAGATGAGACGTAAAATACATAACTTGATAGAATTACAGTCACATGCACATCGAACATAAACTTCAAAACATATTTCACATGATCTTCATCGTGGAACTTCACCCCCAAAAGCAGGCAGTTAATCGACTTTTTCCCTGCAGCTGAATTGCCTTTCGAGAAACAAAACAAAACAAACAAAGAAAAAACTTCCAATCAATAATAGCGTCCAACCGTTTCCAATTTCGTTCGTTAACTGCTCAGCAGGACTGCACTGCGCCACTCTTTCCACCCTTCCTGTTGCTTCTTTCGCACACTCCATCCATGCCCATCGCTCCACGGGCTTAATTGCCTTAGTCGATGCATGGCTTGAACAAGGCTAAATTACACTTGACACGAAATCTCCATCAACTATCGAATACGTGTGTTCTCCTCCCGCAGACTTGCACAACGGCTCCAAAAGTCTTGAATGAAGACATACAGCAGCAGCAGCAGTATAATCGGATTCTCCGAACCAATTCAACGTATCCGTAGTTGAGAACGTGAGAAACGGTCACCATCTTGATTTTGTTTTTCGACACTTTTGTTTGCTCATCCTTTTAGGGAAAGCTTTTTTTCCTGTAAAGGGAGTAATGGTCGGAAATGGAATATCCTTTCCGACTGTGAACAGATTTATTATGAAGTTCTAACAGATTTTAGTATTTAGCAGCATAAATGTAATTTTTCTGTTTATGAATATATTTTTTTATTTTTTTCAATTCTTATGAAACGACATGGCCGTATTGCGTGGTGTTTGTTAAATCACTTAACTTCTAAATTTAAAAAAACTCAGTATTGTCTAAGAGAGATTATTTATAAACTATTTAACAAATCTAGACTGATGTGGATAGATCATGATGCCAATATAAATGCCTCTATTTACTATACATAGATTGAAACAAATGTTTTTTATTGCTGTGCGGTAGCCCGGTAGCCGAGGCCATAAGGATCCCGGTCTTAACACGGTAGAACCGGGGTTCAAATCCCATCCAGGCCGCTTACCCGTACGCAGGGCTGACTGGTTTGCTGCGGGTAAAATCAAGTCATAGACAGCCAGAAATTGCAGACAGAGACCCACATAGGTTGTCGAGGTTGTAGTGCCAAGGAAGAAGAAGATTTACTGTGAATATCCTTTACAAGATAACCTATAACCTTTAAAAATATTTCGATCGAAAAACATGAGTATTTTAAAAATTCCTAAGCAATTACTAACTTGAATTTTACCATCGTTTTCCTCTTTTCATAATATTATTTTAGACCCTCCAAGAGCAATCATTTTGTATGCACAGTAGATGCAAATAACAGCAGATAAGTGTATAATAATAGACGAATTATAGGTGGCAATTTCGGTGTGGGTTGCATCTACCTTACGTTAAATGTTGAAAAATGGGGTTTCTAAACAACAATCCTTTGTTATCGCCTCCTGCTTTGCTCATTAATCGTTTTCCAATCGTTTGTCAGGTTTTATTCCGTTCTTGATGGCTAGTGTTTATTTGATTGTGGTTCAAGAATTCAACGGACAAAGAATTGAAGCTTTAAACTGATTTTACTGCACATTTTTGGATACCACCAAATCTTAATATAAAACCAGAGACGATGAGTTTAACGCTCGACTGCTTGAGCTATTTCAATCATTCGGTATTCGAAGGATTTAATCAAAAAGTATGTACTCATTTACATCATCGAACGGTTTTCTGCATTTATTTCGAAGCACAATATAGACAAATGACAAAATTTGTGGCAAAGAATACCAGGCAAAAGCTAGTCAAAGTGTTAATCAATTAAATAAAACATGTCGTCGTATAGTTGAGGCTTTCCGGTGGTCGAGGCGATAGCGGTCAGTCAAACTGCTTGAACTGATTATCCAACTACGTGGTATAAATAAGTCTAATAATTAATTGCACAGCCAGCAGCCCAACGCAAGTCGTTCAGTCAAAGAAGAGACCGCCGTGTCATGAGCAAAAAATTAGAGCTCGATAACGATCAAACTAAGGCCGAGCCTAACCGGAATAAGATGCCCTTTCATGTTTCCAAACCGGTGTTAATTGTGCTTGTTGAAATGAAAAATACGCTCGAACTAAGTTCCTTGAGAATAGAAATTTGAGAATTTGAGAAGACAAACTTTAAAAGCCTTGCTTAAGATTTGAAACTAATTTTCTGTATAAAACTAAAACGCAATTGCCTCTTCTACTTCTTATTCTTCCTTAGCTTTAGCTTCACAATCTCCAAAGGCCTCGGTCTACCATTCCTGTGACTTGATTTTATTCGTAGTAAAGAAATCAGCCCTGCGTACTAGGAAGACTCTGGAAGTCTGGATTTGATTTGATCCCCGGTCATACCGAGTGAAGACCGGCACCTTTCACGCCTCGGCCACCAAAACGTCCCATTGCACTTCCTACAAATAGTGAGTAAATCCTGAAGGTAACTCCACAAAAAAACTTGGTTTAAGCTAAACTTGAATCACTTGCGTTTCGGTCTTCAACAAAACATGAGCAATGCGAACAACATTCTAAAGATAACTTTCTAGATAGGTACATGATATTTTATAACCCAATTACATGAATAGTTATTATATCACGCATTTGAATGAGGTGCGTGTACCTCTAAAAATACTCTACACTCCTCTACTATCTCTCTTTCAAACTAAAAAACCCACCCGTTCTGGGTCCATATCTGGGCAAGAGCAAAATGGATCCAGAACGGGTGGGTTTTCATATCCCCTCATCCCCTCGATGTGAAGAGTTTACTGTTTAGTTATAGAATATTCAAGTTAAGTTTTAATATTCGTTTAGACTGTTCTCGTCAACATTTATTGTCTCACTAGCGGTTAACGAATACAAAAACTTCAAAAAGTAAAAAATGGCAACCTAAAACCTCCAGAGTATCCACTATCACAAGCGATGCATATCATTCAATAATAGATGTAAAACTAATAGCAATTAATATCCTGTACTGTACTCGCATAGGGTACATAGTTCAAGCAGCATTGGATATCACCTTTTTCTCTAAGAGATTCTAATTACGTGGTCCGATCAAGTCAACTAAAGCTTAAAATAGAGAAATCTGAACACTTTTTTTAACATCTGGGGTAATTAAAAAGTATTTCCTCTCAACATTCGCCACATTAGCACAGTTTATAGGCTCTGAATGATTTAATGCAAATGAATACATAAGCTAATGGTAGAAAAAATCCATTGCTGCCCAGCCGTTCCGTTGCACCCAGCCCGCAAAACGCATAAAGTGCACGTCCAATTGATTCGCCGCCGTTGTCGTCATCATCGTCCCCGCCCTCACCGTTTTACGACGTGGCCTCGATGCGTTTACAAATCCCACACTTTATTGTTTCTCCACCCGGCTCATCGGTTCGCGTCCCAATCCAACGCACTCGACACGGCGGCTCCTTCACCGGTGGAGAATAATTCCCAATAACGAACATCTCAATCGAGGCTGACTCCACTCGTCTGTACGGATGGAGGAAGCGCAAACGTGGCAAAGAGCAACAAAAAACGACCCGCCTCGGCTAGGTCTGGGTGGTTGAGATCCGAGTGCAGCGACAGATTTGCATCGTACGTGCAAAACACCCCTCACTCTTTCCACCCGAACCAACCCTACCCTGAGCAACAGCTGCCAGACACCGCGAGACAGTTTGATTGCTATAATTGATGTCACTTTTATGTAATGCCAATGCAGAGCTCGTCCCCACACACGCCCCTAGCCAAGCGCAACGAGTGCATCGCAAGCACTCCCGGTGCACAAACCTGATTTTCTTGTCACTTCAGGCTACGCCGCACTCCACCAACCCACCGTCCTCGCCTGGTGGTTCCGGTTGCACCGATGCACCAACGCTCGATGATCGATGCAGAGAATCGCATTTCGGGGCAAGCAAGCGAAAGCGGGACAGCGAACGCTGAGCTGCAATCTGAGCTGCGCATCGGTGCCGCATGGAAGCCGCGGAGTCTGTCGTCTCGATATCGGATCGCGTCTTACGCCGGTGAAGGATTTGTAACAGAAACCGTGCGAAAAGTGTCATCGGATGGCAGCCGGCAGTATTGTCACGATATATCGTTGAAGGTATGCCGCCGACTGGGGAGATTCGCTTAGTATACAGGAATGGAATGGAATTGTCATGTAGAAGTTGAACGGCGAACTGCTCTAGATGAAATAGTTGTTTGAGTAGTCTGGAACGAATTGGTATCAATCATTTTTTTATATATATTTTTATTCACCAAGGACCGTATTGCCTTCAATGTTTTTATAAAAGGGGTAAACCTTTGCTCAATAACGACTACTTAATATGTTTAATGTTCAAAACATAATTAATGATTTGAAAATCCCAATCATTAAAATGTCCTTTTATTCACAGTTGTTATCCAACCATGCAATGGCGCCGGTCTTCACACGGATGTACCGGGGATCAAATCCCATTCAGACTGCCTCCCGGAACGATGGGCTGACTTTCCAGCAATTTTAGAAACGGTCCTTCGTTTCTTTATTTCTATACATTTATTTATTGTTACGGTTTGATGCCGTATTATCACCACCGCATACAATGACTGCGATTTTTTTAATTCACGAGAAAAACAAATGTAACCACATAACAAGGCATTTCCTCCTTGCTGTTTGGCATACCCCGAGCATGCTCGGTTGAAATGACCCTTAGGTTTAAAATTTTAACAAAAATATGTTACTTTAATGAGACAATTTAATTCTTTGAAATTTTATGAAATTTGGGAAACTTTACCCCTCAATTTTTTTTTTTTTTTATTCTTAAAGTCTTTTTTTGTTCTTGAAGGGCGGCCTGGCCGTATTGCTTAACGATTCAGGGTGGTTTGAAGACATTTCCTTCTCCAAACCGTGAAAGAGCACCTTATCCCGGGTGAGTTTGGCTTTCCTAAGGTAATATTGTCAGTGGCGGATCAACCTAGGAGCGGAAGGAGCGGCCGCTCGGTGCCTCGTCGGTCAGGGGGGCCTCATCAGTGAGGAAAATCCTGCTGTTTCCCTGTAACATCACAATTAGAGGAGCCTCAATAGCCATTCCACTTGGGGCCTCCGAATATCTTGACCCACCACTGATTATTGTAGAAGCAATTACTTTCAATGTTGAGTGAAAAGCTAGTTTTAGAAGCCAATATTTTCTCTCTCTAGCAGCCATCTAGTGCAGAGCTTCGGCAATCGCTCTAATACACCTTAGTATGAGAAAAAGTGTGCTAAGTATACCTAGAAAAAGGGGGACACCGGATCGGTAGATGCGACAGCTGCGCCGGTCTTCACATGGAAGGAACGGGTAATAAATCCCATCTGGGCCGTTCCCCCATAGTGAGGACTGACTATCCAACTATGCGGTAACAATAAGTCTAGTATGCCAAAAAAGGCAGGCATGTTCTTGGAGGTCGTTAGACCCTGAAAGAAGAAGAAGTACACCCATCGAATATTTTTCAAAAAAAAAATTGTTTAAGCTTTAAGCCATTCGTTATTAGGGTAAAAGAGGATTGAAGTTCTTCTACCTTTTTCTCCGTTTTGCTGGAATATTTTATCCTTGTCTATTGTCTTTTGCACTTAAACCTGTGCAGGTCTTTGGCCGCCATTTGTGCCATGATTTGTCTTTGGGTAGCTTATCGCTAGACGGTTAACCCTGACGTCTGAAAGATCAGCGGTGGTATAACTTTGCTTTTAACATACTCATGATAAGTTGACTATGAAAATGACTCATGACAAAAGCTATCAAAATGGCGTTAATGCATTCGCCGGCAAGATCGAGATGAACGATTGCTAAACGATTGCCAGCAATTAAGTGTCTGGACCTAAGGTTTCTCCCTTATCCATACATCCCTATCCCTGGCAAATGTAGGGAAAATCTTGTTCACAAAGTGCATCAAATTAAGTATGGGACACATTTCATTGGCGTTATACATATAGTAATAGTATAGGTTAATCCTGAAGGGGCACATTGTATATTATAGCCGATACACACGGCTCTTACTATATACTCCCAGAAATGAATGCAGTCAAATGACTCATTATTTCAAGAGAGGTTTCTATAAGCAAATCAATAGCAAGCCTCTCTACCCAGTATCTTAGCTACAGAGAGCGGACTATTATCTTTAAGTTATTCTAATTCCAGACAACCGACCATTTGTTGTAGAAAGCCGCTACCATTTATAGCAATACTTATTTTTAGCTGTATTAATAAACACACACACACAGTTGATACATTTGATAAGTCTTCATCTAACTACAGACCTAGTCGTCGCTTGTGCAACTTACTCCAGAGCATTTTTTTTATCAATAACAGTAACTAAAAGAAGCACCAAGACAAGACCGGCTTTCAGTTTGTCGCTCTCCACGAGAATCGGACTGTCAACCATTTTCGAAACCGTGCTTATCTTGGTTCACCGTATGACGTAAACCGTTCACCGTTCTTATCAAATCATATCATATCTCTGTTCAGATAGCGAATCATTTAATACCCCAAAACGGAACGCCAGAACGCGAAACATTTTCAAGCTAAGATAATACAACAATGCTTATCGACACTGGCGGCTGATTACTCGTTGATACAATACCGATCACTTAGCCACGGTTCCACTTGACTAACTGTCCATGTCCATGTGCGTTCAGGCCCGTTGTCGCGATCCATGCCCAAGCATCTCATCTAACCGTGGAAGCGGCTCACTCCCGGCACTCATCCAAACGCGTAACGCTTCGCTGATCGTGCACGAGAGCAAAACAAAAACCGCAACCTTAGCTTGGAAGCTTGCCTTACAGGTTATAAACTTTTCGCTTACCATAGTTGGGTATTCGAGCGACAAAAAACCACAGGCTGTCAAAGTTTAGCAAAACTCGTCGAGCATGACACGCTGTGCTGTGTTGTGGTTTTGTTGGTTGGGTAGGAAAAATGCATGATAAAGAACGTATCAACATTCAAAACGACCCTGGTTCTTGAACGCTTGTTTAAGGTTTGTGTCTTATTTTGATTTATGACCAGAGTCGTGGATGCGTGAGAAATACAGAACGAAAACGGCTGCGTAGTTTTGATCAAACGGGTGAATATTGGAAATACAAAATGGAGAATCGGGGAACAGTTGGAAGCGATTTTGTGCGTCAAACTCGACTGAAAAATAATGTATTGTAAAACGTTATTGAAGAAGGTGTTGTGGAATTTTAAATTCTACCTTTTTATCCCGAAATGGTCCCTTGTTTTTGGACACACATTACCGACGCTGCTACAGCTCTTAACAGAACTATATGAATACTAGCTTCTTTTTTTTTGTACAAAAATTGAACTAGAAGAGATAACTTAGTTTGATGTTCCGGTAAGTTGTAAAATATAATTAAAAACACATTTTCAAGCAAAAAAATATACTTTTACATACACTTCGAACATTTTTTTAATACTAGAATTCCTCCTTATAACATAAATATAAGAATACCTACCTGACTCCTTGTCATACAGTTTTAAGGGGTAAGCTACAGTTTTTTTTTGAAAAATGTTTTTGATTTTTTGTATTTTTTGATTTTTTTAATGCCCTAAGGCAATTATAATAAAATTCCCAAGAAAGTATTTGCATTGAAGAAGTAACGCTCACAAGCAGAGCAGGACATTGATAGGCGATGAAAAAAGGTTGACAACTATCGGAAATACTTTGCTTTATATGAGTACAGAAAATCGAAAAGCTAGTGTAAGAATAGGGAAATCTATTTTTCAGACATATAAAACATACCAAAATTTATTCCCTGTCGAAGTTAACTGGGGAATGGGGCAGTACGGTGGCAGAGGCGATAACGGCACCGGTATTCACACGGCAGAACCGGGGTTAAAATCCTACCAAACCGCCTCCCCACATGCAAAGGGTTGACTACTTTACTATGGGTCAAGTCACATTAAGTCACAGAAAGCCAGAAATTGCAGGTCCAGATCTCTCCAAGGTTGTAGTGCCAATAATTCTTATCCCCAAACAGTACGTTACAGAAAGGACTTTGTTGAGCATAACTGCACTTGCATCACTGCAAGGAAGGCTTAAGAATGATATCAGTATAATGGCTAAACTTTTTTACTAAACTGACCAATGCGGTCACGGCAACAAATGGTTCCAAAATTATTGTCTTTAAATGTTGTGCTGTTTTCCGGGGTCTACAACCTCAGGAGATTTTTGGCCTTCCTTGGCCTTCTTTATCCGTTGCTGAGTAGGATTATAGAATAGAATCGAACTAAGCAGATGCTTGAGGCCTCAAGCTTGTAAGAGGCCAGTTCATATAAAAAATGGCGTATCTTCCTACAAGCACGCTATGTGGTTATGGGAGCCTCAGCACAGCAGCGAAGGTTTTCATTGGAACAAAACCCTTCCAGGCCGGCTCTTTATACCAAAGACTGACTCTCCAGCTACAGGTAAAATCCAGTCATCAGAAAAACTAAAAATGGCAGTCCAAGACCTCTCGAGGGCAGTGCCAACGAAGAAGAAGAGAAATTCTCGAGCTACCATAAGTTAATCCTCTTGTAATATCGCTTTAGTCAGCAGATGCGATGTGTTAGAGACCCTCAAGATTCGTTCTTCTTAGAATCTACAATCCGCCATTGTGCACAGTGTGACGATCCAGGCAGGATTCATTGAACGTATTTTTAAAAGAAATTTTCAATTTATACGCTATTACACGATTGCTGTAGGCTCATTCTGAGTCACTTCTGTACAACAAACGCCCATCGTTGAGCTCGAGCATTCTAGAAGATGCTACAATAAAAACATTCTTCTAGCGTGATAAACAAAGAGCTATATTATTCCTATTCCTCTTCTTGCTTTGAGCTCTCAAGATCTTTCTTCAAGTTGTGGTTACCCCTCACACGCATTAATGAATTCCACGTGTGGCATCACACTGGAATTAAGTCACTTTACTCACACAGAAACCCTAACCATTGTGTATTGATCCATCTCGCGCCGGATGTTTTATGTGCCGTCCGCAAACCTAATTTAAATATTAAATTGATTGATTGATGTTACAGCAACAGCCGATGTTGCTCTAATCATTCCAACAAGTTAATATTAAACCTTCAGTGAATCATACCAAACCAGTTTCCCCGTTTAAGCGAAACGGAATCTCAGGATTGATGGAAAAAGCATTCGTTCGAAGCTGACCAAACTCCCTAAAATCCGGCAAGACGCATCACGAATGGACGGGGACAAGGACGCAAAAATATTCTCCAACCGAAATTTTGCATTGCGTATCCTTGCCTTGCCGCAACAGAATAAAGCTCCACTTCGTGCGTATCTCCAGCCCCAAGCTCCGTCCTCGACAATCGGCTTCCCCAATGATAAACGGCCTCTGCAAAGGGCTTGTACATTTCTTTGATTCCACTGGTGGACCGGTGGAAGCAGCAAAACTACCCTGCTCGACCAAGAATCAGTAAACTCCTCTTGGGTCCCAGAACGATGCGACGGCGAAAAACCGGCGCTGCTAGGAACCCGACGATGATGATGCTCCACGCCGAGCATAAAACTTTTATTACGGCAATTTTCATTAATAATGATGCTCCCCGACAACGAGCAAGAGCCTGGCTCGGTTCGGTCCGTCGGTCGGTCGGCGATCAATAACGCTTTACTGCAACTGCGCAAAGCGTTACGCCGTTTCGCTCGCACACACACGCATTGACCGACCATCGACCGAGAAAGCCTTCTCGCTTCCACTCACACGCGCTCGAATTGTTGGTTGTTTGGTGTGCTCAAGCTACAACAGCTCCACACGGCACGGCTTGCAGTAATAGCGATGTGGTGTTCCGGAACGGAGCGGAATCGGAGCGGAGCACACATTCCCACCCAACTCACCCCCTGTTCCAAACTCACCCCTTGTTCGCTGCTGTAGTACCCCACGTGCACACAGCAAAAACGCGCTCGCACACAGTCACACGAGCGTGAACGGTCGCCGCAGCCTGCTAGCACGGAGCTGTTGTTGGTGTACGTTTGAGTGTATGTGTGTGTGCGTGCGTCTCGCACTCCACAGCAATTTACAACCCCGCTATGAGTGTGTGGTGGTTTGATGCTCCGAGCTTGTGTTTCACAGATTTTCGATGTCGCAGCAAAACACGATGACGCGCGTGTTGCTGTGTTTGCCTTCGATCATACTTTCGCGCTCGCGCGCTCTCTCTCTCTCTCTCGCTCTCCGGGTTTATGGAATCTTTCGCTCCCGTTCTTCCACAGTGAAGCTAGAGCACACCCCATCCTTTCCAACCTCTTTCGCACCCTTCAACCCCCTTTTCTGCTGGGGGGTAGTATGACCCGTCGCTTAACGCTTGTGGGAGCAACGTACTTTAAAATCGGACGCTTCGCCGTTTCGATCGAGTGTTGGGGAGGTGGCTGCAGGGAGATGGTGGGGGAGCGGTGAGGAGACGGGAGAGGTCTTTTTAACAAGCCACACTGAAAGAGGCCAAGGAAAGAGTGTATATGTGTGTGTGTGTGCGTATGTGTTGGTGAGCCGTGTACGGAACAGGGATCATCAAGAAGGGATGAAAATCGATTTATTTGCGCCAAGAAAAGGTTTCTTTTTTTATTTCGCCCCGACGCAACGCTACTATCTCTTTCGTACACACACACTCATATTTAATTTCGACCCCTTGTGTACGCGTTGGTGTGCGTGTTCGTCTCCGCTTCTCGCCCAGGGATGATGATTTTGCTGTTTCGATCGGGTGAAATTTTACCTTGGTTGGATGTTCGTTGTTGTGCTGCCTGCTGCTGCTGTGGCTTATGCCTGTAGCAATGATGGTAATGATGATGATGACGCTGATGACGGCATACTTTTGTGTGTGTGTTTTGTACGAGGGGTGACGAGAAAAAATGGCCATTTTTGTGTGCTAGACGCGACTGGAATGGAAGGCTGTTAGAGAGCCTTGAGATTCTAGAGCTTTATAGACAAACGAGAGCAAGTTTAAGGTGTTTTTTTTTTATAGTTGTGGGGTCAGAATTATTGTACTGTAACTTGTGAAGGTGGCTATTTAAAGAAACAATATAATTATAAGGTTACTCAAGTTCCATCTCACTCTTAACGCAGAATAATTCCTAAAGCCGCAAAACGTTTTCTGAAGAAATGTATTCTTAATGATATTGAAAGGAACTCTGAAAGAACTTTTTAATCTATTAACAGGTGTTTAAAGTACATTTAAAAGGTTTTTCAGGTCATACCACAAGTGTATAAGGTCACTATAAATTTCCTGAATAAATTGTGTTGAGAACTGATATTAAACGGAGCTGTTTTCGTCCATGTATTCAACAGTTTATAGAATTTTGAAGTACTTTTACAGAATTTTTCAGTTGTTACAACATGTTTCATGTGACCGTATCTAAACTCTTAGACACTATTTTAAACATCGAGACTCCTGCATAGCTTCTCGAACATAACTACAATTAAAAACAATTATCTCCATAAATGGATTTTACCTAGCTGCCTGGATAAGTGTCATTCCAAATAAAACAAACCACATTCTCACACACACACATACCCGCAAAAGTGGCCCCCAAAAAAGGGGGCCAACGATTGGAGTCGGTTTGGTTTTTGCGCAATGCACCATCCTCCACCCTCTCCTCAACCTCTTCACCCCGTTCGCTTGCTCTCCAACGCCACCACGTTTAAGGCGTTGTCGACGATTTTTGGTTCATCTTCGCCAACTCCAATCGCCCCATTTTTGGTCTGAACATCGCTCGATTTGGTGCGCGAAGCTGGATTGTTAATTAATTAGCGTTTCTAGTCGACTTGTTTTCCTTCCTATTCTCGTACTCTTTGCTTTACACTCTCTCACTCACACAAAAAAAGGCCACAACCAGTACGAAAACGACAACCAAACACTCAATACAACAGCACCGGCAAAAAAAAGAGAAAAAAACCACCGATCACATCTCACATCAGATACGATTTCGTAAAACTGTTCGCTTTCCATTCCACCCCAACGAAACCATCTACCCCTCCACCCCCTCTCCCCACCACCCATCGATTGGTGATCGTTCGGGTGTACTGCAATGCTCCCACCCCAAATTGCACATGCAACGCACGTCACCGTGGGCCGTATTGGTTCGGTTTTTAATTGCCCTGCTCTCGTCGGCTGCTGCTGCTGTCAGTGTTGCCTTTCCCGGCAGCTTGAGACTCCCTTTTCCTTACACCTACCCCACCCATACGGTTTCCCCCCGGCGTGTCGCCCGGGTGGCGTGCAAGATCGTACCGATGACTGCGATTGCGGAAGATAAGCAAGCTAAAGTTAGCCGGAGCGAGCCGTTGCCGTTGGCCGTCCCCGTTGGTCATCCTTCATCTTCCGAGCGCGACAGGGTGCCTTCAAATGAATCTGTTCGCTGGGTGGTAAGGAGGGCAAAGGGGTTTCGAAAGTTTTACAACACGGGAAAAAATCTGAAAGTCGGAATAGTGCAATAAAACATTCAATTTATTTTTATGTGGGATGAATGTATCGTTTGGAAACTTCTCTTCAATATGCGACTGTAAAGAACTGACAAGCGGCACAAGGAAGTGAAAGGAATCGGCAAGAGTTCTGCAATTAAAATATCGATAGCTGCCAATACACTCGGTAGATGTGAGAACCTAAATTAAATGGAGGATTTCAAAAAAGCTGTACTGAGAATACGGGGTGGTCCAGTGGCCGAGGCGACAGCGGCGCCGGTCTTCATACAGCAGGACCGCGGTTCAAATCTCATTCGGACCGCCTCCCCATACGCATGGCTGACTTCCTTGCTGCTGGTAAAATCCAGTCACAGAAAGCCAGAAATGGCAGGCCGAAACCTTTCAAGGTTGTAGTGCCATGAAAGTAAGTAATAAGTAAGAAAATGCTCCAATTGTTCGATGTAGCCGAATTCGACTTCTTAGGCAGCTGGTAAACAATAACAGCTTTCGTTCCGCATCTTCAGTATTATGATAGTTCGATAGTTCGGAATACATGACCGTTTTGCAGATATTTTTATTTTTTGTAACAATTTTTATTTTATAATGTTTTTCAATACAAATGTTTGTTTCAAAAATATGATAAAATTATTTTTGCCGAAACAAAACCCAATTCTTCCTAGATGAAAACACAACGATATTTGAGAATTTGCCAAAAAACACTCGTGATGAATCTAAAAAATTATTGAAATATTGTTAATAAAAAAAACCCTGAAACACAGACGGCTCCGTTAAACGGCAGTCAGCCGGTTGTGGGATCCATTCCAGTCTCATCTATATTTTAAGCCGAAGCAATAGCCATCCAACTTGCCGTCGACAAAGGACGTCGGACCAACAACCAGCTCCTTGACGACATCCCCGTATCTCCTGAAATAGTCCTCTGGAGATACGGGGATGTCGTCCGGCCGAACCACACAGTACTCTTTCGTACCGACACGCCATCCGCGTCACTAACGCAATAGTCGATCAACACTGGAACACCACCTGACACTAGACCTAGACCTCTCCACAAAACTTCGCTCCATCAAGTACAACCAACTGCACCTTGGGACGATCCCAATTCGCATTGGTCACACCCGCCTGACACACTCCTATCTTCTCGACAGATCCAATCCAACACTTTGCAGCTTCTGTGGCGTCGACATTACCGTCCGCCACATGCTCCCCGATTGCCATGGATATACTATACAATCGGGCCTCCTGCCAACTTGATACCGACCTAGCTATCATACTATCACCCGACAAACAACAGGAGAACCGTCTCATCCGAGTTCTACACATCCACAACCAGTACCCAGAGAAGCAATAGTTAAGAAATCACTCACAATAGTTCTACCACACATGTAACGATTGAAAGGAAAGAGACGAATGAGGACTCAAAGACACAAAGCCTCTATAAAAAAACGATCAACAAAAAAATCCTGAAAGAATGGTTGGTTGTCACCATGAATAACAAGACCAACAAGGCCTTGAACTACAACGTGAAAGAGGAAACGTCAAATCTCCATCCAATCCTCCAAATTCTTCAAGGAAAACGTTTCATTTCTTTGGGAAAAGCGTTACGATAAAATTCATTGTGCGAGAACCTACTTTCAGTTTTCGACATGCATCTCTCAACAACATACAGCCAGCAGAGGCAATATATTTTATCGTTCGTCGCCAAACCCTCAAAAGAGCTGAAAAGTATCGCAAAACCCATCTTTATTCTGATGCCAGTATTAAAAATCCGAAAAGCACCAAACATTTTTTGTGGAACATTCAATAATATTGTACAGAGAATAGACCAACGAGACCTGGTCGCCATATTTTGGGCCACTACCAGCTCCACAAAAGCTTCATTCGTGCTGTTTAGGCAAGTTTGAGTTCATTTACCCGCAGTGAGACAGTTAGTGCAGAGTTTGCATGACCTTTCTGATTCTGTAGCCGCTTTTATGTTCTCGTAGCCGGTTAATCAAAGTTGATGCCTAGAGCCCCTGGCCTGTGGAGGAAATTACTTATGACGCCAAAAGTCCGTCCAATAAATGACTATGAACGATGGACATAATGGACAAACATGAAACGACTCCATCTTTTTTGTTGGTCGTACAACTTCAGAAGAAGTTGGATAGAACTTGACAGTCGCTTCTAGTTTTCCTGTGATTTTTATTTACTTGTTGTTGAATATTCGGTTATTTTTACGTAGTTATTTGAATATTTACGGACTATAAACCCCGTATTCTCCTTTTTAGTATTAGAGATCTCCTAGGTCATGTAGGCCACATAATGACTATTCTTATTATTGGGGCGGTTTGGTGGCCGAGGTGACGTCTGCGCCGGTCATCATATGGCAGGACCGAGGTTCAAATCTCTTCAAGACCGCTGCCTCGTATGCAGGGCTGACTGCTTTGCTCGGAGTAAAATCAAGTCACAAAAACCCAGTAATGGCAGGTCGAGACCTCCTGAGGTTGTAGTGCCAAGGAAGAAGAGAGCAATTTTTTATTAATATCAGTTACACGGCTCCAGATGGAGTTATATGATAGAGAAGATTATTTCATCTCATCTTCTTGAGTTGAGCGCTTGGAATTTGGCAACAAGCATTTTCCACTGCTTGGCGATGTAAGTTTTCCGAAACCTCCTGTAACCACCAACTGCGCATGATCGCCGGTTTTCTTCCCTGCTCATTCGATTAAAAAGGTGAGCAATGAAAATGTTGACTGCTGCTTCATGGCCAAGCTTCTATGGTTTCTTGTGTAGTTCACTGTAAGAAAAAACTGTAGGAGATGGTGTAGAATAGAAAGTATTATGTAGGAAATACATTTATTTTCATATAACGCCCGACACTTCAACGCCGATACTCAGGACAGACTTTTCAGCATTGAGTAGTTGAACATGCCTTCAGCCTAATGCCTAGGCGACACAAGCCAAGGGCAATAAGGCTTTAAGAACTAAATCGAATGACAAATAAGTCATAATATATGCAGCCTAGACATCCAAATAGAGACACGTTTTATGAAAGTTGGTTTTAGCTATAATAAAACGTTCAATTTTGTGTTAAGCTCATATAATCTGCCTTGAAAAATATTATTTATCTTTCTTTAACATTTCCAAATGATCTTTTAATGTTTATATTTAACCCTTTACAATAAAATCTATGTAAAAAATTTGAAAGTAATTTAGAACGTACAATAATTTTCCCTAGAGCAACAAAACTCTTTCTTCCCGCAAATAGTGTTCTGCGCAGCGTATGAACTCTTCAGTTCTCGCCCTACAGTGCGTCATCGAAAGTTCTATTCGTTTTCATGTTATATTTCTTTGAATCGAGCTGTTCACCTTGTTTTTCAAGTGTTCACAAAAGCAACTTAAAATGGTCAAACCGTTTTTACAATCTTTTAAACAAAACAACCCCTAAAACAGTGTTTTCAAGCAGCAAGAAACATATCAAGGTGAATGTATGGTATGAACTCTTCTGAACTCACTGCGGGCGCCCCATTCTCTCACCATCTTACAATCGACAAAAAAGTAGTAGAATGAATGACTTTTAATTTCTTTTTGTGGTACAATGAGTCAACTTTTCCAATGCTATAACAAAATGTTTTTCTAAATTTGTTTAACAAGAATATTTCAAATATTTAATATGAAGAATTTTTGTTCGTTCGTTCACTGTATGGTGTGAAATATTGCGCATGCCTTCCAAGATTGCTATCTAATTCCGGGTTGTTTGAAGCGTAGAACCTGTCTCAATATGATTTAGTTTTTTTTTTTTTATTTGTTACTGTTTACTAATGTTCCGCAAAAATAAAATATTAATGTTATTGCTAAAATATTTTACATTAATTATTATAGTATTGATTAACCGAGCATGCTCGGGATATGGCAAATAACTAGGAGGAAATGCCTAGTTAATTTTGTTTAATTGTTTTTTTTTGCGTGAATGTAATTCACAGTCACCACATGCGGTGTTGACAATACGGCATCGGACCGTCATATTTAATAAATAAAAAAGTTATTGTATTGATTCTGCTGAAACACTTAAGCGTCGTATGAATTCATCGGTACTCACGACTTATTTGGATGTAGCTATAAATACTTACACTTATAATCCTCCATTATTTTATATTAATTTATCTATGTCCCTAATTTTAAAAGGCATACATACAATACGAGTTGTAATAATCAACGCGCAAAGTTGAAGAACTTTCGGTGAAAAGTACAGTACCGTAAAACACTACTGGAATCATAGCGGATGACGGTGGTGCGCATGTGCAGATAAGAAAAAACAGTTCCCTTCAGATCGAAGGAGCGTCCTTCACGGGTGGCCTTAAATGTAATTAGGCTAACTCCTTGCAGTATTCAGAATAGTGAAGGAACATAAAATTCCCTTAGCCTTTATTTATTTATGATCATATATGTAAAATATAAATTAAGTAAAATATTACTATAAATGAATATTATTCAAATTAATAAACTTAATACAAACTTTTATCAAACGTTACAAAGCTCATACGCAGTACAATACCTTTACAAGGGTTTCGAGTCTACAAGAAACCCCCTCGAAGTTAACCCCCTTCGGTTTCGAGCACTTTACGCAAAGGGTGGCATCGAGGTTCGAGCAGCGCGTTCGGATAGCGTTCGGATATGTTCGGGGTGGTTTCGGGGATGTTTCCCTTTCCCATTTTCCCTTTTGTTTTGTGCAGCGAAATAATCTCAAGAAAGCTAAGCTCCGCCCAGTTTTTCTAACGCTTCGGTGCTAGAAACGCTTTAGAGTGTTGTAAGTTTTGGGAAAATAATAAATATTCCTTTATTATTTAAAATTATATAAAGGATTGAAGTGGTGTATTAAGTTGAAAATAGTGGCTAATTTTAGTAGCAAGATCTCTCCTTAATACCTTTTAGTTAATAGAAATGCTTGAATTCTACAGGCAACCCTTATCCGAATGTTATACCGGGAGTTCAACAAACAAGAAGGAGGACCACACAATTTGTGTCCATGTATGGTGTTTGCTAGCTAGAAGTCCACTCCACACACGCGCTCCCTAACCGTGCAGGGCGTATAAGAAGCAGCCTTTAAGGGGTTACCGATGCAGGCCACGGATGAGGTTGGTTGAAAGGACGCCCCCTTAGCCCTGGGGGGGGCGGACGCAAAACAAGTTTTCGCGATGAAGGAAAACCACCTCCGTCGGCAGTGGCAGAAGAAGCGAAGTGAGAACTGGTTTTTATGCTAATAAGCGCCCGCGTGTACTTTCGAAAGCGAGCCCCACGACCCAAGGGTCTCGGCGGCGAAGGCAAAGGAATGTCTGTGAGCCTCGAACATAAATATGCAATGCGAGCATAGTAAGGTGGTTTCGGCTTCGAGCTTGAGGATTTCTTTCTGATTGTTTTAACGTTAACTGACGGTTGACAGCCGGTTTGATCGGCTCGCGGTTTCAGTTACAATTGTCTGTGATTAATTGAAAAGCTATTTGTGGTTTGAGGTGGTTTCTGACCTCAGAGCTGATTTTATCAGAGTTACACGACTAATAGAGTAGGTTGACGACGTGTCCTAAAAATTTATCCTCAATTCCAGCAACTATTAATATATTTTTTAGATCTTGGGTGTTGACGTTAAACATCGTTCGATCATCTTATTACTTACCAGAATTCCCCAAGAAGGGCCCTCAAACACTCTCAAAGAATATTATCTCAAACAAGGCAATACAAACTCCTCGATTTCTTTATTTTTAGATAAACCATCCCAAGTCATTCCAACCCAAAGTTCTCCGCTTCCTATGTCTCGCATCTGCTCTACTCCTTCCTGACTTATTCCGGGCATGGTTCCATCTGACAAGTGGATTCTTCGGTCTCACATTACGCGTCCGTTTACAACGCCAAGCTACACTTGGCAATTAGCTACAAATCTAGGCAAACAATCTCGCACCAACCGCACCAAGGATCGCAACCCACGAAAGAACCAACGTGGCCGCTCCATCACACGCCCCATCCATGCAGGAAGCGAACGCAATCGTGTGGGCAACAAAGTGCTGCTCGTAACCTCCGGACAACATGAACGCCCACGGTCCTGAAGCGTACACGCTGGCATCTTCACCACCATCGGCACCTTCGGCCATCGGGACCAGTGCCGGGCAGGTTCGTTCCAGGGCGTTCGGTACACCTTGCAGCACTTCCATCGGATCTAGCCGTCCAACACCGGCACGATAGTAGTGCGAGTGTGCCGGCCCTGTCGCATAGCTAAGCCCAAGGTATGGTAGTGCATCATCGCTGCTGGTACCGGCCGCTGTACCCATCGGATCTGAGGAACGGGCCGGATAGCCGGGCAGGGCGAGCGTACTGCCCACGTCGTTCATCGAGATAAAGAGCGTATTCTGTTCGTTGGCCATCATTTTAGCCATGTTGAAGGCGTTCGCATAGTGGCGAACCTGGTCGAACGCTTTGCGTGGCTTGTTTTGTCCGTGTGCCCGCCGGATATTGCCATCTTCCACGAACAGCAGGAATCCGTCGGTGTGGTCCGGTTTCTGGAGCATCTCGAGCGAATAGTGTACCATGCGAACGAGGGCCGGCGTATCACTGCCGTTGCCGATGTCCGCACTGTAGGGCAGATGGTCGTAGTCGAACAGGCCGAACAGGTAGTCTATCTTGGTGGTGTCCAGGCTGGCCAGTTCACCCTGGTGTGGGGGGGAGGGGGAGGGGGGAGAGAATGAAGAAGAGGGAGTAAGCGTTAGAACGTACAGAATGAGGTATGTGATCTTGGGAAGCTGATAAGATTCTGAGGAGTTGGGACATTTTATACTACATCACAACATGTGTAGCTAGTATAAGTAGGAGCTTTTGTAGAACTTCACTCATTCCAGGAAAAATATAGGGAAGGTGAAATCCTAGATAAGTTGTCGGTTGTTGGAACTAATGAAGGTCGGACCTCCGGAAAAAACCCCTCCTAAACGAACTTCATAACCTTATTTGTGTGACATTCATCAAACGTATGTTGCTTCCGCCGATAACGTCACCGACCAACACAAAGCGTGCAACCGGAAGAGCACAGCCGTCACTCATACACACACACACTCACCAAAGTGCTCCTTCACACAGCGAAAGCAACCCCTATTCCGTTACGCTCCATGCAAGGCCCACACTTCTGCCACTAAATGGGATTACAAATCAAATCAAATAAGCAAAACCCCGGTTGGGGGAAAACTGTGCTGTTTTCCACTCAAGCGAGGGTGTTTTAGGTGCGTGTTTCGGTGCAAGTGCCAGTAGGGCGAGCAGGCGGAAAAGAAAAACACAGGACAGACTGAAAAGGAATCATGCTGACAGTAGAGTACAATAACGCTTCGTTGCGTCCTTCGGTCCTTGAGGGGGTTGATGGAAAAAGGGGGAAAGGGTGATGGAGGGCAGTGGAAAGGGATGGAATTTAATAAATATTTAAAATACTGATTACGATTCGGACCCGCCGGACGGGGGAGTGTAATTGTGTTGAGCGAGCGGTGTCGCTAGGATAGTGTGTTTTTGTCTAATTTCGCGTAATGTGATGCCGTGAGCGAACGGAGTCACAAGTCATGTGGCAGGCGTTTAATATTGAACGTTTGAGTGGGATGTTTTTAAAGGTGTAGATCGAGCTCAAGCTTCATGGAGGATTGAGGCTTGCGATAGTTCCTTAATTATCTAATGGTGAGTTAAACGGATAAGGTTTTCTCATGTTGGTGTGCTATGGCGAAGATGCCTCCCTGGTACTGAGGAACCCATCTCAACTCAACAATCTATATAAGGACTTTGAGGATAACTGTTGTCTTTCAGTCTTTAGGTCATTCTTCAAATAAAAAATGGTATACGTGAGGTCAAAGATATTTGAAATTAAATTCTAACACGGCTCTTACTGTCTAGGTAGACGGCAGAGAACCATCGAGAATGAAAGTCTCATGATGTGACTACACTGTCATAATTGAAAGAATCTTAAGCCCCGTCGAATAAAATGTCTAATCTTATACTCTTCTCAGTATTATTCATTGGAGGCAGCAATTCGGCGTTCTTGACCACATCATTAAACCGTCTAATGTTTGCATTTCATTACACATTTTATATTGCACAGATTATTAGCAGTAAACGCACCCCATAGAACCGTGGCAAAACGTTCCACCATTACCATTTTAAATCATCCCCGTAGGTTCGAACATACGCAGCGTTTGTTTCGAAGGGTGACAACCGCTGTGCGATATTTGATAACGTTTGTGCAACGTAGGGTGCGAGTAAGACATACCGAACGCAATCAAACTGTTACGCTTTATGAACCTCTTTCGTACAAGTTTTAAAGATTTTGAAAGAGCACCTCCCTATACTTATAAAGAATATAGACAAAACATAATATATATAATATATATGAATATCCTTATAAAGAATATAGACAAAACAGTGACAAGGATTTAGGTACAAGATAATCAAGAACTAATTTACTAAATCAGTCAATCCTAACCTATTTCTATCTACTTCCTTCAGGAGAGCTGTACAATTTTATGTAACAATAATAACATAGAAAAAGAGACGAAAGAGACGAAAGCGGCTCAAACTTACGTAAAGAAAATTCAACCAAATAAAGAAAAGTCAGTTAACACTTAGTATAACCAATCGTGAGATTAAGATACGTAATCAACGGTCTCGTTTCGTTGATATTACTAAGCGCAATGATGAGTTGTGCAAGCTTATAACAGCCAGATTCTTGGATTGATTTCTCTTATGGACAGCAAAATAAGATCATCTGTTTGTTTTATAATAGTAAAATTGACGTCCTTATTTAGTCATCTTAGTTTTTTTTTGTAAAATTGTCAGTTTGAATAGTAAAGAAAACGGTTGTATCATTGAATCAATGGAAAAATCGACTCTTAGTAATTTTTCATCATATCCATGAAAATATGACCAAACCATATTTTGCTCTTTGTTAATAAAAAAATAGATTTTTTAATCATGAATGAAGTTGACTTTATTTAGCAATAGGGCCTGGCAGTCCTTCGCGTATGAAACAAAAAGATTGATTTTATTTACATTGTTTTTATGCTTAATCAAAAAGTTGTTCATTTTGGAACACTAACATTATCGATATAGAAAGAAACGATTTTGAAGATGTTTTTATCATATTATGGTTTGATTATACTTAGCAGAATCGGTTATAAAAGTGGTCTTATTCTGTTGTCCTGTAATGTATGTAACTTGTAGCTTCCGAGGTGAACACAACTATTTATGACAGCCTTGTATTGAATTATTTCAAAATAATTGCTAGGCAGATTGTTGTTCTGATATCGAGAAGGGTAATATAAAATAGCCGAAGACTTCATTGCTGAGGCTTGGGTCGCTGACAATGGGTGGCTCGGTGGTAGATGCGACAGAGGTGCCGGTCTTCACACGGCAGGACCGGGATTCATATCCTGGCCATCTGGGCCATTCCCTCATAGTGAGGATTGACTATCCAACGATGCAGTATCAATAAGTCTAGTAAGCCAGAAATGGCAGGCATGACCTAAAGAGGCCGTTAGGCCAAAAAAGAGAAGAAAGGTTATGCGCTTTACAATGCTGATTTCCAGCATTGATAGACATTCCAAAAAACTGTCAAGGACTGAGAATGGCAAAGAATATTTTAAATAGTTATTTTGTATAGCAATGCACTTTGTTCGATTCATTATTTCCTTTATAAAATCTAAGGTTGTATGCTATTTGCCTATCATCAGAGAATCTTTTCAGTCATGCATTTTATGATGCTTTTCGTGAGGAACTCTGTATGCGACTTCCGTATGCATTTCTGCTCACTCCAAGGACTATCACAATTGGACGCTTTCGAAACGATTTTTATTAAATCTACCAATGGACGTTAAAATGCTATAAAAATCCACGCAAAATTAAGCAATGTTGGGGCTGCCCCGTTGTAGTTGCGACAGTGGCGCAGGTCTTCACACGACAGGACCGGGATTCAAATCCCATCTGAGCCTTTCCTCCATAGTGAGCACTGAATACCCAACTATGCAGTATTTATTTATTTATTTATTCATTTAAATTTGTTTGCTACCTGGCTTAACAAAAATGAATAAACCTAACCTAACAGCTAATAAATTTCACAATATTAAAAAAAAACAGAAAAAAGAAAAGACTATCGAAAGCTCAAAGCTGGAGAGGAATAAAGGATATAAGGAGAGAAAGAGCGAACAGAAAAAAAACACTAAAAGACATGAAGAGAGGATACAACACGAGACCGGAAGGAGTTTAAGGAGGTATTAAAATCAAAATGGACATAGAACCGATTAATCCATCTGAAACAAGAGAGGAGTGGGTGATTAAAACAATACAAAGAATGACGCGTTTCTAAAGGTAAAGTATCGCGAGGACGGAAGGATCGGGAAGGAGCATATAAACAGACAAGGGAAAGCAGATCCGGAGCATCGGTAGACCCTCGAAGCTAGGTGCCAACGAAACAAGCCTGAGCAATGTGGCGTCTCAGATTTAAGGAATCTGGAGTCCAAGGAGTCGATTCCGAGTTTCGTAGGGAGGTAATGATACATCACCATCGATCCGTCTGAGTGCAACACTTGTACAATATTTTTGCAAACTCTCAATACGGTTGCAATCCTCAGAAGTACAAGGGCTTCAAATAACGCAGGCCTACTCTAAACTACAATAAAAATCTTGATTATTGAAACCAAGCTACAATAAATAATCCAGAAATTGGCAAGCTTGACCTAAGGGGTTGCTAGGCCAAGAAAGAAGAGATTAACAAATATAATATTACTCTAGTGAAAGTAACAACATGGAAAAAAAGTCCACCGGCGGACACAATCTAATAGCCAAAAGTACTATCATCCGTGCCACAAGACTCGAGATTGAGAGAGAAAATGCTTGGTCACCTGTTGCCTTCATACCATCCAACCGATAGTTCATAAAATAAGAAACAGAAACCCCGAACGGATGAGCCATAATGCGATTACACCAGTGCAGATTTAACGAGCTGCTCCCAAAAACGGAATAAACCCTCACGAACGAACTTCCAGCTCTCGCTCTAGCAGTGATTTTAAATTGCTCAACCCGAAGGTTTGCTTAACCGAAAAGCATTGACGCAGCAAACACAGCGCTTGCCCAACCACCAAGCCACCATCGACTGCAAGCTAATCGATGCCGGAGCAATTCGTGCCGAGACCAACCATCGGCCGGATTAGAGCGAGTGTACCGCACTCTTATCCTGTGTGTAAACATTTGCCTTTAATTGGATTTCTCTGGCCCCAGCTCTCGATCATTCCTGCTGCACGCAAGGGCGACCGAAAAACGACCACAGTCGCTGGGTGCAATATTGTGGCGCAAAACTTTTCCGAAAGCGATTAAAGAAAGCCGCCGTTACCGCTTTCTGCCATGTGTGCTGTGGCAGCTCCATACCGTACGGTAATTACAGGACAGGACAGGAAAAAAAAACTCCCCAGTTTGCCCCACTGTTGGCGTGGCAGCAGAATTTTATGTCTCAATAAAAGCTGCGGTATTTACGGCCCAGAGCCTCACTGGCGGCTGAACAGCTCGAGAGCGGCAAGCTTTTTATACCGCTAATTAATGGCAATGATCAAATTTAATGAATTTTTGCTTCGTCGCTTGAACAGGAGGGGGGGGGGGGGGGCTTCACACCCGCAATGGTGCCGAATGGAGAAAGAATGCTAAATCGATTCAATGCCAACCGCTAGAGGGAACTGCTCAAGGTGAGGTCAATTAAAGTGAACATTCCCGACTGTCATATCCATTTGAAGGGGGTTTTTGGGGAGGACAATTCCGTGCTGATTGGAAACTTTTGTGAATATAAAAACTCCGCTTGATGTAAATATTTCTAGAGCTGTCTGAAGAACTTTTTGTTTAAAATAATTGCAAACAGATTTTAGTTTCCATAATTTAATTATGGATTTCTTTTGGTTTGATGAGCCTCAAGAATATCAAAAAAATCGATTTCCTCCAAGATTTTATTCCCGCTCACTTTGCATTAAACTTATGGCTCTGAATTTACGACCCTATGACCATCTTCGCTTGAGGGCCGTTTTATTATTCGAACGAATCTCGCACGCAAAAGCGTCAAGATGTGGCATCACAATAAGAATAAAAAATCCCGCCGACCAACTTTTGAATCGTAAACTCATAAACTGCATATAAATTCCAAAGCGCTCGGCCAAAGCGCAGGGAAGGGCAATGAGGCGACGAACCACTGGCCACAGCCAGAAACATCAAAAACTGATAACAATCTGACGCCCGGGTCTGCACGACCACGACCAATGATTGACAATAAACCGATCGTGCCGTGTCGCAGAAATATATTCGGATGCATGCGTGCAGTTCTCCCAGTCGCTGACCCTGAACGAAGAAAACGGACCCAGAACGGACGAACGAACGAACGATCGAAATAATAATAATGAATAAAGTGCCGACGCGCGGCTTTGCTGGACACGTTCCGCCACACGGGCCCGACGTTCGCAGCATAACGTGACGATAAACTTCAAACGCGTCCACCGTACGAACAAGCGGCCAGAATGCTCATCCCGTTTGGTTCGGTTTACGTTCGCACGACACGTACTGGATAGGGTCGGTGAAACTGCGCGCGGATATCGGTGCACTTGCAGATGCAGTTCGATTGTGCATCTCGAAACTGGTTCGAATTGTGCACCCGGGTAAACGTGCCCAACCGCTTAACGATTCTGGAAAAAATGTGTATGAGGTACGTACGGTGAAAATGGATGGGGCTTACTAGACAAAAGTATGAACTTTATCACGGCAGAACTTGTTCCGACATACAAAACAACTCATACATTTGAAATGAATACAATACGGAATCAGTCCGTAATAATTAATAAATAAATAAATAATAAATTTGAAATGAATATTTTAACTTGATCTGGAGGCACAGATCTCGCCCCTGACTATTTTGACTCAATTATAAGCAAGTAACTGGATCAACAGTAGGGCGTACGGTCCGAACGGGATTCCGATATCCAACCCTCTAACACCACTGCCGCTTTGGCCTTCAGATCGGCCTCTTTGCTAGGGTTACCCGAAGAATATGGAACAGCTCGAAATGTAGACTTTTTTAACCCGTAAATTTAATGAATATAAATAAGGCGATAAGTGCTTGCTTCAGCGATAAACATGCAAGTCTGCATCAGGATTACCAGTGCCATCTTTCGATCCTTAGCTAGGCAATATGGACGAAAGCATCACTACAACCGAGTAAGAGATGAAAGAGGTTCACACGGCCCAAACAACAACAGCTACAAGCGGG
This sequence comes from Anopheles stephensi, assembly GCF_013141755.1. Classification (NCBI taxonomy): domain Eukaryota; kingdom Metazoa; phylum Arthropoda; class Insecta; order Diptera; family Culicidae; genus Anopheles; species Anopheles stephensi. Next base: position 32,691,710 of record NC_050203.1, on the reverse strand, counting down.
TCCTCGGAATCCTTCTGGTGCCCAGAGGCAGATCAAACGTTGGGAGGAGTTGGCAGCCACCTAGAACCCCGTGGGCTATCTCGTACAATAGACCAGTTAATAGAAGCTCCGTAGATGCGGCCACGGACAGCGGGCTAAGTATAAATGACCTTATATAAAGCCTCTCTTGTAAGGGGCCTCGTACCAGGGACCTCTTGGAAGAGGCTCCTTGTCTAGGCCTTGCTGGTCAGCTGATGTGCAGCCTCGAAACTCGAGTTGATAGGCGGTCTTGTTTTCCATTCCAGCTCCAAGGTACCCAAAGAAGGATTTTTAGAAAGGATAAGTTCAATTAAAATTTCAAGATTTGAATAATCGATCATCAGTGTAGAAGATCACTCAAACCTGCTTCTAGATCTTGTTTCGTCACAACGATTATCATAATCACCTTATGTGTCAATGCTTCATTAGCCATAAGAAATGGTGCCTAGGTGAAGGAAGAGGCTTATCCTTCTTCCTTGGCACTTCAACCTTGAAAGGTCTCGACCTGCCTTTTTTCTGGCTCTCTGTGACTTTATATTACCGGTAGTAGGCTAGTCATTCCTGTATACGGGGTGGTGGTCTAGATGGGGTATGAACCCCAGTTCTGCCGTGTGAAGACCGGAGCCGCTGTCACCTTAGACCGCGAAGGATGAGGCTTAATTCAAATTTTTTGCCACTAAGGAGTCCTTAATGCTTAGAAAAATATTCCACAAAAATTATGAAAGAAAAAAGTTAGAAAGAAAGCTCTGCATAGCCTGTCTAAAAGGAAATAAGAAGACTGTCAAACAGAAACTATCCAACTGACATGGTTAAATCATACTTATTTCTTCATATGGTTCGGATCGTCAGAATTGTGCACAAGAAACTTGGTTAGGAAATCGTATAGCATCATCCGGGTGCACCGGCTATAATACCTAGTGATTACCATGGTTTATACTCCTTGTGGATCCAATCGATGGTTGTCATTCTTCACAGTGTACGTAGCTTGAAGTGAGACTACATACTTAAACTAACATGTCATGAATAAACTCTGGATTGGGGAACCATCATAAAATAAAGAATCGTTTGACCAGTTTAAACGTCTAAATAGGGCTTTGGGGAACAAAAGTCAGCCTTGCGCTTTTCCAACAGTCAATGATCTCTTATTAACTATCCGATTAACTATTCGATACTTTTCTTAAACAGCTAAGAAGATAAGCCCTTAACGCTTCAAGCAGCGTACATTTAACCAATTCCTAATTACATTTTGACCAACTCAACCGAATTTGCTTGTCTGAAACACGCCAACGGAAGCTGTCCTCAAGCTACACCCTTAACTGCTCCTTTATAGGAACTCTTCAAGTTCTTCTCTCTTCTTTATTTGCCGTTTCAATTCCCGATTCCCCCCAAGAAAACCCCACTCTTCAACCTTCTCCATCCCCTTTTCCCCACAAGTACCCTAAATATCTTCAAATCGGATTGACCACTGCAGCCGCACCTCCGGCTCGGTTCTTGTGTTTTTTTCTCTGGTTTCATTTGGCCGATTTTATGCACACCCTGTCAGGCAGCCAGTGGCCGGGCAATTGACAGTGCCGAATGATTTATATCAGCCATTTTACACGCGTTCGAACGGGGCGCTCAAACCACCGAACACGGCACGATAAATCATGCACATGCAAACGTGTGTCCTCGCATGGTATCATTCCGGCTGGTGCCAGCGCTGGGCGAACCGGGCTTCTGATCGATGTTTTGGAGTGCATTCTGGGTTGGAGCTGGTTTTTATATATTTTACTCATGCTTCATTCTTCTTTGTCGAGACTAGTTTTATTGGCGCCAGTCGTGCAACGAGCGCATTGAATGGTAAAGCTGTCGCTGATGCAAAGAATGCTTAATAGCTATTGCTATTTTAGTGTGAAGCTTTCCTAAGCCGTATATGCCCTCCATATAGAAAACTCTTTAAAAATAGCGACTCTAAATTCAACTCAACTTTCTTCCTTTTGTTCCTTCCACACAAGGCATCCGCAATTCAAAAATGCAAACTCATTCATCAATCTTACCGGTACAACTTACTTCAAATCGGTTCAGCAAACGAACATAAATTACACTAACCGTTCGCAATCATTACTCGCAGCCACCCACCCCACCAACTGGTCGTTCGAAGCTCAAGACTCGAAAGCAAACAGTTGAATTTAAAAAGAAGGACGAAACGAAACACTTTAGCTCCACCGTTTAGCATACACCCGGTTTACCCCGGTACCGCCGGGCCGGGCGGCTCATAAATCATGGAGGATTTTATCGGATATCGGTTCTTCCGGCTGGTGGTGGTGCGATGTGCCAAAAGCGGTACTGGATTATGGCTTTATTAAGACGTTCGAATCACCTCGAAACGGCCAATTTTTCGAACGAGCCGACCGACATGATAAATTAAAGACGCAGCTCAGCTCAGCAGCTCCAACGCACTTTTGTTTGGAGAAGCACGGAAAAGGCACGACACAATGTTATCGTTAGCAGTGTTTTATTCGTGAAGTCACGGTTGGAAAATGGCTTCGCATGATAATAGATCTGGTACGTGATGTTCTGGAAATTCTTCAAAATACATTGCGTACTATGGGGAACCGGTTTTTATGGCTTCAATATTCTCCTATAAAGTAACAACATAAAACGTCCCCCACTGCTCACATTGTCCCGTGTTGAAGCTTCAGTCCGAATACAGTCGGAACGTTCTCGTACTCGTAAGCGTTAAAGTTTTCCCACCGGGTCGGGGCGGTCGGTTGTTGTCGGTTGCCCCCCACCCGCTGGGATCAATTGGTAAGGTCATAAGCGAATGAAAAAGCGTGTAGCGAGCTGAAGTTAATGGATTTTCCAGCTACAGCGGTGTAAAACTTCCGAACACGAACGGGGGCCACAACGATTGTGCTGCTATTCGTAATCGTACCTCTTGCAGTAGCTATTCTGTGGAGTTTTTTTTGAATGGTGAAGAACTTGTACTTACCACAGTTGTTATATACGTCGCGTTTGCTCCCTGCTTTGACTGTTTCCATTCGTTGATGAGGTTTTTACCATCGGTTCGCAGTCCTCGCGCACCGGAAGAATCCATTTCGGTGGTTGGAATGAAATGTTTCCGTCCTCCACCAAGAATAACCTGGCCACATGCGAGCGAGAGAGAAAAGGTATTAAATTAAAGGAATTGAATTAATCTTGCTTTTGTTACACCCGGCGTACCTTAAATTGTTTTCCAATGTCACTGTGGATTAGCTGATGAGCAATGTCCGGTACGGTAGCAGTATTGCACCCGCCCGCATTCACGGCCGCATCGTTTTCCCAGTCACTGTCGGGACTGTTGGCGTACAGGGCGGCAGTCGAACCGGACGTAACGCGAGATGTCGTAGCGAAGCCTGAAGAAATAACGAAAAATTGAATTGATTTTTCTTTGTAGAGATATTACGTGAAGTATACGCAAAGGTTCGATTAATCTATAAAACTGTGCCACCTACTCCTCTTTTTCTTCTATGGCTGTACAACCTTGAGAGGTCTTGAAATCCTTGACTGGCGTGGCCGCCTTGATTGAAATATACCCCGGGCTCGCAAGGGTCCCCAATTTACAAGGATTCTCCCCAATGGTCAATAGATTCCAAGGAACATAGTCCGTATTGCAAAGCTCGATAATCTGACTCGGGTACACGACATATTCCACAGTCTTTACCACATTTTAGTTTATATCCTTAGCTCAAACTCAAACTCAAGATCTATAGCTCATCTATAGCAATAACTCAAACGAGTCGGAAAACATATTGAAACGTTCTATCAGAATGTTCACTTGGTTATACAAAAAGAGTTTATTTATTCTATGACATGAACGAAATCAGATCGCCTGTCAATCGAAAACAATGCGCAACGCTTCATTTTTTAAAATGATTAATATAAATATTGTTACAGAATATATAAATCAGATGGAAAGAGTATATCGATCATCTAGTTTTAATAAATAATTTACTAAAAAAACAGCAAGAGACATCAACCGCAACGTGAAGCGTTAAACACCTCAAAAGACATTTTTTGTTACAACAAGTTGTGAACTCAACTGAGCTACTAAACAGCAATAGCACAGTCTGAGGACGCTTCTCATATGGAAAAATCTGCTGCGATTATGGGCATGGGCAAACTGAATCTGACCCTTTTCGATCCTTAAAAATCTTTACATTCAGTGAACGAGTCCCCCACAGTATAATAAGATACACACGATTCTTCTGCGCGTTACTCGGGCGGCGACAGTTCTATATGCTGACGAGTCAGTCTGCCGACTAGAGATGCAAACGGACAGTACGGTGAGCCACTGTTCTTTTACAGACAATGGAAATAGCACATTGAATTGGAACCGCACTGACTACGTGTGGAAGAATCGGCAAATGTGATATTTTTAATGTCTGTTAAAAATGGCGGTTCGCCTGTCGTATCGCATCATCAGAAGAATCATCTGCACACAGAATTGTCGCCGCACAGAGACGACTTGCGGAAGAACTGTCACACGCGTTCTGCACAAGAAACGGAATGAATTGTATCGTACTCAAAGGTTTAAAAGAATCCTCTTTCTCATATCTAGTTGCAATAAACTACACCTCAACTGACTGGACCATTAAATATTAAATACATTTCTGAGATAGAGGCTACTTCCGAAACAGAATGCCACTTTCGTGAGGAATAGACTTAAAAAGATTAGTGGCCCCGAATAGACGTGTGAAAAGATAACGGGTTGTTCATGTCATGAGAGTGACACCCGACGACCTTATTAGACCGTTCACAAGGGCAAATTCTTCTGCAACAGCTCAAAACTATAAAAAGCAATAGTTTGAGCAAAATGCACTGATGAGGTGCTTTAATTGTATTCCCTTATTGTATGCTTAGTAATTTAAAATTAATATCAAGGGCAGTAAACAGTGTCCAAAAAACCCGGTTGTCAATGGCAATACAAAATAATAAAAATAGGGAAAACATACGAGTAGTTGCAACAATATTTGGATGACAGTATCGTAAAATAGCGTTTCCCATACCGGGAATCGAACCCGGGCCTTCCGGGTGAGAGCCGGATATCCTAACCACTAGACAATATGGGACTTGATGTATGCTCAAGACTTAAAATAGATCGAATGGCCTTCTGATGATCTTCCTCAACGCTTCGATGATTTTGCTCCTTCTCTTGCTTTCGCGCTCGTACACACAGTTTTCTCGATTTTCTTTATAAATAGCTAGTCAAACTGCGCATGCCCCCAAAACCCAGCTTATTTTTAACAATGTTTCCGCCACTGGAAAGATGTTCTTTTGTTTAGATTGTTTTTAACACGACGATAGGAAAAACAATTGCCACAAAGCGATTCGATTGAGAATCAATAAATCACACAATCTTACCTCTAGATATTTTCAACCTGCTAGTTCCGAGTCAATCCCCGGTAGCAAAATTATTGTCGCACGGATATAAAAGAAAAACACTTACCAACCGCTTTACCCGCCTCGAGGGCCCATTTGGCGATGGAGGCAAGTTTTTTCGCCCCATCGTTCGTACACTCGCCCCGGCGGACCGTCGGATCCATGGCCACGGTGCCGAAGTTGGATTTCACACCGGTCAGAAAGGCTGTCCCGGCGCAGGCACTGTCCGGTACACGGCTATCGACGCAGTAAGTCTAGAGGGGGGGAAAAACATACCATGGATGGATTAGAAGCCTCGAGCAAACAGCGTAGATAAATAATCGAACCACCCCACAACGCAGTCGACGCGGGAAAACAAATCCCATCCATCGTCATTAGCTCGGGAAACTGGGAATCCCGCATCAACTCCGGTCCGGCACCAGCTACACCGTTCGGCGAGTGCCGATCGACTAAGTGGTCAATTTATTACTCCATCCCTTTTCGTGCTTCGAGCAGCGTTGGGCGGGAAATTCTATTGCGGAAAACCCTTCACAAACACCCACCATGAGGCAGCAACGAAAGGGCAAACGATGACGCTACAAATCATGGTCCTTGCGGCTCACGATACTCGCTCCGAACGAAAAAAAACCATGTGTTTCCAATCAATAACCGGAAAAATAGAATAGAATCCCGGCCCTGCCCCTGTATGGGGCAACCTCACTCCACCGTGTCATCGCTTCAATTGCTTCTCCCTTTGGCTGCTTCCCACTCGTTTAGGTCGGGGACGAACCTTTTTTCCTCCAAATCGATTTACCGATGCATTGGGCCCTGTGAAACGCCGGTCGTAGTTTGTCTCTTCTTTTTCTGGGTCCTGGGAAGACAGTTCTTATCCAATTTTCTCGCCCCGACCATCCTCGTAGACTCTTCCGGATTCCAGTTTTCCATACCAGAGGAGCTGGTAATCATGTTGTGCGCTTTTCCGGTTCGATGGAAAAGCATGAATGGGACATAAGCAAAATAGCACATAAAAAGTTTCTTCTGACCGTTTTTTCTTGTGAGATGGGTTCCGGTGAGAGAGTATAGAACTTATTTTGAAAGGAACAGGAGCATAGAGTTTACGGTTTAAGGGATCGCTTAAAGGTGCTGAATCAGCTTTGAAATCACAACTAGCTTATAAATCTTGAGAAAATCTTTTGAGGAATCAAGCACGATTACAGCTAAAATGACTGCTTTCGATATTTCGGCATCTAACAGTTGATTGCCTCATCTCCCAAACACGAACTGCAATAGAATCTGGTTAGTGAAATCGATTCTCCCGAAAAATCATCATCATATCGATAAAAACCTCGAATAGTGCACGGCTCAGAAACAAACCAGATGCTGAGTATCGGTTTTCCGTCGAACGATTCCAATACACTCGCCACCATCTCATCCCACGTTGGACATGGTTTGGTTTTGCTACCGAACGAACAAAAAGGCCCCGTACCCTTGCTGGTATCCCTGCACGGCCATGCACTTACCCTTGCATTTCCGCTCCACTTCAAACGCTCGAAGGCAAACGTTTCATTGTCGCCCCCGTTGTAGTACCGGGCAGCAGTTACGGTCGCCTGGGACATCCCGGCCCCGACAAACACCATGATGTTTTTGGCAATGTTCTGCACGTTCCGCAATAAATGGTCCAGTGAAGCGAATCGGTAGCCGTGTGCGCGGCAAGCAATTTGAAAGTGGAAAATAAAATGGAATAAAGTATATTAAAGTTTGTGAAATGAAATTGGTAAAATGATAGCTGAAGGTATGTACATCGATATAATATAGTAAATTACTAAAACAATTGTTAGAAAATATACACGATGAATAGTGTACGCTACAGTGCCGCATATCACTTTGGTCATATAAATCTCTAATTGTTGCAAATTGTGTTAAATGGTTGAAGAAATAGGTTTGCAAATATACAACCCAAAGCGATATACCTCACTGGTGTGCACAGACGAACTATTAATATTTATAAAAGAAAGGAAAAATCCGTATGACCAAGTTTTCGTAATAGAGAAATAAGAGTAAGAGTGTAAATTGTCACAGCTATTTTTTACTGTCATTTTCATGCATTTTAGTTCATTTAGGTCTGCTCTAGGTAGAGGATGTCGCTAACACCATAGATACAACCGCAGGTCCATGGCTTTTTATGGGGTCTGTCATCTCCAACAAACTCATCATGAAGCATAAAGTTGTTAAATCAATTCAAATATGTTTTTATAAGGAAATATACTCAACGCAAGGGCCGGAATTCAAATCTCATCTGGGCCGTTCCCCCATAGTGAGAACTGCGGTAACAATAAGTCTAGTAAGCTAAAAATAACAGGCATGACCCAACAGGTCGTTAGACCAAGAAAGCAGAAGAAGACTCAACGTTAATGTGCTAACGAAGTAACACGTATTAATGTAGAAAGTTTTGGCAATTAGAAGAAAACTTTATCGTTAAAAAATGGGTGAAATTTTTGATTAAGTGACAGTTAACATTATTTAGAAAATTTCGATTCGAAACTCTCGCAGCATCCAAACTAGGATGCATCAACTCAACTAGGATGCTTCAAACTTGTGAAGTGAGCATTTGATACCGTTGAAAGACACAATTATATCATCTCGCTTCAAATTTGAAAACTCAAATTATGACTTCAAACTGACGCAGATCTCTACAGTCAACTCTTTACTTCATAGAAATCCTCTCAGACAAATGATCTTCATCGTCAGCAAATTCAACCACGCGTTCCAGATGTCCTTGTGGACCTAGAAAGACTTTACAGACTATATGGTTTGGTGCCATTTTCATGACGTGACCCACCCAACGGAGCCAGGCGAAATCACCGTATTGCTCTTAGAACTCGCTATTCCTTTGTCCTTCCACAAACACGGTCCTCTTCCCGAACTTCTTCTTGATATTTTTTGGCCATAGTCCACGTGTCAAGGGGATATTTGTGTAATAAGGCTTAAAGCGCCTCAAAGTCATTCGTCGTGGCAGGTATTGTGAGTAGCAAGACCGGTTGGAACAACCAGCAGCAGCGGCGGATCATTCTAGGAGTGGAAGGAGCGGCCGCTCGGAGCCTCCTGTCCTGTTGTTTCCCTCTAATATCACAATTAGAGGGGCCTCAACTGCCATTCCGCTCGGGGTCTCCAAATATCTTGACCCACCACTGACCAGCAGCAGCGCTACTTTAGAACGTTTGACGTTCGAGATTAATACAGAGATGGACAATAGAATAAGCCCTCCTGTTGGTTTAAATTCGTAAAATTGACATCATGGTGCCGTATTTCAACGGTTTCTCTCTCTCTCTCTCTCTCTCTCTCTCTCTCTCTCTATCTCCTCTTGGTCTAACGACCTCCTAAGGTCATTTCTGACTTATTAGACTGAACGATACCACGTGGCTGGTTAGTCAGTCCTCAGTTCGGGGAAACGGTCCGGATGGGATTTGAACCACGTTGTCGCCTCTATCAGCCCCTTAGTAATTTCGTTATAAAAATAATTCGATTGCAATTGACATGTTTTTATTGCTGCTGAATGATTTGTAAAGTTTTAAATGCAAACAAAATTGATGTAGAAATCTATGATGTTGAGAATGCTTTTACAGAAATTTTGCTTTGATTATACCAAGTAAAAGTATCGAAAGCAGTAAAACGTTCATTAATGAACCATTCGTTGCATTATACAGTTTGATCCCGTGTATAATAAAATTACCGATAGCAACAGTCATTAAACTTAATTGCTTTTCGAACCATCCCATTCCTACTCATCCGAATGCATCCACTTCAATCCCACGATAAGAAACGCTCCTGGTTGTCCGTTTTCGCAATTGGATCGGTTATTTACCAAACTGGATCAACGGCAATTACACCACATCGGGCTGATAGGCTTGTTCCATTTCGACCTGTTTGATACGCAACCTGTTCACAATCAGCGACGAGTTGAGAGTTGATTTTGGTTTTGCATCATCTTATCATTTCATTGAGGAGATATGCTTCTGTCGAGATAAGAATTCATTCATAAAACTCTCGCTCTACAGGTTCGAACGAAAGCTATCACAATCCCGATACCTATGCTATGGTACGATGTACGGCACATCTTGTTACAAAATCACACCGTAAGACACACACACTTTCACCAACATAAACTACACTGAAACGAATCACCAATCGATAATTACAATCTTCTGCATCGTGTAGTCCTTCTTCTCGAACAGCAGCTCGTGCGCCATATGCTTCCAGTGGTGTGCATCGTGCTCTTCGTGCCCTTGGACCTGCACCCACACGGATCCGGTCGCAAGGATGAGCACCACCAGGCTCAGAGGACCCTGCCAAGTACTCCAGCGCTGCATAGTGGCCCTCTTCTGATCACTTCTTCACCACACCAAGCACACTGTGCGAACAGAGACGGGTCGAATCTCGCGATATACTGACTACTGCCGAATGCAACATCGGTTCGTTTTATAGGCATCTGATAAGGTTGTTCACAGCGGGTGATAGGCGGCAATCGTTTAATCACTCTACAGCAACACCCTTGCTTGCCTCTCTCAGCTGCATCAACTGCTTTCTTGCGATCTTTTGAAGACAGATGACAAACTTCAAGCGGTAGAATGGTCGATGGATGCATTAAGGCGTAGTGATTTAGTTGGTTTAATTATCCTACTTGAATCCTACCACTAATAACAATGTCGATGTGTTCTAATTTTTCTTCTGCATTTTCCTACTTTTTCCTATTTTGCATATAATTGCATTCACCATTTTGCTATCTTTTTCAAGCCTTCAACTGTCCACCTTTACATCTCTAATTCCCCATTTTTTAATTTATGTTTTAACCGACTAACTTCTACGGAAAATACCACCAATTCTCTTCTGCTGTCGCGTCATGCTAGGGATGTTGCGCTAAATGTTGCGCTTTCTAAAGTCGCGCAGCACCGACCACAGCCGACCTGCTGCATGTCGCACACCGAGCGTGCCGTGTGCAAATCCACCAACACTCGTTGATTTTTGCACCCGGCCCTACACTAAATCGCCACCGTCGCCAAATCATTGTTCCGCGGCCAGGGCAAACGCGCGCACCTGGATCACTCTGGCAACACCACTGGTCGGTAACACTGGTGCTAGGCATGCGCGAATTGCTTTGTTTCGGACCAAAGGCTGCCCCCACCGTTTCTTATCGTCTGCCCATTGGTTTGGTGGAAGGTTGGGTGGCTCAAAGGGGTATGGTAAAGGTATGTGGGTTAAAGGATGGTTTGATAAGGGCCGGATCAATCGAGACGATTGTGATGCCGGGTTTTTTCTTTTGTATTGTTTTTTGCTTTCGCTTGGCGCATTATATCAATAATGTTGAAAGTGCACATAGCTGACATAAGCGATCGAGAATAAACCGGATGGATGTAGGTGTAAAGTTGGTGTGAAATTATCAGCTGTGACGTTGGTTTAACTGGTTTATTTACCGAAACCCGAAGACTAGATGCATGCTTCTAGTAGCCTACATACTTCAGCTAGCCTCCGCTAGATGGCGCTTTCTTACACAACCGGACAAATGGCTTGTGCATTCGTTGTATAAGATTTTTGTTTTGTTTTTCTTGTTCTTTTGTCATTCTTGTAAATTTTCAGAAAACAAAGGAATGTGTTATTAATAAAGAAAATTGTTTAATATAATCTTCTTACTCAAACATTTATGATAACCTAAGAAATTTGTTGGTTCTCTTCTTTCTTCAGAACGCTTGGTCTATCAATGTAGTTATCCAGAGTCCGTTCAATATCAAATCTTATTTCTTCTAGAGTTCGTTTGTAGAAAACAATATCAGCATACTCATCAGACGTATCACTTGTACGAGATAGGCTTATAGGAATTAGCACCATGAAGTTAACCATATCTTAAACATTTGATTTAATTCATGAACGTAAGACTCTTAATGTCTTATTCTCTTTGAAGCTTAGAATTTGGGTCATCTTCTTCTTCTTCTTCTTTGGCCTAACGACCTCTTAAGGTCATTTCTGCCATTTCTGGCTTACAAGACATAATGAAACCCCTTATTTGGATAGTCAATCCTCACGACGGGGGGACGGCCCGGAAGTGATTTGAACCCCAGTCCTCTTCATATTTCACTTCTGTTAGCTTTGAAAATAATACAAAATAGCAAACCAAATGATAGCGTTATTGCGTCAGAAATTAAGATTTTTTTTTGAGTTTTGATTTTTTGAAATACTTCAAATGAAATTTTATTGCAACGGACCAGTCCACGCCTTCTTTCACATTTACCGGACGGTTGTTGTTGTTCATATACTTTTAGAGATTTTAGACCTTCTGGCCTCTTTTATCCATAGATAATCGATTGTTGGATTAATACAAAATTAAAGACATCAATCATCCGTTCATTACTCTTTGCAAGTTTAATACGTGTTTCTCGCTCGAATACCGTCCAAATTAAAACTGTCTCAACAACTACTGAAAGTTAGATGCGGTCGTTATCGATGCACACTCACTCGGAAACAAAACTTTGGTGACTTTGAACAGAGATATTATCTCGTGGGCTGGATAAAATCAGCTGAGGGGCCAGATTTGTCCCACGGACCGATCTTCGCCGACTTCAGGCCCAAAAGTTATTAAAATGCCTTGTCTGCTTTAGCTGTTACCCTGGTCTAAGGTAGAGTAAACTGTCTGGAGACAAACTGGAGATAGCAGCGGATCTTGAACAGTGAATATTTAGTGAGTGGTTCAGCCCATTAGCTTCCTTCAAAACCTATATTCTAGGCCAAAGTTTAAGTAGATAGTACTACTAGAAACAATTCAGACACTCGTTCCCCGTTATGAACAGTAGTTCTTGATATTCCTGATTCGTTACATCGAAGAGAAGCTCAATAAGATCTAGCGTCCTCGAGCCCGTTTCGTATGTTTTAGACTAAACAATGTGTGACTTGAGATGAATCCAGATAGTTTTCAGTAAAATAGCATCTTAAGAAACATTTTCCAGACATTTTATCAAAACTCAACAGAGAATCTCATTTCTGGAGCTCTATTAATAACCTTTACTTTCATTAGCAGCATGATAGAAGATCTGTTTTCACTTTTCTTCAGTAAAATTCATAGATAAAGGATATCAGTTAAATAGTGTCTGAAGAGGAAATATTCAATATATCTTTTATGAAGCGAGGTTTGACGTTCTCATCGCTGGATTACATTAGTTTGAGTTTCTAAACAGCCCAAACACGTCCAGAATCAACTTTTTCAAGCTAATTTTCTAATTGATTTCCATAACGTTAACTGCCTCCCAAAAGCTTCCCCAACCTACCATCAGTAACATCTTAACCAGATGGAACTAATTACTTCCACTCAGGAGAACAGCTCCCAAAATCTCTTTCCCGAGCATCCGAATTCCAAAGCCTCCCCCTTATTGGAGCACCCTTTTTCCCGATGTCTTTTTTCACGAAAACTTTTCTAACTTACCATCCTTGAGGGAAGCAGACAAAACCACAACGGGGAAAGCCATCGGACGGGGGGACGTTTTTGCCACGGTGCTGGAAGAAATTGGGACGCGGTACAATTGAATTGGAGAGGTAAGAAGAAGCCAGCCCAGAAATCATTTCCCTGTGCGCTGTTTGGCCGCGAAGCGAAAGAAACGTGGTTCGCCTTCTAGCTTTCTTGCTCAACAACAACAGCCTCATCATCATCATCATCGTCGTCGTCGTTGGCCGCAAAACGGGCCGGGGTGGGATTCGTTTCGGAAGCACTTTCTATAGTGACGCCACGGCGTCCCACGCTCGTTCCGTTTCAATTCGTCCGCAAGATAGAATCTTGCTCGCTTCCCTCGCCGAATTTGCCAACAGCACCAGCCCCGGTGCTGGCAGAGGCCTTCGGTTTGCTAAACATTTTCCCGCTGCTCTTTGCACCTACACTCGGCTCGACTGTTTCGACTGGCCGTTTCGGTTTCGCTTTGTTGCTGGCTTTATTGCGCAAGTCATGCTCGCCCGTTGTTCCTGAGGGCGCTTCATCATCGCGCGCTCAGTTCAGTTCCGCTGCTCGACCTGGATTTTCTTCTTTCTTATTGCCCTCAGCGGGCCACGGGCCGTCTTTCACCTCCGCCGGTGATGGTGTGATTGTGTCGCGGTAGTTTTCTTGTGCGTTTCCAGTCCGCCACAGCCCGCTGATGATGATGATGATGATAATGACGGCATGAAGAAATCCGGCCAGCTTCGGGCAGAAGCCGGCAATCAACGGCCGAACGGCACAAACACGAAGCACACGATGTCGCATTTCGTGGACGGAAACGTGAAACGGAAACGAAAGAGGAAAAACACAAAAAACAACGTGGTAATAAACGGAAGAGAAATAAAAATTTACCACGCCACGAAGAAGTCGATGAACTTCTTTTTTTCTGGGGGTGGGAAACGCATTTATTTTCATGGAGATTTTATGGGAATATTTTGGTTTTTGATGCTGTGTTCATGATTAGAATTTCTTTTGATTGAGAGAATTATCAAACAGCGTTACCACAGAATAGCTTAAAGTAAAAGATATATAAGTGGTTTGTAGTAAGATAAATTTCATCTTAAAGCATAACATCAGCAGCACGCACGTTCTGCATTAGCAGTACCCGTAGCGCCATCTAGTGGCTGGAGATGGAAACATACATTGCTTGCAAGTTGGTTGCAATGTGCTTGCAGGCGACCGAGACAAGAAAATGTCGTGGGAAAGAAAGGTTACGATAGCTCATGTGGAATCTTAGTTAAATAAATGTAAATTAAGATATTTTTATAATAAAACATAAATTTATTGTCTTACACAATAAGTAGTTCACAGAGAATTAAACATTCCAATGACTGGCGTTCGGTCGGATCCTCATCATTGTGTGTACTGAGTTGGCATTATGATTGCTATCGTCAGTACTGTTAAAGGATCGCCAGCCTCGCCTATATCAATGCGTTGCGGGAGCCCAGGGGAATTTCTAATTAACCATAAGCTTGCTAAACTCTTGCTTCAAGCCTAACCAGGCTTGTTCAACGAAAAACGAAAATGGAGTCTGTACATCCTAGGAAAATTGAGGCAAGATTAGAACTAAAAACTGAGAGGAAGGTGCAGCTAAGGACAGACGCTTCTACTTTTTCTTTGGCACTAAAACCTCGAGAGCTCTCGGCCGGCCACATCTGATTTTCTGTGACTTCATTTTACCCGTAGCAAAGTAGTCAGCCCTACGTACGGGGAGGTGCTCTGTCCTGTAAAGACCGGCGCCGTTTTCGCCTCGGCCACCGGACTGCCCCAAAACAGGACATAATTTACGACATTTCGATTATTTCGAGGCAAGAAGAGAGGAAAATCACTAAAAGAAACAGAGAATAAGCTTGTGCAAAAGCGATCTGGAAAAATGAGGATATTAAAAAGGTAGAAGATCCACACTGTGTCCTGGAATATGCTGACGGACGACACCAATAAAGCCACCATTTTCGTGCGGCTTATGCTAAGAACTGTCTGAATGAGCCTTGAGCTAACTGAGCTGTTAGGCGGCGCTGATACTTTGACAGCGGCAAAAGCCGGAAGGATGGCTGTGGCTCGTGATAACGATGCTCCACCAGGAAGATGCTCGTCCGCGACCCGTTCTGCACGAAGCGTAGATGAGTGCAGAGAGTTCGTGGGCTAGATCAAGTAGAGTCGAAACTGTCGGAGATCGGGTGTAGCTTTGAGTAATAGAATGCATTCCAAGACCAAGTTTCCTGGAAAAGGATTAGTGAACTGGCCATTTCACTGCGAAGCTTATATCAAAGCATTCCAAAAAGAAGGAGCTTCCCATTCTAGCCAGTGTTCCCCACAAAGTTTTTCTCCACGAAAAGAAGTCAGCAAGAACTGGATTAGATATTCTGTCCGTCCTTTTAGCTGATGCTGTCGATAGCTAACAATAATTTTCAACTCCTCGGTATGTCCTCTCGTGCTATCGTACCGACATCCACTTTCCCATTTCTCAATTGTACATCGATTGAGACCAACTTGCAATAGAAGCTGATATTTGTCCAAAAAGCTTCACAAAAAACTCTTGGCTAAATCATTTAACTAAAGCCAATATTTTAAATACTAAACTCCCCATACATGCATCATCTAAAGCTATCCACTATCCACTTCAAACCCAACAACTACCGTAATCCGATAATTAGCACCCCATTACACCGTCAAATATTTACACGCCAAGGTTTCGCTCTATTTTTGCTCTCCGAATCGCTAATGCTCTTATTTACCGCTAATGGTCCCGCTTGCACTATGGACGATAAAATCGAGCCAACGAATCGCTCCACTGCTCAGCATAATTGGCTTATAACGATCAGCTCTCATCAGGCCAAAGCCATTGACCACACACACACACACACACGGGCACATGCCCATTGTAATCATAAGCGAAACCCTTTTGACCGGAAAAGTCCAACCCCAATGTTGACTTTCAATCACCCGAAACCGGACCGCGCTCTGCTCCTGACGTCACGAGACAAAAACGATCTGCATTATGATAGTGCTGTGGTGGGTCGTCGAATAGGCAACCCGACCGGCCAGCGAGCATCTGTTCCGGTTCCCAGCGTAAAGTGAAAGTGGACCAAGTGGACCAAGTGGACCTGGATAATTGTTCTGTTTACATTAGTTTGTCACGAATATTCAATTTTCGCTCGGGACGAAGGTTAGTAGCAAGGATAGTACGGTTTGTTTGCCCGCCCGGACTCAACAGTCTCGTTTGACAGCTCAGCAAAGCAGTTGTAATCCTCTGGCGCGTCGTGGATAGTTCCTGCACTCGGTGACTCAACACTGTGGCCCTGATTAACCTTCCTGTGTTTGCTTACATCCGGGACATAATCTCTTGTCAGGATTCTAGGACCGGGTCTGTCACCATGCAAAACATGACACCGGTCGAACGGTTCCCGAGCGTCCGTAGCTTGACAAGACCACCATCAACACCGTCGACCGCACTGGCCGAGGAACCATCGTCCAGAGAGGATCGAAACCGGGAATGCAGTATGCACGAAGCGCTGGCAGCGGTCATCTTTATGGGCCAACTGTTCTCACTCATGCCCATCATCGGTTACGGCCCGGGAAGTGATCCGCGAAACGTCACGATGCGTTTCCTGTCCGTGCGGTTCGTGTACGGGTGTGTTACGCTGCTAATAATGTTGACACTCATCGGCATGTTGGGCGCTTATACAGCCGAGGCGAGTTCGTTCGGTGTACAGCAGGCTTGTAAGTGTCCGTATCCCTAAAAAGGAGACCAGAATTCCACCACTCCCAAATGTTCTCTTGTAGCTTCCCTCGTGTACTACGCCATCATTGTGTTTTTCATGGTGGAACTCATGCTGCTGGCACGCAACTGGTCCCAAATAATGGGCCGTTGGTACGTGGATGAGTTACCGTTCCGGAGTGCCTCATATCGACCACCGGCCCGCACGCTCCCGTTCCACCGTATGGTCAATCTTATCGCGTTCAGCGTAATGTTTTTCGCGTTCCTTGAGGACACACTTAACTTCTGCTCGGCTTACAAACTCAACGAGCTTCACATTCGCTACTGTCCTCATCGGAGTGGGTTTTGGAAGAATTTCTTCCATCGAGAGCATCCGTACGTGTTGCGCGCCATCCCGTACCACCCGGTAGTCGGTTGGACGATCGAGCTGACGATGAGGATCGCCAAGTTTACCTGGCACTATGTGGATGTTTTCATTATCTGCCTGAGCCTTGGGTTGCAGCGTCGCTTTGTACAGTTTAACGAACGGCTGGAAAGGCTCGATGGACAACCACAGTCGCAGAGCGTGTGGCGTGGACTGAGGCTTGACTTTGTGCGTCTTACCGAGCTGGTCGCTTTTGTGGACGAACGCTTCTCAAAGTTGATTCTGTTCAGCTGCGCCAACGATATGTTCTTCATCACGGTGCAGTTGTTCAACAGTTTCGAGTAAGTCCGATTCCATGTACGGTAAGCCTGTCGATATTAAAATAATGTCATTCCTGCAGCCTTAAACCGATCACCATAACCACGGTTTACTTCTGGTACTCGCTCGGATTTCTCATCGCACGCTGCTTTCTGATGCTGTTCGTTGTGTCCTCGATCAGCAGAGCATCGGAACGACCTATTGAAACGTTGCGCCGCTTTCCCAGCTCCAACTGGAACCTGGACCTCAGGCGGCTGTGCGACGCAGTTGCGACGTCCGAAAATGCTCTTTCCGGCAAGCGGTTCTTCTTCGTCCGGCGACCATTGATACTGGCGGTAAGCTTTCGACGGCGGAATGCTACGCTCTTCACACAGGAAGCTTTTCCGTTCAGCAGCTTATCAATTGAATTGCGGTCAGTTTTGACGCGTTTGATGCAGCGTTGCACAATGGTAAAGTACCGGAGCGTCATCGCTTACTTTTGTGCTGATTCACCGACAACGCTAAGTACTTACCGCGTAAGGTAAATCGAACTCCGTCCGTTATCAGTTTGTCGGTCTTTAAGTAAAGTGCAAACAAAAACAAAAGTAAAACGGACTTTGAGGTACTTTACAAGATTACAGTGAGGCCTTCTCCTGAGTTCTGTGTGTGTGTGTGTGATAAAGCAAGGCTTTTCCGTCTGAAATGCATTTATTGGTACAGTCTCTAGTGTTATTGATGTCAATTTCATCTCCCCCAACAGATGGCCGGTACAATCATCACCTACGAGCTGGTGCTACTAGATCAGGTGAAGAAGATACCGGACACGACGAAGGATTGCACCTTTTAACGGCCTACTACTATCACTCAAACCGTTCCCATAGCGATGCCCACTCTCGCACATTCAGCTGTCAACCTCACGCGCGCAGTTTTTTTTTATCGACAAATAAACAACAACCCAACAAATGCATTTTACGATACTAGTTCGACCATTTTATATGCGAAAGAAGCAAAACGGAAGGCATGTCATAAACCCGGCTAGACTTGGGATCGAACACTCCCACCGTTCATCAGTGCTCGATCAGCACTTCGTAGTTCTTGATCGGGATCTCACTGCCCCCGTATGGGATGTAGAGCGTCTGGTGGCTGGGGTGAATTTTTCCCGGCGTCAAGCTGCCCATATAGTGCGTCCGGCCAATGTACAACGCCTCCCCACTGGTAGTGCGTCCACCGAAGACGGCATTCGGTGGTACGCTACCGAATCCGGACGGTACCCAGGACACGTTACCACCGACCAGCACCTCGAACGAGTGTTTCGGAATTTCCTGTCCGTTGTGGCAAACGTACGCGATCTGCTTGGTGGGCAGGACCTTCGCCGGGAGCTGATCACCCTCGTGGTAGGCGCGGCCCACGTAGATCGGTGAGCTGTCCGAGTCGTGTCCGGCCAGGATAGCGTTCGGGGGCATCGGAGCATGTGCCGAGCAGTGTTGCCAGTTCGCTGTAAAGACGGTTGATTATAGCGGGGGGATTCTTGAGGGTCTTTAAGCGAAGAAAGGTACTTACAGCGCTGCTGTCCAACGAGCACTTCATAGGACAGGAAGCTTTGTTCTGCACCGTTGAACGGAATGTAGAGACATCCGTGGGACCGGTGAACCTTGCCCGGTGTCAAACTGCCCTCGTGATGGGTACGTCCAACGTACAGCTGCTCACCGGTCGTCGTATTGCCGGCCAGCACTGCACCCGCTGGAACGTGTCCATTACCGCTACCAACCCAGGTGAATCCGGTGCCCGTGAGAACCTAATTGGAGAACGGTTTAATACAACCTAATTTCCCTTTCAGAGTTACTTCAAGCGATCGAAACCTACCTCAAAGTGTGACTTAAATATCTCCATACCATTGTGCGAGACATAGGCCGCCTGCTTGGACGGGATCACCTTCGCCGGCAGCTGGTCACCCTCGTGGTACGCCCGGCCCACGTAGATCGGCGAACCGTCCTGGTCGTTTCCGGCGTACACCGCTGCCGGTGGAATGCCCTGGTGTGAGGTCCACGGAATCCAGTTAAATCCTGCCAATCACCCACCGAAATCCAACCGATAAGAGATGCGTTAGCGATCGATTTATGCGGGCCTTTTTTTCCATTTCCGTCCACCGTCCACGTTAGTCATTTGCCAGAGGCAAAGATAAGAATCGATGATGGGGCGTTGGTAAGACCGATTGCAGACAGCCCGCTTTTTTCTCCTGTTGTTTTGCGCAAAGATAACGAACCTTCTCGATGTTTTGCGTGTACTTGAGTTACGTGGCTCGAAGGTGCACTTAGGAGAACAGGGCTTTATTCTCCCTTGCACCGGAGCTCCACGAATGCAATGCACAGAGTTCGTCTTCCTCGCTGGTTTGTTTGAACAGTTGTACGACGCTTTTCCAAGTACACTGATTGAACATTAAGACAACGATACCACAAAATCGGCTTACCTGTGTTCATCTTGCACTTTGCAGTTTGCTAATACGGACTAACAAAATTAAAAAACTACTGAACCGAACCAACGCGGGACTCGTACGAACTTGGACCTGTTGCAGGTTGCGTTTCGCTTGTGACTAACTCTTCGGGGCGGTTTGTTGCTGAACAAGTAAAATAAATACGGCACACTGATAAGCTCGGGTTCTGATATCGGGCTGCTACCACCAACACACTGACGGAAGTTGCTAGCACAATAAACACCCCGAAACTCGTCTATGTACACCACTACGCTCAACAACTTGCTTGAAAGGTTGCCCGAGAGCAGGAAAAGCAGATGCAACTGATCAAACTGTTGTCACCGACCACGACCACCACCACCGAACACTGTTATCATCTTATCGGTTGGGACATGATTCACGCCTTATGTTGACAGTGCATACTTTACGCTCAACTCGACTCGATACTCATGATTCATCGGTACTATTGATGAGGAGTGGATGGATGGAAACTGACGATTGGTTCAAGAAGCCTGCGGAACAGGTAATGTATAAGAGGTGGTATGGCTGTAACTAGTGGCATGTATCACCCATGCAGAGAATTAATCTATGTGTCCTAATAGTACTGTGTAATTTTTCACACCAATGCCCAATGTGCTGCGGTGGTAATGGTTTCATATGTCTTATCGAGTGATCGATAATAATGAACGGAAGTTGCTGTACGGTAGATGTGATGCCTATGTACACTGTTTTTGCATGATAAGAGCGTACGATAAGAATGTCTGTTTTATACTTTACTGCCAAATTTCTTTTTTTTATCACCATATTTTTATATTATCAATGATTTTTTACAACCGTTCGTCTAGCCCACCTACCGAGCCAAGTTACTGATTAGCTATGTACGCGAAGAGAATGTACTAATATGTGGGGCATGTTCTTTGGCAGGCGTGTTACTATTAAACTCACTCATTTTAAAACATTGAATTAAATGAAACCAGATGGTAAATATGTACAGGATTTTAAGATAACAGTAACATTAATCGTATCTTTGAAGGCCAGTATATTAAACTAGCAGTAGATAAACATTAATCAGTAGATAAATAATTTCGTAGAAAGAGTTGCGTAAAATAGATTGAGAAGATATCGGTTAAAACATTAAACTTGTTGTCTCTTTTCAATCTGATTCACTTGAAATAAACAAGATATGTTTGGCATGCATTTTAATTTACGTCTACAAGACAATATCCAATTATGTATTTGCTGCGAATGAGCATTTTAAAATTTTGTGTAACTAAAGTTGTTAAATGGTATTGTTTTGAGGAATAATCAAAAGTATAATTTAAAATGTAATTTTTCTTCCATCTCCCAAGAACGGCCATGTTGTGTGTCTTAAGTACTTTTTAGTAGATCAAATTTAAAACAATTTATTTTTAGTTTTTTTATATGCAAAAATCGATATTTCTTATATTGCAAAACGAATATGAAATATACATAAGAAGCCAAGAATATTTATTTGGAATATAAATGGTTTTTTTATATTTTAATATTTGGTAATAATTGCGATGTTAATAAAAAAAAAATCTTATTAATTTTTTCAGAATTACGACTTCCAGACTTACGACGCTGTTCTGTGAGTATTATTTTTAATATATTTTATATCATATTTTACAAAATTATTTTTATATTGTATAATTTTGTATTATTTTGTTAGTTTAAAGGTATCATTATTATAAACATTATTATTTAATTAATTTATTTAAAAAATTAAACTCACATTTAAATTTCCATATCGATCATTATTTATCCTAGAAACTCTTCAAGCATGGCTCCCCAACGAATCTCCTCTCGTTCATTTCACCAATACCAACGCGCCGTACCAAAAACCCCCCAAACAAAAGACCATGCGTCCGCTCGCGCCACGTGCTCGCTCGGCTCACGATTGCACGAAGTCGCACTGTGGCACTTCGGCTGCCCACTGCTTCGCTCCAAGGTGGGGAAAGCAAGTTCAAGTTCAGAGCAAGTGTCATTTCAAACGGTTTGCGTATGGGCGGTAGGCATCATTCATCAATTCCGTTTTTTGTTTTGGTTTGCTTAATGAATATATTATGGATTGCGATCATTTTCAAGTCAATTGGATCGTTGCGGGAGCTCACACAAAATTAAATTATTTGGTTTCAATAATGCATTTTTTTATATTTTTCTTTCTTTAATTATTTCTTTAACTAGTTAAGTTTATGCCCTATATGGAAAATGTTAGCAAAGCAAAAAATAAATAAATAAATTTAAACATAAGTTAAGGGAAATATTGTTGTAGTAAATCTAAATATATAGATCACTAAAATCTAACAAAAAGTATTTCAAATTATTAGTCAGCCCATTAATTACTAGAGCATCATTTTTAGGCTTACTAGACTTGTTAAAACCACGTGGCCATTATTGGGGGCACATCGGCGCTGTTTAGTTGCACTAACCCTAAGGAACCGATATCAAATCTCTTCCAGATCGTCGCCTCGTACACTAATCCCCGTAGGACTGTTCATCTAGCCTCGGGTAAATGAAGTCAAGTTATTCAGAATTGGCTCTACAACAATCCAAAGAAGACGAATAAGAAGAAGTAGTCGAATAGCAGTCAGTTCCATTTTGCCTGGTTCCGGTAAGGGGAATTTTTATCCGCTCTTCCAGTATCCGGCACCACTTCAAATCATTGATTTTAATTAAGTTTTTGAATGTCAATAACATATTTTTGCACACAAAAAAATAATCAAAACCAATTTTATATTTTCCCTTTTTTTTGTTTGCAATGCTTTACCATTAAGAATGCCATAAAGCACGGTCAATCCATTTGCATGACGCACTTTTTTCTCATCCAAAAATCATAATTTTGTCGGATAATTCGATCACACAGTATGTTCGGTTTTTTTTTTTAAACACAAACAAGGCAACATTAATTAATAAGAAGATTCTAGATTCCGTGGTGCACCCCATGGCCAACATTTGCTTTGCGTCCGTAAAAGCTCAAGGTCGCCCGAAACCACCACTGCACTCAGCCACAGCAATTGAACTTTTGTTGGTAGACAATTCAAAAACTCAAACAAAACTCCGTACAGCCACAAATTAAATGTATGCGCAGCTACCCCCCGCGGTAAGCGCACCCTCATTCGGCGTTATCCTTTAAACCGTTCCGTCGATCGGAAGCGGAGTCTCCTTACCACGAAACCGACCCACGGCGATATTACTCGCGCAGCTCATTGGTAAGCAGAGCCGAGTGTGTGCGCGCGCGCGCTCGTTCGCTCATGTGTAAACATTTTAATTTGCTTCCAACGTGACGCGGTGCGCGACTTCCGGGGGTGTGCACGGACGCTCGGAGTACGGGCGTGGACAATTAGTGTAATTTTTATCCCCTTTCTGCGATTACAATATCATCGCATGCTCCGACCACCGGTGACCTCTGAACTGACCGCTCTGTCTCTCCGTTGCTCGAAAATCACACACCTCGCTCGATTGCGCCTGCTGACGGGGAGCTGAGAGCGAGCCTTGGGGAGCTCAGAATAATCTCAGCACCGCGTGTGTCTTGTGAGGTTGCGTATATGAGGCACCCAGCGCGAACGCACCATCAGCATTCTGTTCTCGATCGTTGCCGGCGACAGTTTTTGTGGCGATCGCGGCTGTTTGCGTAGATCGCGCGCGACTTTATCGAGTAGTCGAGCTGTAGTCGAAGATTGCGGTGGGCCTGTGAGGATAAATAAACAATTTTCGAACAATTCCTATTCTCGTGTGCCGGAAGTGTATATGTGTGTGATCGTTCTTAATGTGTGCGGTTTTTTGGTTGAGTGAACTTTATCGAATATTACTTGAGCGAGGTTTGAAGGGAAGCGTGTGGAAATCAGTTGCCCAAAAATAAGCCCAAAGGCTAGAAGTGATATTTCAAAGTGACACAAATTGACCTTGAGTGATATTTAAAGTGCTACAGTTTTTCAAACATATTTTCTTGATAATTAAGTTAGAAAAAGGTAAGTAAAAACAGGAAGTGCCCAGTGTAGAATTAGTGTATTGTGTAAAGACAAATCAAATAACGCCTTAAAGTGACACAATTCTGGTGGACACAAGCTGCCGCTGATTAATGGACTCGGTGCTTGCAAAGGAGGAATCAATTCATCATAATCACGCTTCGCCTTCTGCAAAACAATCTAGACCGAAACAGCTTTAATCCAACACCAGCCACAAACCACAGACCCGGACTCGGACATCTTCAAGGTTTTTTTCAGCGCACTCCAATCTTTGCAAATCACTTTTTAAAAGCCCCAAACAATCTCGCACAATTCATTATCGCACCCGTGCTAAAGACCGCCGAGCATTTGTACAGCAGACAGACAGAAATTCTCAATGACAGGCAGCAGATGTGTTGCGATTCTAACATTGTTCTACATCGTACCGACAGTCTGTGTGTGTGTGTGTGTCTATTGACCTCCTCCGTGCGTGGGATTACGAAAGACGAAACGCTTCAAAGATGCTCAATTGTGGCTGCCCAACTCCAGCCAAATCTTCCACTTCAAACGCGCCACCGCAAACAGATCAAAGCACCAACTCCAACCTGACGCAACCTGCGGGATACTTACGGAGCACTGTTGGATGGCAAGAACGCGTCCCGCCATACGATGGGTACCCACTGGGAAGATAATCTTTCAATTTGGACAATTCTTTGAACGGCTTCAACAAGTACCCTCAAATGCTCGTTGACAGCTGCGTTGCGTCAGGTGCTTCAACCATTTGCAAATAAATGCTCCTAAAGGTGCCGAAGATGCTGATGATTATCATGATGATGATGATGATGCTGGTTCTAAAAATAGCCACCCAAAAAAGGCAAATGAACGCAGCAGAAGAATTATTCTTCAACCGAATCTTTCCGAAATTAAAATGATATGCTAAAATTCACTCTTCCAAGACGTCTGGCGGTGGAGAATTGTTCTCCCGCAAAAAGAATTCTTTGTTTTTCGAATTCTGAAGCTTCAAACCTGCTGCCTGGAGAGCAAGATAAAAACAGTTCTCTCGGATTGCCTAATGGACTTTTCCTAATTGCTGCGAGTACTTTAAACTGTGTCGTCCGGTCACTTCCGCCTTGGGGAGTCTCCACCGAAACGTAAACATGGCTCTACCTGGGGGGAAGCTTCGGTACGGTTGCTGATAAAAGCAAACAAGTTCAAGGGCTGCCTGGCGTAATGTCACACAGCAGCCATGCCACAGCAGCCACTGCAGAGCCCCAACTCCTCGCCATGGGTCAGACAAATGACATGTTTTTCGGGTGGACAGTAAGCAATTGACATTGCGATCCGGTCAATGGTCGTACAATGGATGTGTGTGTGTGTGTGTGCGTTTTCCCATGGAACCTCTTCCAACCCTCAGACAGGTTCCGGCAACACTCGAGACCACAGGCCAATATATCGAAAGCTTGTTTTCATTGGACCGAACCGTACCGAGAAGGTGGCATTTAATGATGATGGATCTTGGGCTGGGTTCGATCTTGCACCCATCAGGTGAAACAGGTGAAGCACACAAAAATGCACACACACACACAGATACACAGAACAATTTAGTGTGGTCGGGCGGGGTGCAATTAAAATTGCCCTCCGTATCTAGGGGCTGGCAACAAGGCTCGATTGATTATACGCTGTGGGTAGTGGCGGAATCGATTAATGCATACGCCAGAGCTGATATGAAGCGCGGAGAGCGTAAGGTATGGAGTGGAGAGTGATGGGGTGCATAAACAAAATATTATGCCCCCCGGGTCTCGCTACCAAGGGAGCAAGTGTGAAAAAAGGCCATCCAGGTGGGATAATGGGATCAGCAAACAATTAGAGCTCCACAGGGAGAGTCTGCCTCGAGAATCCTATTAAGTAATTTGAGCTAGAAATAGGGGTTATCGTGATGTAAATGAAGCTTTACGGTAGGGGTATGGCGTCACGAGCTAATCAGAACTTTGATTGTATAATCGGTCCGTTGAGAAACAAAATCTAGTAAGCGTCAAAATTTCGATTTTTCACACTCACTCACTATATTTTTATCTTCAACCCCAATTTAGATTTACTATTCAATAAACAAGTCCCAATTTTGAGTGCTCCATCAATAAGTCTGATCATTTCATTTTTTTGAGCTGTTGCAGAAAGCCTAGATTCCTCCTCTATCCATCCATCCTCCACCTTTGAAAAATGTTGTACCGACTTGGTCGTCCAGTGCCGTTCGCATGACCTGTCCACCTGATGGAGCTTGGCGAGTTGAACCTGCTGCACAGCACTGAGGTCATTGTATAGCTACAAGAGCTCGTGTCAATAGAGCAGCTTCTTCGACGGGGTTTCTTCATGATTTTGGGATAAATGGAACAACAGCCAGAACCTTTCAAAGTATCCTTACATCTATGCTGCTATGTAAGGAGTGCTGTGTTCTAGTAAAAAAGCATTGAAACGTCACTCCAGGGGAGATCTGGAAGCAAGACTCACAGTCACAAGGCAGCTTCCGGGGGCAGCTAACTCTCACCACCGGACGGTTGGCTGCTGCGATCAAGAATTCATGATGGTGAGGTGCGCTGGCAAGGAAAGCTTCACTACTCGGTTTCGTTTGCTATGTCTCCTAGTTTGGGTTTAGAAACTACCAAATCATTCTGCTTTAACATTTTGGGACATAAAACACACATTTTACAGTAACCGAGATGAGCAGCTTTTCATTTTAAAAATGTTAGGGAGGGTTGCCCAACATCCAATAGGGGAGAGTTGTTCTGTATCTTAATAAAAGTTTCAAAGATGTTGAGTCTGTTTTCGTCAGAATGGAGTCATGTACGATGTCGCAATTCATCCAATTTTAGTCTCATTTTTTTAAGATTTTTAACTATGTTATACCAATAAATACTAAGTCGATTCGTTGAAAATCGGCAACATGTCCTCAGTTGTACGGAACGCTTATACAAATTTAAGCGATATTATTCTATTATCCTTCACTGTTAGATAGCTGATGAATGCTAGGGGATGATGAATTTGATTCCTGAAACACTTGAAAAACATTTTCAAACTAGAATCAGCTTGCATACTTATATGATTGTATATTTTGTAAAAATGTCAGAGAAACTTGACTATAAGCTGACCCTTTTTTGAGCTAATAGTTACTTGAAGACCTCTACTGAAAGTGTCACCAGTGTCGAAGGCATCACGAAGAAGATGCTCGAAAGGTTATTTTACACCCCGTATGTGTCGAAGGACAATTTAGGAGTCGTTACAGCGACGAGCTCAACAGGCAGTATGGCTATCGCACCATCGTGCAGCGAATAAGACTCGCACAGGCTACCGAGGTTCAAATCCCATCCAGACCATCCATCTACAGGTCATGTCATGAGAATGACACAGGATGGCCCAGCCCGCACAGTTCTTTTCGGTCCTTCACATAAAGGACACGTGGAAGGAGACGTGGTAGGCCCAAACTGAGATGGAGAGTGTTGGCGTTGATGATCCGAAAAAAATGTTCTCCTATCTGTTTTTCTCAGAATGATTACCCCTTTTTATTTAAATTCGACTTAAATTGAACTCTTTAAAGAGCATTAATTGTTCCTAGAATGTTCCATGCCAAGCTATAGAGTTTTTTCGGCTCAACCTAAATGGCTTGAACACGATTTAAAACCCCCTAAAATAGAGTATCCGTTTTACAAATAAGCCATAAAACTATTTAACAAACAAAGTAAAACAAAACGTTCCTTGTGCTCAAATATTTGAACACCACTCAAACAACGTCTCAATAGAATGGCCCGTTTTTGTTATCTCGCTTCATCTCTTCGTGACGTTTTGCAGTGCACGTTTTCCATCGCCGGCGCAGTAGTTAACACGTGGCTGTTAATTCCCTCTGTCAACGAACGGGTCCAACCATTTAATCACGATACCGGAAAGAATCCGCCTGTACCAGTACACAACTGCTCGCTTGGATTTGCGTACACAAGCATCCGAATCGTTATATTTTTGCAAACCGAAACACTGTTACACGGATGGTGGATTGGTGTTTCCCACTGCACAGCGAGAACCACGACACGGCATTATTACTTTTGCCTTGACCGTAACGGCTCGTCAACCCAATTATTGTGGTGTTTGCCTATGTAATTACAAATTACTGCACTACCTGCCACAACTCGCTCGCCAATAATCGATTTTTGGTAGAGTAGGTCGATTTGCGGTTTCCAATTCGACAACTTCCCGCAGAGATAAGTGCAGTCCGATGATGCCCCACTCACAATCCACGCTACCGGAAGTACAAAGCACTCTTCACACTTGCACTCTCGGTGAACCGGCGGGGGCCGGAGAAGAGCAAACATTTGAATTTCGGTAACGGGTAGTTACGAGCGGTTGGTCATTGTCAAGGTTCGCGTCGTAAAAATAAAACTCCAACAAACAGCTTCATTCACGACGGCGTGTTGTCGCGAACCGGTAAGAGTCCGTGTACCTGTCACGAAAGATCGTTCGGTGGTTTTATTGCTGTTACATCAAATTCCTGCACAAACAGCGATTCGTTTGTCCGTTAGCGCGGTTCGCTTTGTCGGCCCGAGGACGGTTAAGGTTAAGGAAGTGTCCGTTTGGGATAATCCCTACAACCGGGGCCAGCGGTAGAGATCGATCGATAGGCGAAATGATTTCACAACCTTGAGGACCAAGTGACAAGTTTACTGTGTTTACACACGGGTGTCGTCAACCGTCACCCAACTCGGAAGCACCGTTTACCGGTGTAACGGAGTCGCAAACGAGCAACAATTATCCGCTGACGGTTGAGCCGCGCATCACCTGCAGGAGGATGTGCATCGTCCATCGTACCGGGAGGCGATCGGTAGCTTTTGCCGTCTCCAGCTGTACTGGGCGCAATAATTCATGCACCGATAATTATGTGCTTTTTCTCCACACACACACACACACACACACACGGTTTGCACACAGTCAGTCACGGTCAAGGTCGTTGTTCGATCTCGACTCTGGTGGCTGCGAATGGTGAGAAACTGTGAGGCTTATAATTAAACTTCTACATCAATCATCGGCCGATGGATAATTTTCAATATCCACATTATGCAATGGTCTCGTGTAAGTAAATTTTGTAATGTTGAGACCATTGCTCGATTTATCTAAATATTTCGTGATATTTCTTTAAAAACCAACAGGAAAGAGTAAAAAAATATCAGAAATGTTTGACGTCACTTTATCAGAGATTTAAATGCTTGCGTCAACAGCAGAAGCATGAGAACCGAAGCGATCGATTGATCAATCAGCTGAATTGTTTCTACATCGACGCGCACATGCAAACACGTGTCAATTTCACATTCCAGTGCGATTTGGCGCTATTTACCGACCTGTGTCCTCCATTTCCGTTTGAACCTTTGGACAACCTTGGCTAGCGAATAGGGGCATTATCCAATGTTTAATAGTTATGCTCAGCCATTTTATCACTATTCTGTGTGCTGCATCAGAAGTCGTACATTGTTATAGAATAAATTTGTTCCAGAAGTTATCATTAAAAGTGGACCTAAGTTACTTTCTTTATACTAAATATCCTTTAACTTAAAATTAATTTAGAACTTTTTTTAGACTGCTTATAATATATTGGTGAGGTGAGCACGGACAATCCGTCGATTGTACTTCCAAAATCCAAGTTCGTATTGCTGATTTTAGCGAAGGTTTGTATCATTTATCAGGGTCTGTATCTGTGGACATCACATCCTGTTCGATCTTGGAGTTTGATCTTCCTGTGTTCCTTGGCGAGTAGTAGAGCTAATGATCCTCCAGCACTCTACTTTGAAGGTTCTCTACTTTGTATTTGCTCTGGATCCTTTGGAACATTTTGTCTATGCCATACCAAGTCACCTCTATCATCGCATTCTTTAACACCAGAAGATCCCCCCAGGAGATCTCGAATAGGAACGTCCAATGAGGTGGGACGAGCAGCCTCGTACTCTAGCCATAGAAGATGATCTATGTCATGGTATCCGAGGCCGCAGCCACATGCTTTGAAGTCGACCCGTCCTATACGCTGGAGATGCGCGCTCAATGCGCCCAATAAGCCTAGACATTATTTGAATGAACGCACGAGCATCCTGAGCTACCATAGAACCAGGGCTTGTTTGTAAGAAATGCTTGTGGAGTTATCGAATAACTGAATAAATTTAACTCTTTAAAGAATAATGAAAATTCACTCTAAAGAGAGTTAGCGAGTTTGAACAGTGAGAAATAATTGCTCAATTAACAGTTTACCACCAAAAAACCCGAAACGAGAATTCAACAAGAATATTAAATAAAACAGAACAGAGCAGCAGAATAACAGAATATTAAATCTAATTAACTCTTAAGAAGAATGATCTAAATATTGTCAAGGAAATTCACTCTAAAGAGAAGTTAAAGTGGTCCTAACCTATAATATCCAAATATAGCTTCAAATATCCTTTAATAACAATTTAAAATAAATATAACACTCTATGAAAGATCCTCAAGATTAACTGTACAGAGTAGTAGCGTGTTTGAACAGTGAGGAATAATCGTCTAAATTTTGTTTGAAGAGCTTATTTACTGTTTAAAACCAAATCGAACTGGCTATCGCACATTTGACGCACCATGATTCCCCCTTCCTTGACGTAATTCCAACATCCCATCAATCGTATCACTTACAATCAAAGAAACCCGACACGAGGGATTCCCTTTCCTCCTGGGACGCTTCAAAACCAGTCTCCAATTCAAAACAGTCCTACGCTGCTGAGCTTCCCGAGTTACCGAACGATGGCGCTTAGCCGGGATTATCGTCACCACAGCCGAAACGCTCTATTCCTCTAGGCACAAGCACGAGCGCGGTGCCCAGCGTTCCCAGCGGCATCGTTTTATGCATGCAAAAGCAACACGGCATCGGCAGTGGCGCACGAAAACCCCTCAGCGGGACGATTAATTTTGCATCAAGCTTGGCGCACGTTCTCCCGTCTGCATCATCCGCCCAGTCGCATGATTTATGGCGCTGTGTCCTCTCGGTTTGCAAATACGGGGATAGGACAGTAAATACCTTAACGGTTAGATGTTCTAGCAGACGATTCCAACATCTCAGAACTTCCGGTTGGTCCGATGCACCAGGGAGTGGATTATTGTCACTCGTATCCACCAGAAGGTCGGAAAGAACCGCGGCGAAAAGCGAGAAGGATTGTGACGTAAACGGGACAAACTATCAGGCACGATCCTCCGCCAGCTTCACTGCTTCCTTGCCCCGGTCCTACCCCCTTCGATAGGGGTAGTAAACAATGGCGATCCAGCCTTGCAAATGCAGGCTGCAATCTAAGGCGCACGGGGTGCATTGGTGTGCATCATCGGCATCATTGCACACGTACACCTTGACGGGTCCGGTTTTCAACTCCGATATGGGTTGATCGGAGAATGTAGTTCAAAGTCAGTGAGTTGATAAGCGTCTGGAATGCTAAGTAAGGAGTTTACGTTTCTTGTTACAGGTTGTTAACGTTGTGACAAAAAATTAACATTTTTTTAGCAAATAGTGTCCCTTTATCTCATTTAAAAAAGTCTATTTTAGGTTAATAGTTCCAGGTACTTACACTTCCAACGATCCTTCGCGCCAGTGATTGCCGCAGTGTTGCAATTAATGTTAGACCCTGATCTTGCCATACCGGTGGGCAGTAAGCATCGTTAGAAGCTCAGTTTGTGACGCGCTACACCCGAGAATGGTTGGGTTGGGTTTGGTTCGCCTCTCCGGCAAGCAGCACTTCAACAACAAAGCAAGAGCAACGTATTTACCTCGTTGTAATGTGAGTGTAAATAGACACTAAAGAAGGTAGCATCAATTACACTCAAGCTCAACGTTGTGTCGCGTGTGATAAGTGATCAAACATTTGTCTTGTGATTATCTTGCTGGTGCCATGCATTAAGGAAGACTGTGGGGAGGCCACACACTCACGAAAAAGGGAAGAAAAAAACACATTATCGCGGGGCGTACACAGTCGACACGCCTTTAATGAACACGCGTCGTAATCAATTCACGCACGTGCTGCTTACCTTTCCATCGTGTCTTAATAAAAACTCTCGCCTTACTGCCTCAGACCAGAGAAATGGTCAGTACGTCCCGGGCGGGAAATCGCTCAAGGTTCCAGGTTCAAGCTGATTAAGGCTGACCGGAGGGCGCCCAAAGGTGAACGATGATCACTTGCAACCCGCACCCCTTAATGGAGGGGTTGAATGAACTGATGTTGTTGCTTGGGTTGTCGGTAGGGACAAGCTCTCCGGATCCGGAAACAGTTTCACACGGACCTGTGAAGAGTTCTGTGTGGTGTTGCTCAGTGAGTGAAATGGTAATGCTTTGTGGCGATTGGAGACAATTTTATTGTTGCCCTTATGCGTTGGTGACGGTGATCGATGATGGTTCAAAGAGGCAACTGTGATCCTCGGAATTGTGGATGAAGTTCAAGAAAAATAGTATTAAAGCCCTGCAACAAACGACTATTGAACAATACGCAATTGAACGAGATCAATAGCAATCGATTAAAATATCGTTCTGCCAACGAGACGGACCCAAACATGGTATTAAACGATGCCCATCAGGTAGATAATGCATGAATCCATGAATAATAGTAATGGCCATAAGGTGAAACAAAACAGCCCTCTGTTGAACGCCCAAAGCCCAGCCGTACGATCGTGTCCTTCACGAAGACGTACAGTTATTCCGAGAATCCGGTCTCGGCTGGAAATTCCACCCATCCCAGGTGCTTTCTCGAACATCTTCCCCCCGAGCGGGAAGTTGTTCTGGAGCACGCAACGGAATGTACTTATGCACATTTATCAACGCGCGCTTGCAGACAGGAAGCGGCTTCTGGGGATATTCGACCCGAAGAAATTATGCCCCCGCCACAAGGCACCCGTTCAGCTGCTGAGTTCAATATGCTTTATGGGGTCATCTCCACTGAAATCACGATTTTCCCTTCGATTTTGTGGCATTGAACTTCCACCGGATAACCTTTGTGGACAGCTCTTCAACGTGCAGCCTGCCATTTTTTTGTCGTTTTTGTGGGAAAGCTTTTCAAAACTAGCTGCTTAGGCAAACAAGAAATCCGTGCTAGCCCGATCTTCCTAGCCCGATCAATTAGAGTAGATAAGGCACACACCCATTAAATCTAGCAGCAAACCGGGGTGACACACGCCCGGGACGTACCGTTTTGTTTGACATTCCGAATTTAACCATTCCGTCGGGGTAGATTGTTTGACTAGCGGCATGAGAGGAATTAATTGCGTGCCAACGTGATACCGTACCAGCAAACCGAACAGGCCGCTTGTCATCACCGTGGGGTACGGTGTGCGAACGCAGCCGCATCTGCCGGGCGGGCTTGGCCGCTTGTGTCGGCGATGTGACCGACGACGATCGTGGCGCATACATCCGCCAAATGGAAACGTGCCTTCGAAGCCTGTGAGCATCAGTAGTGGAATATTCCAAGGTTATTTAAGGCACAACTGTACGCTTTAGACACGGTTCGCTAGAAGTATAGTCTGTTGCCGAGAGTACAGACAAGAAAGGCGGTCGAATGCTAGTAGAACTCTATGATGAATAAATGCATGTATGATGGCTATTTTAAAATGGTATTTTTGATTTAAAATGGTTTGGCTTATAGCTCATCAAATTCGTAGAAGGCACAGTTTTGCTTCCATTTATTGGCCGAACCGTGCCGAAGGTACTCTGTCACATGTCAGTTTTTTATAGATTTTTTGTTGAGCAGAATCAAAGGCCTAAAAAGCATTAGCTTCTGGATTTCTATATTAGAGGAGCATTCTACTATAATTATGCCACACGAGTGACTTTTGGATCCATAGCTAAGACCTAAGCTATGGATGTCTTAATCATATAGGTTTCTAATTTTAAAAGCTCTTTCTGGCCTTTGACAATCTGTTATAATATCTTTCTCAATAATAACATCTAGAGACAATAATGTCTTTCTCTAGTAAATTTGTAATTTTTGATATGGCTGTAACAGTCCTGCGTCCTAAAAATTCCTACGATTTCGCTCAGTTTCATTGTAGTTCCTTAACTATTAAGGGCATGCTGATACATATCAATTGATAACGACGTAATATTTTGCCCATATGTAAAAAATGACGGAGAACTGGGACGAATCCTAAGACTTATTGCTTGAAAATCCTAGTTCCCTCGGTAATACAAGGTCAAGGTAAAACAAATAGTCTTCAGGCCTGGTCTATTTATTTTGTATCCCGATCATTTTGCGTTCACAGAGTTCACCCGTTGGTAACGGTGCCGGTCTTCAAACGGTAGGACCTGGGTTCGATTCCCTTTCGGGCTGTTCCACCGTATTCCTCCGTAGGCTTTCCTACCACATGGCATCAATAAGTCTAGTAAGCCGTTAGGTTAGAATAAGTTAGTTGACTGACATGACCCAGCAGGACCTTAAGGCACATAAGAAAAGAAGAGACCAAATCCCATCCAGACCTCTTGTACTTAGGACTCACTCACTAGCCAGTTATAAGAAGGACCAAACAGGACAGACCTCAATCTCCTGAAGTCGCTATGTCAATAAGAAGCAGAAAACCTTTCTATAATTTCAATCCTACAATTGTTCAACTTCAAGTCGCTTGCGGTTAAATTACCAAATTTGAGGATCTTTTAATAACACATTAGTCTTCAAATTAAGGTACCAATACCAACCAATTGAGGGCTTAAAATTAATAACAGTTTTCAAACTTTGCATTGAATCCCCTACATAAATTTCTAACATTTTTTTCATTATTTTTTATCATTTTATCGGTTAGAGTGACTTCCGTTAGTGAGTTCATCTTGAATATCGCTTAATTTACTGTCTTTGCCGCATTTTAAAAAACCCTAATGATTACTTCCGTTTCAATACTCATCCATGCGTACATGAACCATGTGCAAATTTTACAAATGACTGTGATGTGATCTTATTCTACCTGTGATGGCATACCTTAATAATTAATATTCACACAGGTTCTTTTCGCAAAATCTCTCACAGAGCACTCGAACTCATTTAAAATACCCTGTATAATATCCTTTAAAAAAATCGAGTCTATTTTTAAAACTAAACTCCACTCGTTCGGTTCTCTCATAGTTTTATCAACACACTTCGCTCAATCCAATTCACTCCGCTCCAAATGAATCGAACCGTCTCAGGTGCTAATAGACTCTCCACTCCAGTACGATCAACAGATGAGACGTACGTCCACCCCGGTTCTGACCGAGATTCCGCATTTTCCGTGCTCCGCGTGTCCCGCGTGTCTCCGCGTCTTTCTTGTTTTTATTTAGGCGTTGCAGTAGCCATTTCAAGGTTGCAGATCAGGTTGTCAGCAGTTTCGCTTTCGTGTTTCTCGAATTTCTGTCTCGTACTGCTCCCGCGCCCGCCCTCAGGCAGTCGGTCTAAAGAGGCTCGAAGCTAAAAAAAAAAAAAGAAGACAATCTCAAGCAGCTCGGTATGATAATTTATGCGAGATCAAACTTACAGTTCCATCGTAGATGGACCGTTGGCGAGCGGTACATTTTGATTGACACCGGTCGCGCCTGGCTACCGGAAAAGAATTTCGTGCAATAAATCAAACCCTTCCAATGATGATTATGATGAGGATTTATGGGAAGCAAATTATTAGACCTGTGGGGGTGAATTTTGACCGGCAGGACATAATTATGCTTTGCCTTAGCTAAGCACCTTAAATCACTCATTGCGCACCATTTCGCTTGGTTTTGTTTTTAAGTGAAAATTTAGCACAAACTGCACATACAAAAAAAAACCCATCCCATCCCACGCACTGTACCATGGCACCGGCAAGGACACTCACGCTTTCACTATGCGGTACGGCCACACTGCTGCTCGTATGCTGCCTCACCATGGTTCGGCCCGCGGCTGGCCAGGCACTCATAACACCGCTCGATTCGCCACTGCTCGCGAGCAAGTACCGGGGACTGCGCGAGATCATGTTCAACTTTATCGGACAGACTGGCAACAATAAGAACAAGTTCCTGTTCAATCTAAAGAAGGGGGTAAGTGGTACCGTTATACGCCGGTTTCGGTTACCGTAGCTCCAGTTACCAATGCTTCGGTTTCCTTTTTCTACTGGCGCGAGCAGAAGGTACAGAAACAGTTCGGTCCGGACGATCCGTTTTTCTGCAATACGACCGGTATGCGGAGCGAGACGGTACCCACCTCCGTGGATAAGCTGCGCCCGGGCGATATCGACATCGTGGGAGCGATCGGTGACTCGCTGACGGCGGGCAACGGTGCGATGGCCACCAACATTACTGGAGGTGCTGATCGAAAACAAGGGCCTATCGTGGAGCATCGGAGGTCAGGGCACGTGGCGACAGTTTCTGACGCTGCCGAACATACTGAAGGAGTTTAACCCGCAGCTGTACGGCTACCCAACGAAGGATGGACTGTCCACGCGCAAGGCATCGCTGTAAGATAATGGAGAATATGCAAACAAGAATTAGTTGAAGTTGTACTAATAAATCCTTATTTTGTTTGTTCCTGTAGATTCAATGCAGCAGAAGGTGGAGCGATGTCACAGGACATTCCCTACCAGGCACGGAACCTCGTCAAACGGATGCTTTCCGATCGGCGGGTAGACATCGCCAAGCACTGGAAGATGATCACGCTCATGATCGGTGGGAATGATTTCTGTGCCGAGATTTGCTACATGCCCACACCCGAGAAGATTCTGCAGTACCACGAGAAGAACATTCTCAGTGCGTTGCGCACCTTCCGAGATTATTTGCCCCGAACGTTCGTCAATCTGGCCGCAAGTCCTAGTAAGAATGATAGCCCGATGGCAAAGGTAAAACTGGCCCCGAACTGCCCATTCACCCATTCTGCTTGCCTCTTTCTTCCAGAGGTCGATATCTTGGCCCAATTCAAAAACAAACCCCAGGAATGCGTTTCCATGCACGTGGTCGAATGTCCCTGCCTGTTGGCGTCACGGTTCCGCAAACAGCGCCAACGGTACGTGAAGCTGATCGAAGACTGGAACATGCTGCAGATGGACATAGCCACACGGGAAGAGTTTCACAACCGGCCCGACTTTGCCGTCGTTTACCAACCGTTCACCATGAATCTCACCTTCCCGGAGACGGCGAACGGTGATACGGACTTTACGTACATGTCGCTGGACTGCTTTCATCTCAGCCAGAAAGGGTACGCCTTGGCCTCGAACGCACTGTGGAATAACATGCTTGAACCGGTTGGGGGTAAATCGATGAACTGGGAGCGTGAGTTCACGCTGTTCAAGTGTCCTAGCGCGGACATGCCGTTCCTGCGAACGCCCGGTAATAGCTAGGACACTCTTAACCAGCACACAAGCACGCACGAAAAACAGGCACATGGGGTCACTGCAAGCACACTTCATCAAAATGTGATATTAAATCTGTAAACTGCAGGCACGCAATCGCAGAGGGGGTTAAGGTGGTTTTGGAGAACGGAGGCTCTCATTCATCCGATCGAGTTTAAGGTTCATCCCATCACATGCTCACTGCTGTGTTCATTCCGATTATACGTAAACGACACTGCCGACCTGTACACACACACACACACACGCCAAAATAATCCGCATGCGGTATCCTTCATCATACTCATGTATTAGTACATACGGAAAACATTTCATTATAATTAGTCCCTGTTTTATTACTGAAAACTATTTTGGTGGTGTGTTTACTCTACTACTAAGAAGAAGTTCATCCGAAAATATTTGAAAATAATTTGGTAAAGTACAATAAAACACAACACTTACTAGTTTTTATGAAGCAAAAGCTGATCGCTTTATTGGTTAGTAACGCGTACAATTTATATTTGTGCTTTTTCATTTGGAACATTTCTCTGCATAAGTTCCTTGCTACAAGTTTAGAAAAAAAAATCGCTTTTTATATTGCGATATTAGTAAAGCGGCAAAATGTTAGTAAAGCATCATGTGAATGAATCCTCACTTTTTCGTCCTTGTGCTTCCGCATGGCGCGCAGGAGTGAGTAAGAGATAATATAAAAGCTCCGAGTACGCTTACAACCGATTCGCAGATGGAATTTATCGCTCCAGCCGACCAAACGGGGAGCGTGCGTGCCTGAAACGTGACCGGACAATCCGTTTTCTTAGTTTCATTTTCGGTCTTTATAGACGATTGTGTCGTGTACGGAGCAGAATCGGTTGCATTGCTGAGCGTTGACGTTTTTTTTTTTTTTGGCAAGCAGAAAAGTGCCATTCATGTAAGTAACTTGTTTTTATAGTATAGAGTGGATTAAAATATGTAAAGAAAAACTGCCATTCCACAGTATGCATGTTCTACCGATGTCCCTGTCGCTGCTTCTAATACTGGCCGCCGGTGGCGCTACGATCGCTCAGGAGGAAGTATCCTTCCTAGACGATCCTCCATTTCTGACGCTTTACCGGAAGCTGCACAACCTATTTTTCGACACCGTCGGTCCGAGTAGTAAAGATCCGGTGCGACTTAATCAGGCTCGCTCGCAAGGGGTATGTCCTGGGCCAAACGAAGGCGTATTGAAAAGTTTCTTACTGAGCTCTAATTTCCCTTCGGTTGGTCTATTCTAGAAAGTGCAGTCTCCTATACCACATGATCAAGCCTTTCCCTGTCCAACGGAAGGTATGCGAAGCGCGACAGTTCCTACCTCCGTTCATGAACTGCGCCCGGGCGATATCGACGTGATCGCGGCTCTCGGTGATTCGCTAACAGCCGGCACGGGAATACTCGCCACCGGAATTGTTGAACTGATCATAGAGAATCGTGGTCTGTCCTGGTGTATCGGAGGACAGGGTACCTGGCGTCAGTATCTAACACTACCGAACATATTGAAGGTATTCAATCCGAACCTGAACGGTTATGTCGTTGCCGACAGTCTCTCGATCGACAGAGAGTCAAGGTAAGGTATTGTTGATCGTTTCGTGCCTGCCGAAGCTTTTCTATCCTAAGCTCTCGATTGTTGCTCGCAGGTTTGATGTGGCTGAAATTGGTGCCATGAGTCAGGACTTGCCGCATCAGGCAAGGAATCTTATCAAACGTATGCAAGCCGATCGTTCGGTTGATATGAAACATCACTGGAAGCTGATAACCATCCTCATCGGGCACAATGATTTCTGTAGCCGTGTGTGCTATCTGCCGACTCCAGAGAAAGCTCTCTATCAACATGAGCAAAACTTGCTGCAAACTTTAAGACTGCTGCGCAAGTACCTGCCGCGAGCCATGATCAACATCGTCGCTACTATTAGTAAGTATGCATATAAAAAAGAAAAATGTTTCATCGTTAACAATATAATCATCTTCTCCATTCTGCCTTTTCTCCCCTTTTATGGTCAATTCCCTTCACGAAGATGTTAGCATATTGCGCACGTTTAACCCTAAACCTGCATCCTGCGTTACCACCCATTCGTTCGAGTGTTCGTGCGTGTTCGGTGCCCAGTTCGCATCCTTTCAGCCACGCCTGGATCGTATCATGCAGCAGTGGAACCGGATACAGCAGACCGTTGCCGAGCGGGACGAGTTTAACGTGGGTTCCGACTTCGTCGTTAACTATCAACCGTTTCCGGAGCATCTGACACTGCCCACCCTTCAGAACGGGGATACGGATGCTGGCGTCGCGTCGGTCGATTGCTTCCATTTTAGCCAGCGGGGGCACGCGATCGCGGCGAACAGCTACTGGAACAATTTGATCGATCTGGTGGGCAACAAGTCGGAGCTGGTGCAGAGGGAGTTTGAGCGTTTCAACTGTCCGATGAAGGGAAGACCGTTTCTGGCGACGCGTAAGAATAGTTTACTGCGAATCTGAAGAAGAAAAAAAACACCCGAACGATCATTTCCAAAGTTAGCTAGGAGAGCTATAAGGGGATGGTGGGGGGGGGGGGGTCAAAGGGGTAGACGGACGATTTGTTAGTGGTTTGTTATGTTGTTTTTATGTAGGTAGATAATAAAATAGAACATTATTAAACTAATTCCTGAGCGGGGGAAAAATCTCTGAACCTCAATCATGAAGTATCGCAGGGGTGTAGAACACAGTTTTACACGATCAGCCATTACTGTCGCGCCAGGCCTCCAACAGAAAATAAACTTGAGCATCATGAATGTTATTCTACTAAATTATTTAAAAATCTCCGAATTCGAGTCATGATATTGAACCAGAACATTAGGGGTTGTGAACACATTTTCTGCACGATCAGCAAATTTTGTGTCGCCGAGCCTGCACTCCTTTGCTTAGATCAACCCAGACCAAGGCATGAGATAAACACTCTACAGTACAGCAGTATGTGGAGAGTTGACTTCCGCTCAAGTGATCGTAGACAGAAAACGACACTTGCGGAGCGCCAAACCCCTGTCGGAGCAAATGTGGCAAGTATTGCACGAAATGTTGAAAAAACTTCTTTGACTCTTAATCACGATGTAGGGAAACCATCTTTTTAACGCGATCAGCTAGTTTTATGTCATCCTATAAAAAAAAAAGTATTCTGAGAGATTACTTCCGATCATGTGATCGTACAACGAAACGAACACTAGCGTAGCAAACCGATGCCGGATCTGACTCGCGCAAGTGTTTCCGTTCCTTGGACAATGGTTACATTCAGGCAGAGGGTGCCACGACACACCAAGTGATTTTTTATGATTAAAACTAGAACAACTTAAAATTTTAATGTCGAGTGGAATGCTGAAGACAACCAACGAGGATTTTTTTTTCTTTAGCTAAACTGATTTTCCACTTGTCACTTGTCCCAAACCAATTTACAAGCCAGCCAGTAGCACGAAATGAGAGGAGAAACCTTGAAGCTAGAAGCAAATTACGAACGTGACTTAAGTCCAAATCTAGGTTCTTTAGAACCTTCCCATTTCCCATTAGATTAAATTGGGATTGGATTGGATGAAGTAAACAAAGCATAAATTATCTAAGACATATGCGCATACGCAAAGAGAAGATAATTGAACCGGGACAATTTTTACTAGTTGTACTTACCACGTCTCGGCATTGCCGATTGACGACGTGTAATCACATTCTCCTGCTTAATCTCCTGTGCGGCTTCTACGCCGCACTCCACAAACTGCCCACCAGCATGCATTGGATCAGTAACTGCAGCATCGGCACGCTGTAGATTCGGCATATCATGCTGTCCAACATGCAGTGGATCATCCACTACAGGATCGGCCAGCTGTTCTATCGGTTGTTCCTCAACTTCCGGTGGATCAGCGCTTACAGGTTCAGACACTGTACGCTGTTCCATCGGCATTCCATGCCGATCGACATCCGTCCATGCAAAAGTCACTCGCTTTTGCTTGGGTGCATATGGTGGATCGGCAACTGCAGAAACCGAACGCTTCTGCTTTGACGTACCAGCTTTGCCAACATCCGGTGGATCAGCAGCAACTACGGGAGCGACTACTGGAGCGACTGCCGGAGCAACTGCTGGCGCCGCACGCTGTTGCACTGGTGTATACGGTTCACGGGGAGCCGGTGGATCAGCAAACGCCGGAACAGTACACTGTTGCATCGGAAAATGCGGCTCGCGAATAGTCGATGGAGCAGCCGCCGGATATGGTGCAACTGGTACCGGTGGCAACCAACGCGGTTGAATCTGACCTTGAGGTCGGACGTACGCCATGCGCTGTTCGAATTCTACGGGAGGTCCATAATCCAGCGGTCCCGCATTGTACAACATGGGTGCAAATAGCACCGGAGACTGATATCCAGCAGATGGATGAACTGCATACAGTCCAACCGGTCGGTACGGCGTCATATACGGATCGGTAGCAAACGGTGCCGTAGTATTGTAGGTTCTAGAGATGTTGTACATATTATTACCAAGAAAGCCTACGCCCGACGGAGCCTGACGATGTTGTACGGCCAACTGACCCGGTGCGGAAGGGCCCGTTTGCGAAGCTCGCGTTGCCGGTGCATTTGCACTTCCATCTGGAAGGCTTGATGCCGGGTGGGTTTGACGCACTTTCGGCAGTCTTATTACCAGCTTCAGCCGCTCTTGGATCATCCACCAAACCGGCAGTACCATCGGCTCCATCGGCACGACCCGATGAGCGGTTAGTACGGATACGTTGGACCTGTTCCCGTAGGTGCGGATCAGCATCAATTGCATTCC
Organism: Anopheles stephensi; assembly: GCF_013141755.1. Lineage (NCBI taxonomy): Eukaryota > Metazoa > Arthropoda > Insecta > Diptera > Culicidae > Anopheles > Anopheles stephensi. The sequence goes on along the minus strand of NC_050203.1, from coordinate 32,649,846 downwards.
GGATTGCTCTGAAATTTCGACGGATCAGTTGAAGCGTGGTTTTGGCTTCGTGGCTTCGATTTTCCACACGCGGCTCTCGATCACTTCCCAGAAGCAGATAGGTCACCTCCACAAAATCTAAAAGTTTCACTATCCACAAATCGTTTTGCGCCATTTTCAAGCAACTTCCACGTTTTGTTTCACGGAATTCGGCACAAATGCGTTAGAAAAGGTGTAGTAAAATGCACTTTCAAACACTTTCACACTTTTTAGCACCACAAAGAGTAAGGTCACAATCGCACCACGTTTACCGGGCCAAAGTTCTAATCTGTCTGCGTCGTTCGTAATTTTACTTCTGCAAGTCCCATGATTTGAAGCGGGTCACGATTTGAATCACAGCGCTCTGCTGTTATAGCGCTCCGCTGTCATAGCGTCCAGCTGTCACGGTGGCCAGCTGACGTTTCGTCGACCAACCACAACAACACAACACAAACAAACGCATCCGCAGCTACCGCAACGTCAACAAATCGATCGAACCGGTTAAAAAACGAACCACCATCATTCTCGTGCTGTAAAAGAAATGTTTTAAAGTGCTGATAAATTAGTAATAAATCGTATAAAACCAAACACACACATAAAAAGTGGCGCAACAACATGTTCTCGCTACTTAGCACCGCCACCATGCTGGGCGCTTTTACTGCGCTGTTTGCAATCGTGTTTCAAGCGTACCTTACCTCCAACGAGCTGGTACGGTTGACCGTCATTTTACAACACCTGCGCGATCTGGAGGTGGAATATCCGGTCAACGGTCCACGGGTTGCGATCGGGTACGGTTCCTGCAGCGACCTGCACGTTCGGGCGATAGATTTTCTCGAATATAGCGATCGCATCGGACAGGCTCTTAATGCGAGCGAGTACACATTTGACGATATTACGAGCGAGGACGAGTTTCTGCTCAACTTTGCCTACTACTTCCAACGTGGTGCGGCTGCAGAGTAGGTATGGAACGGGCCCAAGTCAACACTTGATGTAAAACGCCTATTTTTTCTCTTTCTAGACGATTTACCACAAACAGGGAGATGTTTATGAGTTTGGTGCAGCGAGCGAAGAAATCGAGCACCATTCAGCATCACTGGGCGCTGGGCGGCAATGCACCGGTCATAGGAACGCGCATGGCAATCGAAGGTGCAAACGTACTTCTCGGTGCTAAAATGAGCTCAAAGTAATGGCTGGTAATGCAAATGCTTAAAAAAAAACGATTCGCGCTAAGCATGCTTCGCTTGCTCAACAGGTTAAAGACGCATCTGCGGCCAGAAGTTCGACTGACCGGTAGCCTTATCGACGACGACGATATTCATCTGATACTGGAGTACAACACCGGCGACCGCTGGGGTGATCTCGTTACGCCCCGTGCCAACCGGTACATACTGCACAACGATCACCACAATCCGTACCTGAGCTCGCTGGAAGAATTCAACACAGCGCTGACCGGTTTCGAGCCCCATCTGTTCATCGTGAGCGGGCTGCAGATGATGGACAATTACGCTTACCCGGTGGGAGTGCGTGAAAAGCTGCTCGACCGGGTACGGCAACAGATGCAGGCCCAGTCACGCACCGCCACGCTGATTCACTTCGAAATGGCCAGCTTCGTGGAGCTGGAGCTGTTGCAGCTGCTGCTGCGAACGGTACTCCCGTACAGCGATTCGATCGGCATGAACGAACAGGAGCTGGACAATCTGCAGCAAGTGTTGCGGACGGGCCGCATCAGCCTGGTGGCCGACTGTAATCCACGGGTAGCGCACTCGCTCGATCAGGCACGGGCCGTGTTTCGCACGCTGAACGAAGATTTCTACCGCAAGCAGCACAGCGCCGGTGATGGAGCAACGCGTCGACCGCTTTCCCGGATGCATCTGCACACGCTTGCGTATCAGGCGTTTATCGTGGCGAAGGATAGTCGCTGGCAGCATACGAAACATGCCGCTGCGAAGGCATCGCTCATTGCGCACCGGCACGTGTGCGCCAGTACGATCGTAAATCCGGACGCGGCTTACCTGCAGATGGATGGTAGCTTTGCCGTGTCGGCAGAGCCAGGCGCCCGTCGGATACCCTTTAACAATCGCGATCCGGTTTCTTGCTGGGAGGAAACGCTCGAACTGCGGATCCCCGATGCGCCGTCGATCGTGGTGGAGATATGCGTGGCACCGGTGTTGATCTGCAAACATGCGAAGCAAACGGTCGGTGCGGGTGATAACATTTCCGGCGCGGGACTGGTGCTGCAGATATAACACGGCGGGCATAACGAGACAAGCGAGATTTGTACAACGCAAGAGACTGTTCTTAGAGGTGTTCCGTACTGTTCAGTACAAGAGCGTAGGATGGGTTACCAATTATATTTTAACCACGTTGCTACAGTAACCTCCCTTAAATCGGCTCCTTCGACGAGAAGATTTGTTTTTAATAGAAATACCTTGTAAAACATTCCATTTTAACAATGGTAAGCGGAATATGCCGTAACAGGAACACAATTCCATTCCGCTATTGCTTTCCCTACCTAAGACTGCTGTTCGTGCGTGCGCCATTTCCAAAAGCAATAAACTAAACATTCGTTCTTTAATCAATGACACTTTATTGGTACTTTCTTTATTTCGGGTTCGAATCTACACATACCCGGGGAAACGTACTAGGGAACGCGGAGCTTCGTGAGCGTTGCTGCATGTTTCTCATACAAGTTGGGACAATTTCCGAACAGCACAATGGTAATCGATAAGAATCGAACGAACTCACCGGTAAATTCCGTTCGATTCTAAAGGCAACGTAGAACATAACATAAAAAATTGTAATTAAATATGTCTCAAAGCCCCTTCATGATGTATTCGACGCACTTGCAGCATTCGCTTATCTCAGCACAGTCGGCCACCATGCCGGGCAGCTTCTGCTCGAACCGACCAACACGCTCCGTGCCCAACCCGAGCCCACCATGCTTCAGTGCGCTGGTGGCATGATGGGCCAGCAGCTTGAAGCAGTACCGCCGCGTTGCGTTATGTTTGCTATTATCGTAAACCGGCGTTTCGCGCACGTGCGTCCAAGCCATCAGCACGTAATCGAGCAGCGCGTCCCAGTGGCGGGAAGCGTACAGATTTTGTGCCTGGCTGTGGATAGTTTGCTTGAACGTGGCCAGATGTGTAGCGGCACGCAAAAATCCATGCCCATCGGTACGGCTAAACAGCTTCAGGTTCGGCACGCTGGCGTAAATGTTCCGCTTGATACGTCCCAACTCAGCGTCAAGCGGACTAATATCCGGTAGTGGCAATTCGCGCCGAACAGCCGCTTCAAGATGGCCAGCTTTCGCCAGCATCGAACCGATAATGCCTATCAGCTGGTCCTGACTGTACCCCCGGAGAATGGTGCTCAGCGGTATGCTTTCGTTTCGCCGGTTCATCGCCGTTTCGTCGAACTTTGATCGCTTCGAGCTGGTACCGGGCGAATCGCCCACCGACATCCGGCCCGTTTGCTGCAATCTTTTGGTGGGCGTTGAAAGTCCGCTCGTGGACGGCACGTCGGCAAATTCTTGCATAAGCGATCGCTTTCTCGGCGAGCTACGAAGCGTCATCGAGGAAACGTTTTTCGTCGGTGTGTGCATCGATGAGGCTAGTTGGGCACGGGCGCCATGATCCGGCGACCAGATGATGGGTGGACGGCGCCGGGCCCGCTGACGGATGGCCATCTCGTCCGGCGAGAGAGTCGGCGTAAGAATGCTGTCCGGTATGTTCGCCCTCGGGCTGTCGATCAGACGTGGCGTTAGGACGCTGCGTTGCGGAGCGACAGCGGTCAGACCGGGTGTGGGGGACGAGTGCGGTACCGTTGCACCCGGCGAAACGACCGGCAGCTCGGCCAACGGTGCCCGAGTACGTGATGTACCACCCTGTTGAGCCATTATGGATGTCTTCAACTAGAAAAATTTAAACAAAAATAACATGCCACAAATACGGTCAATCACAACACAACACCAGCGCATACCTACCCCAAAAATCGGTGCGAATTCCTTGACTGATTCACGAAGATTTTCAAAATTCCTTTACAAAAACCATACACAAACACAACACACGCGCAACACAGGAACGTAAAACAGCATTACATACAGAAGGAAAACGGTTGGGAAAACGGAAAAACAACGCACAAGGAAACGTACAAAACACCAGCACTCACTGTATCGCTGTCATTGATTGTGATGCCGAAAAGTGCATTTTCCCGCTCGAACGGAATTTTCCGTTGGGTTCGGGTGAGCGTGTGTGCGTGAGATCGAACCTTTCACAGCACCGTTTGACATTTGCCCGCCGAACGCACGTACGTCAAAACGTCGGATGTAAACAAACAGGCGAAAACCGAACATACTTTCTCGTCGCTGACTGCGGGAAAACCCCCCGTGTACACACATATTTTCACGATGGAAAACGTGAAAACTCACCGTAAGTTTATCGATCGATCGGTTTGGGATCTGTTTCGCACGGAGATGCAATTTACCGCCCCCCTCCTTTCCCCTTTTTAGATGAGCAGGAAGTGACGGGCGTGGTGTCGCGGAGTGGTCGTGTTTGCAAGAAACCTACCAAACTGATGGACTTCCAATCGCCGGATGATATTGAAGCGAAGCAAAAGAAGCTGCCAGGCTCTTCGCATCGGAATTCGGCCAAACTGTCCTCTTCTCAGGTTGGCTCTGTCTGGCGTACTCAGCCGCCACAGGCACACTATTTTAGTATGATTTTTGTTTTTCGCCACAGGAAGATGTACACACGGAGTCGGATGAGAATGATGATGAGTCCCACACGAACGGATCAAGCGGAATCGAATCATCGTACAGCAGTGATGAGGATCCGATGGAGCTTGACGACGGGATGGATGATGGTGATCGAAGCGAAGGCGAGCTAGTGATTGACTCTGCATCGAAGAAAAAGGTAGCCGTGTGAAAAATTCATCCGGAAAAACAAAACCCGTTCCCCGTTAACGTTACTTGATTACAGGCGGTGAAAAAAAGGAACGATAAAAGCAAACGCTCCGGTCGTGTCTCAAAAGCGGGAAGCCGAACCGCTACCAAGCGTAGGAAGGCGAACAAACGTAGCTCGACCCCACACAAGAGGAAGGAGAAACCCGTCCCAGCAAAGCCTGCCGCCGGTTGCTTGCCAACCGATGTAGCGGCACATCTAAGCCTACTGGGCGACAGTTTAACCATTATCGGGGAACGGTTAAAGGAACACGAAGTAAGTGAACCGTACCGGGTACTTATTGGGAGAACGTTAGTAACGTTAACCTGTTTGCTTCGTAGGGACAGATAACCGTTTCCGGCAGTTTGTCGGTACTGCTGGACAGCTTGATTTGCTCGCTCGGACCGCTGATGTGCCTGACGCTTCAAATACCGGGATTGGACCGTAATTCCGACCATCTGCGGGAACTGTTCCGATCCACGCTGGACAACATTGCCTACGTAATGCCCGGTTTGTAGACGGCATTTTGTTTCGTATTAATTCTTCCAATATTTTTAATTTAATACGTGATACTTTTAGTTCTATTTTATTTTTGGAAATTTGAAGAAATTATAAATATAAAGAAAAAAAAACAACATGCCCTACTGGTACTGTATCCGTGCGCTTTTATTTGCATTATTATACCTCACTGATCACAATTATTCACACCTTACAAGAGGAGGGTTGCTTTTACAAACACGCTGCTAGTTCATACGCGGCACAACTGTTGCCTCTGCTGCCTCGAAGTAGTTAATAAGGTTGGTTACTAAAAATACATAATTTAACACCATCCGTCCGGTGCAGTGGGGGAACGGGGCTTAAAACGATTGAATCAACAGCATCATCTCTTCCTTCAGGAATTCGGTCAGATTTTTAGACTCGTTTTCATACGTAAAGTTAAACACTACCGTCGGCACCAGCCGCAGATCGTACAGCGATTTGTCGAGGTCTTCCTGATGGTCGAATTTTAGGCCACCGGGCGATACCAGTGAAAATTCGGCCGATTCATGCATCAGACAGGACTGCACGAACTCGTACACCTGGCCTAACTTTTCGTACACGCTGAACGTCCCCTGCAGGTACACACCGTTCGGGAACCGGACGCGTATCAGCGAGAATTTGTAACGATTGATCGTGCGCAATTCTTCCCGTTCGCGCATTGCTTTCGTTTTCAGGATCTGCGCCTGCTCCAGTGCTTCCGTGCGGGCCTGCTGTTCGCGCTTAATCTCTTCGGGCGATATGCGGAAAAAGTCCGGTGGCAAATTGTGTCGTCGTACCTGCGACGGTAGCAACACCTGCAGATTACGATCCAGCTCGACCGGGATCGGTTCGGCAGCCTTTAACGCTTCGAGCAGCACCTCGAGCGAACATTCCGGATCGATGTTATCCTCGGACCAGATCAGGTGCGGTTCATTGTCGAGCTCGATCTCAACGAATCCGGCTGCGTGTAGGAAATCGAGCGACCCTTCGCACACCTTTATCTTGTCGCAAAACATACGGTTGGTCATGCGGATCTTCTTGTACTTCTCCTCGCTGGGATTGTTGACGATGTTTTCGATGCATTTGGCAAGCGTTTCGATGCACACCTCCGCCTTATCTTTGGGGTTGCAGTTATAGATGATCAGACACGCCGTGAGGCCCCGGTCGGCGGCCAACTGTTCGTACAGAAACTCCCTGATCCTTCCTTTCCATTCTTTGTACGGCAAAATTTCGTCCCCGATCATTGGGCAGCGGAAAAACACGCCCCGGACGGCATAGTCTTGACGGGCCGTCTCCCCAGCAGTGTCCTGTTCGGGCGTTTCGTGCTCCGACGAGTGGCCCGCTTCTTTGGATTTCTTTTCCGCTTCCAGCTCCTTCCGTACCTGGGCCCGGATCGCCGCTAGCGAAGTGTTGAACTCTTTCTTGTCCTTTCCCTCGAAGCGTGCTAGGGCGGCATTGGCTGCAGCTTTCGCTTCCGCCGAAAGTTCGCTACGTTTCGGCGGGATGTACGCATCCTTCTGCTTCGACGAGCTGGCCTTCGATGGTGGTGGAGGTGCTTCCGAATTAAGCTTTCGGCCCGGTCCAGCAATACCAAGCTTGAGCTTGGCCTCCGCTCGTTTCTTGAAGAAAAAGTTCTTTATCTTGCTCGGTGCCATGGTCGGTGCGCTTAAATCCTCGGCGTATGTTCCTTGGGCAGATTCAAGCGGGCCACGGACAGCTTCAACTCTTCGATCTCTTTAGCGGTACCTACGGAAGTGAATGATGACAGTTTTCAAACTATGCCGCTTTCCATCTTCCTTATCACCCTGATAACCCGTACTTCGAGCACCACCAACAACAACAAAAAACCATTTTACGATGACTCATCGATCGATACTTACTGGGACGAATGAAGCGATTCGTTATTCGGTTTCCGTACTTGCACCAGGCTAGCGCGATGCACACCACCAGCGCCAATAGAATTGAGGAGAAAATCTGCAGCAAAAACAGCTGAAAGTCCGTAAAATCCAACCACCGTGCACCGCTGCCGAGAGCAAACTTGGCCAGCTGCAATGTTTCGCACAGGAAGCACCAACCGGTGGTCAACAGGTTCAGCTCGTACGCCACCGATTCGCCGACACTTTCACCACCCGCGTAAGTGTGGCCAGCTGCTGGTGCTGCTGCTGGTGTGTCTACCGTTGCTGGCAAGGACGACGGAGACGGTGCTGCTGCCGATGATGGCGTGAACTGCCTGCGCACTAAGTTGCTCACTACGAGCAGATAGTCCGATAGCACCTTTGTAATGTTCAGTGATGAAAGCGCATCGAAAAACATTGAATCGGATGCGCAAACAAGAACAGCGCGACGGGAGAAAACAAAAAAAGAGAGGATATTGTACGGCTTTCCCGAGCTTGCAGATTTCCAATAATGACACACAAGTTTGCAAAATCGTCAATGTTCGATATTTACGTTTTTCGTTGTTTTACTGTCAAATCGATCGACGGATGCATTGCACGTTTACACCCTGCGGGTTGAGTCGGGATTGAGTGAGAGTTTCAATCCATCTACAGCAGGAATTAAAAAGGTTCAAAGAAACCAAGCGCAATCCATCCAAAATGTTATTACAATAAAGCAAATATTTGTCCTGATGGATAGATCCATCGTTAAGCATGTAGTTTTACAACTACGGTGTAGTAATAATCCTTGAAATCTCAAACTAAATCTACAACAATTGATAAACAGCAGTGTGCGCACGCCCTCGCCAGCCGATCCCAATTGACAGCTCGCCCAGCTGTCACATGACCCGTTTCTGACGGCTAGTGCAAAAAAAAAAGAGTCTTGTGATCAATTGCCAGTGGTTCGAGGGCGCAGAAACCTTTTTCGGGCAGCCGTATTTTGCGCTTTTGCACACATTTTCCCGACCCAACACACCAGTATTGACACGGACAGAAAATGCCCATCTGCGGACCGAAACTATCCCTGTGCGGTTTGATTATCTCCGTCTGGGGCATAATCCAGCTGGTAAGTGTGTTTGCCTGTACCCCCCGTTTGTTTATCGTAGCGCCTCCATCCGGGAGAGGATGGTGGGATGAATAATCGATAATCGGATTCATCTCGAAGCTGTGTTTTGTGATCCAATTCCCTGTTCTACCTTGCAGCTGCTGATGGGAGTGTTCTACTACATCAACAGTGTCGCCCTGATCGAAGATTTACCGCTGGAGGAGCACTATCCAACGCCGCAAGAGTTCTATGCGGCCGCTGACGTCGCCTACAGTCAGGTGATTAAAATTGCTGACCCTCGAGGATAGCTTATCATACCACAGCTTCAAACGGGAACGTTTCATTACACTCCGGTTTCATGTTTTTGCAGAATGCATACAACTGCTGGATTGCTGCCTGTATCTACGTCGTGACGCTGGTCATCTCGGTCCAGCAGTTCCATGCGAACAGCCGCTCGACGGTCGCCTAAATTCCACCCGGCAAAGACACCCATCTTCATCTCCCTCCCCACAACAAACAAAGCGCAAAGAAGAGAACAACACCTTAGGGCGTAATTTAGTATGAAGGGCTGCCGCTTCTAAACGCATACGGAAGGCTCCGCTTGCTCCTACGATGTAAATATGTGTTTTGGTGTCCATCACCATTAAGTTGTCCCTATCGTTCCCTCGAACAACATTCCGAGTAGGTGTGCCCGGTTGAACGCAAACATCATCATCATACGTTCGAACTCAAAAATCCTTCCGCTCCGATTTCCCTGTACTGTGTTTTGTTAAGTCAGGTCGCAACCAGAACATCGTATAACTTCACCAGACGAAGAACCGTTTTATCAATGAGCCATACAGTGAACAATCGTGAATGGGCCCCGGTTCCTAGATGCTTCGGTGGGTTTCGTGCTGCTGAAGAAACGTCACCGTTTTATCCCTTCCATCTCTGTACGTGCGCGCACTCGGAAGGAGTGATAGTTGTAAAGAAACGGTATATATATTAAACCCAACATACAACACTTACAAACACCCGCTCCCTGTTTTGGACTATTAAATATGGTTGCAATTGGTTGATTATTGATGTAATAAAACAATAGTAAAGTATGTTATACGGTCTCTTTCATTACGAATGTTCGAATGTTGGTGGTTGCAAATTGCCTAGCGCCAGTTTTAAAATTTAGCAGCTCTTTATTTAGCTCTCCGGACAGTTAAAGTTACATTATCCTGCACTGTGACGGTTTAAATATACAGACAAACACACACGAAATACGAATAACTAGAATAGAGAATAGATAAAACCAACTACCGTGTCTTAATGATAATTATTTTAACTCCCGCAAAACAGTCTGGACTCTGTAAACCACATACTCTATTTTCTCTCTCAAAATCATGCACGAGTGAGTCTAATGTAAGCTTAAAACGGAAGGAACTTCCCTTCTTATGTCTGTTTAAAATTGCCGATTTAATTTAAAGTGTTGAATTTTTTTTTTTTTTCAATTTCGGTCACTATTTTGTGATGAATTTAAAACTGTTTTTCTGAAAGGGATTCCAAAATAAATATGGTCTAAAAGAGGTCATAAGCGTGCCACCGTAAAGGGAAGCTCCTCGATAAAATCAGTTAAAAAATATATAGTGCAGAATGTGATTCCAAGGCCCGCTCGACCGCCCCCTTAACCGTGCGTCGTGTCATCGTCGACAAAGTCCCGTGCAACCTCCTTCGTCACGCAATCCACATGACTTACCTTGTTCCGGAACCGCACGCCGTAAAACTTGTGCGCCTTCTCCATCAGCTCCGGCCGGAACGTGGTCGTAATGAACTGGGCCCGATCGCTCTGCTCGTGTATCATGTCCGCCACCGCGCTACGGTGCTGCGCATCCAACGCTTGATCGATTTCGTCGAACAGATAGAACGGTGCCGGATCACACTTCTGGATGGCGAAGATGAGCGCTAACGCTACCAGCGACTTTTGCCCACCGGACAGCTGATTCATCTCACGCATCTCCGCATCGACCTGCGTGAACGACACGCGGATACCGATGCCGGTAAACTCGTCGGACGTTTCCACCTCGCGCTCCATATCGTTACCCTCGGCATCGTTCGTGGTGCGCAGGATCAGGTGCCCGTTGCCCTGCGGCACCAGCTTCTTAAACACCTCGGAAAAGTTGGCCGCCACCTGCCGGAAGGTGAACTGGATCGCTTCCACCTTGCGCGCCTCGAGCAGCTGCATCAGCTCGCAGATCTTGTCCTTGCCCACGTCCAGCTCCGCCTTGCGCTTGTACAGCTTCTCCTTCTGCTCGGAAAAGCTTAGAAACTGATCGAGCGCCTTCTTGTTCACGTGATTGTACTTCTTCAGATGCTGGTTCGCCTTTTCCAGCTCCTTGAACAGTGACTTCAGCGACATCTTCTGGTAGCTCGCGTCCACATTCGGTAGCGCACCGAGTCCGGCAATCTTTTCCGTACATTCGTCCATCTTCTGGTGCAACATGTTTTCCTTGGTGGCCCACTTTTCCATCCGCTTGCCGTCCTCCTCCAGCTTTTCCTGCGCTTCCTTCTCCTTCTGAATCCACGTTTCCAGCTCTTTCTGCAGCGTTTTCTGCAGCCGGAGCGCTTCGCTTAGCTTCCGGTCGACCTCCTCCGTGTCGGAGAGGACCTTCTTGATGCGCTTTTCCGTCGCGACCACCTCGTTGCGGCAGTTCGTTAGCTGACGTTTGCGATCCTCGACCGAGATTTCCTGCAGCGCCTGGACCAGCTCGTCCTTGCGGCGGAACAGATTGTTGGTGAGCAAGTTCTCCAGCTTGTTTTTCGTCACCTCGAGGCTCATGCGGGACGTGAACGCTTCCTTGTTCTCCTGATTCAGCCGCCGGATTTCATCGTTCAGCGAGTCAACCTCGTGCTGGTCCTGCACCGACAGCTGCGACATTAGCTCCTGGTGCAGTTCGTTCTCCAGCCCTTCCTTGGTGCTGGTCATCGCCTCCAGATTGGCCTTACACTGGGCCAGCGAGCGTTCCTTCGGGCTGCGGAACCGCTCGATACGCGACAGCTCGTCCTTCATCAGCCGAATGTCGGCCTGTATCTTCTCGAACGCATCCTTCGATTTGCCCTGCTTCGTTTCCGTCTTTTGCATCTCCGACACGATCGAGTTAATGTTCGCCTCGGTTTGCTTCAGCTCGGCCCGAAAGTCGGCCAACTCTTTCTCGTGCTCCTGGATCAGCTGGCTGTACTCGGACCGCTTCTTCTGCATCTCCAACCGCGAGCGGGACGTGTTAAAGTACCCACCGGTAAGCGAACCCTTCGACGATACCTGATCGCCCTCGAGCGTCACACAGTCAAGCCCGGTACTTTTGGCCAGCTCGGTCGCACGCTCCAAATTACGACAGATGAGCGTTTTGCCGAAGATGTACCGCAACGCCTTATCGTACTGCTCTTCGTACTTGAGCTTCGAAATCATCGGAATGGAATCGGGATCCTCCGGATAGTCGTGGATCTTTACCTGCAGCCGGTTCAGTGGCATGAACGTGACCTCGCCCGGCAGCTTCTGCTTGTTCATCTCCTTCAGAATTTGGGTACCGACCCGGTCCGATTCGACGATGTGATGAAACAAACGATTGCCGGCCGTCACCTCGACCGCGGTGTAGATCGATTTGTCACAGTTAAAGTTCTCAATCACCGGCCCGTAGTAGGCGTTGGCAATCTCCGCAAACTCACGGCCACGCTGCTGGAAGCTTTCCAACACTTTGCGCACCGAATCGCGCCCATTCAGGATCGGCTTACCGGCCATCGAACGTAGCGCTTGGTCCGCGCGGGCCAATTCTTCCTTATACCCCGACAACGTCTGCGTGACCGCCGTTTCCTTCTTCCAGATATCGTTCCTCAAACTCTGGTAGTGGTCCTTTTTCTTCTTCAGCTCGTAAAAGTTCTTGTTGTGCTCGTCGATCTGGACGCGCAACTGCTCGAACGATTCCGTGTGCTCCTGGATCTTCTTCTCCAGCTCGCTCTGCTTCGAAATGTCCTTCTTCAGATCATCCTGCAGCTTGTTCTGATGGGATATCTTATCCTTGATTTGTTTGTTCAACGATTTCAGCTCACCCTGGATCCACTTGTCACGTTCCTCCTTCGAGGAGAACTGTGATCCACGGCCCTGCTTGGCGTACAGCTCTTTGCGCTTTTGCTCCTTCAGATTCAACTCGCGCGAGCATTCTTCCTCCTTGCGACGCATCGCTTCGTACCGGGGGCGTACCTGTTCCAGCTCCTTCTCCTTCTCGGCGATCGTGATCTTCAGCCGCTCGAGCTCCTGTTCCGCCCGTTCCTTCGATTTGTTATCGCCCTGCACCTCGTCCGACAGGTCAGAAATCGTTAGGTCGAGCTTGGTTTTCTCGCGCAACAGCTGCTGATGTTCGGTCGCTAGCACCGACTTTTCGTCCTTTGCCGTCACCACATCTTTCTTCGCATCTTTCAACGACTTTTGGGCGTTTTTAAGCCGCTCCTGGGCTTTTTGTATTTCCTGCGTGAGTAGCATCTGTTTGTCGCCGGACGATTTGCGCTGCGTGTCCAGCTCTTCCAGCTGTTTGCGCGTTTCCTTCAGCTCCGTCTCGTAGATGACGTACTCGAGCGTTCGGCGTGCCTTGTCCCACTTCTGGTACTCGGACAGTTCCTCCTTTTCCTCCTCGAGCGTTTTCAGTCGATCCTCGATCGTGCGCAGATACTCGGAAATCTTTTCCAGCTTGCCTTCGCTTTCACGCAGCAGATTCATCGATTCTTCCTTACGCTCGTCGTACACTCGCGTTCCGGCCACCTCTCGGAGAAGCTTCAAACGATGCGAATCGGGTGCCGTTGCCATCTGGTTGATCTTACCCTGCTTCACGATGTAGTACGGGTTGGAGTTGGAAAAGCCGGCCGATTCGAGCAGATTGACCACCTCCGAGCGGGGCACGACTTTCTTGTTGAGGAAATATTGATCCTTCTTTGCGCCGATCACTCGGCGAAGATAGATTTCCTCCTTGTCGATCGGTACACGATTGTCCGAGTTGTCGAAAATGATTTCCACGTAAGCGGACATGGCCCGGGGGCCTGTTCCTTCGTGCAGCAATGCCTGCCTCTGCTCCGGCCGCAGATGGGTAAACTCATCGCTGAGCACAAACTGAATTGCGTAGAAGAAGTTACTCTTGCCCGATCCATTACGGCCCACCACTACGTTGTGTCGTTTGTCGAAGGGCTCCACCACGGTTTGTTCCCGGTAGCTCTTGAAGCCCTGAATGATGACCTGTGGGAGAAGAAGAAATGATTTTTAGGTTTACAAGAATAATAAACCGATTAAGAGGGGTTTTTACCTGTTTTATATGCATTTTTGATTGTGAAAATATCTTCCTTTCTTCCACAACTGGAACCACAATGTAATGTGCCTTCTTCTTCTTCTTCTTCTTCTTCTTTTTCGGTGGCCACTAGCTGGAGAGTTCTGATGGTGATGGAGAATGAAATGGTTAACCAGAAGTTCCACAAATCGTTTGCAAAGGACTTACGGCACAGTCTCGAATTGATTGCGGTCACTTTAAATCAGGCAAAATCGCCCAAAATGCTTCGATGCCGCACACTTTCGTATGGTCAGCACGCACCAATCCGGCAGCTAGAAGCCACTAGCTTTATGCTATCGCATAGCCCTCTATTTGCAGCATTGCGATTGTTTTCCACTTTTCCACCAACAAAAAACCGGTTGCGCTCGCAACTAGGCGAAGCCCAACCCGAATTTGGCAAACTTTTCCAATAGAAAAATGCGATTTCCTTTCAGGACGCCACCGTATAAACAAACCTCTCCTCAGACGCGCTTGGTCGAGTTGATCGATTTTGGCTACATCGTTACCGTTCGTCGACGAAGCAAAAGTAACGTAAACATGCCGACTGACAGCTGTCAGCCAGGCTGTCATAATAATGCGCGCGAAATCAAATGCTAACGTCGCTTTGTTGTTGTGGAAGGTGGCTAATTGTGTGCCGTGCTGGGCTGGTTATTTCTTAGTTTTTAGGGAAATAAAAGCGAAGGAACGAGATGATTAACTCGCGGCAAAACTATCTGAATGCAAAGCGCTTTTCGGCGGATCTGGCGCTGGAGCACATCATACCGCACAACGTGTGTTTCTATCTGATTCCCCCGATCGTGGATCTGACGATCGACGAATTCGAGAAGCTGGCCCTGGAACGTTTGAAGATGCTGCGCCTGCTCGAGCAGGTTACGGCCAAAAACCCGAAAGTATCTTCTGACGCATGGCGCGAAGCGGTTCTCCACGACGTTAACCACGAAGGGCTCCGTACGTACGCCAAACTGGCCCGTGGAAACGTGAACGACGATGTCAGCAAATCCGCTCGGCGTAGGGATTATTTGTCACATTTCATCCTGCGCTTTGCCTACTGCCGGTCGGAAGAGTTGCGCCGCTGGTTCGTGGCTCGAGAGATGGAACTGTTCAAGCTAAAGTTTGGCGGTTTAACGACGCGGGACGTAAAGGATTTCCTGGAGGTGTACGAGCTGGACTACAAACCGCTGACCGACGAAGAGAAGCTGGACATTTCGGAACATCTGTGCGCGAGCACGATGAACATTACCCGGCTGAAGGTGGAGACGCAAGACTTCTACGCGGTCCATTTTACCGAAGTGCTAAACCTGGTGCGCGATCGGAAATGCTTCCTGAAGGGTGGCATGGCTTACATTACACCCGAACACTTTACGCACGTGATCGGCAAGAAGCATCAGCAGCTGATTGAGGACGGTCTGAAGGGCCATTTGCGCCTGCTGCCCACGCTGGAAATCGACGAACGATTCTCGATGCTGCTGAAATCGATCCACACGTCGTACACGGGCAAAAACTATACGGTCGCAAAAACGGGCTCCGTGCCGATCGAAAGTCTCGACCAGCTGTCGAAGAAATCGTTCGCCCTTTGCATGCGCAACGTGCACGACACGCTCCGGGCCACGCACCATCTCAAGCACGCCGGGCGCATGCAGTACACACTGTTCCTGAAGGCGATCGGTGTGACGATGGAGGATGCGCTGCGCTTCTGGCGCGAGGAGCTTACCCGCGGGAAGATACCGATCGAAAAGTTCGAGAAAGAGTATGCGTACAACATCCGGCACAACT
This sequence comes from Anopheles stephensi, assembly GCF_013141755.1. Lineage (NCBI taxonomy): Eukaryota > Metazoa > Arthropoda > Insecta > Diptera > Culicidae > Anopheles > Anopheles stephensi. The sequence goes on along the minus strand of NC_050203.1, from coordinate 32,634,287 downwards.
ACGGCAAGGAAGGTTCGCGGGTGAACTATTCTCCCTATTCGTGCATGAAAGTGATCACGACACCGATCGGGCCGGGTGAAACGCATGGCTGTCCGTTTAAAAATCTGGATCCGAGTTCGCTTAGGATGAAGCTGACCGGGTACGGATTGAGCGCGCTCGATGCCGACGAGGTGGCCGGGTATGCGGCCAAGGGCCACTATCAGATAGCGTGCGGCAAGTACTACGAGGTGATCCACGAAACGAAGCTAGAGGAGGGCATTAACCATCCAAACCAGTACTTCGAGCTGAGCCAGCTAACGATGGAGGGTAAAGAACGGCCCAGGCAAGGAAATGCACCGAATCAAACGGCCCGCCGGAACTACAACCAAACGAACAGTCAGTCGACGCAGGACAGTGGATCGAGCTATGTGGCTGATTCGAGCACACTCAACGGTGCGGAGGATATGGAACTGTGGGAAATAATGGAATCGAAGGATAAAGAGGCGGATGTTACGATAAGTGAAGCAACGGCCACGGTATACGATAAGAAGCAACTAACGCCGAAGCAAAGCAAATCCACGCAGGAATGGGAGGATGACGATTTCGATATGCTAGAGTTTAACGAGTGATGGCGGGGTGGTATTTATAATTTTAGGTTTAATAACGTTCGCTGTACTTTTTTTTACCTATACAATGGACAATTAATATAGAAATAAATGGTTCATTTTGAGAAGTAACTAACGGTTGAGCCTTATGGAATTCGTTCTCACGAACACGTTGCGCGCCTGAAGGTATGCAATCCGAAGTCATATGGCTCAACCAATGTAAAAAAATAGAAGGTATTTCCGAGCATTTACTTAGTTTGATTTAAATCGCTTTTATTTGTGAATAACCACAGGAATACGCATTCTCCACTTTTCTTTCCAATTAATACTAATAACTTCCTAGAGTAAACTTTTTTCTAAGCCACACTACTTTGGCAGTGAATTTAGGACGCGTTAAGAATGACACAGTATTTAGCACTCCCAGCATACCAACACCGCTGAAGCCATCTGGTTCGCACCAGACTTTTTACAATCCCACCAAGGGAGTGAAGGTCAACAACTCCACACGCGAACCGCAGATCCAACAGATCCAACCACCACCAGTACCGTCGAAGATGACGTAATGCTGGTGCGGCTGAGACCAGCTGCAACCAGCACAGCATAGCTTACGGCCCAACTGAAATAAAATCAAACCAAAAATCGACCACCCAGCACTCAGCTTATTTTTTTTTAGCGAAATAATTGTAATGTTCGTTTTATTTGTAAATATCTTCAAAAATAAGGTAATGCACGAAATCAAAACGAGCTTACAAATAAATATATGTTCAATGACTTGCTCCCTACCATCGCGCGGCGTTCCGTTGCGCAGCACATGGTGCTGCACCCGCTGCTGTTGCTTCCTGTACTAGCGAAAGTACTGCAATAGCTAACCGAAATGGTTTTGCACGTATAGTGGCATCGATTTGTATCGTTTCGTACACATTTTAGCATTCTGTTTTAGCGCTGGCACACTGACTGACTGATCCTAGGGCCGTCGTTACGACAGTTTTTTTTTTATAAAGCGTTTACTATATACAAACAAACACACACATTGCACGCACATTTAAATATACAAAACTAAAAGAAACTTGTTCTGGTTGAGAATAGGACAAAACGAAGAGCATGCGTCGTGGTGCCTGCTGCTAAACCTTCCTCCGGTGGATAATTTTGTTCCTTTGTATTTTGTTAACATAAATTGCTAATTTGGGTAAAACAAAATAATTGGTTCCTTTCGTTATGGCATGCGAGTTCTACTTCTAGTGGCTTTCTGCTGACTATTTAAGCGGGGGTAAGTGAGGTGAAAGTTAAAAGCATACAAAAAGGCAACACAAAATTGTAAGCACTGGCGGATAGTTTCCTATACCGGGACGTGGAGAGGGGCTAAAAACGTTTAAACTGGGAACGAGAAAGTGGTTAAAGCGAGGGAAAACATCTAAATAAAACCTCTTTTACATTAAACGAGAACAAAGCTTACAAACTATCCATATGACACTAGAGCATTGCGGACGCGGACAATCTCGACCGCGTTTTAACACAAGGTGTCCTCTGAAAAGCTCAATCCAACGACTAGAAGCACTTGTTTTTGAACTCGAATCCTACCATTAAAATAAACCTGACCTAAAATCTGACTCGTTACCTCCCAAACGCTGACGACCACAGGCAGTCAGACCTATTAACAGCTTATCGTCCTATACCTCACCTAAAACGGAACAGTTAGTCCCTTTTTTCCTTTTTCGCCCTGTCCTGGTCACTAACTTATCGCTTAAATAACGCAATAATTGGTTAACACTACATTTATCCACCGTTTTGTTTTCCGTTTTAAACTCCTTACTCGTCGCATTTGCACATGCACTGTTTCCTACTCCGCTTCCTCCGGCACATGGTCCTCTGTAGTGTACCCATGCACCTGTGTAAGCAAAACTCCTACGTAATACGATAAGGCATTTCTGTGTTTCACAATGGCAATAAGCTTTGTTCGTGTGTCTGTGTAACTGTTTGCTGTGTGTCGTTTTGATTTGCTACGCTACTACTTATTGCTTTTCCCCCGTTTTTTGCAAAGCAATCGCGACGTCCTGCGCACGTTTGTATTATCTCCTTAAAGGACAAATCTATAGTAAAGCGGAAGGCTACGATAAGGTAAGCCGCATTAGGGTTTTGGGCTCGCGAATCACCTCAAAACTTGCCCACCAGCGTAATCGTACAGCCGTTGTTGTGGTGCTCGATCACCTGCTGCTTCAGCTGGAATATGTGCTGCTTCAGGCTGCACACCACACCGCTCAGCTCGGAATTTTGCGTTTTCAGTTCCTTGACCCGCTCCTCCAGCTTCGAGATGCGTTCCAGCTTCCGCCGGCGGCACTTGGAGGCGGCCACCCGGTTCCGCAACCGCTTCCGTTCCAGCTTGATGCGCTCCTGCGATTCCATATCGATCGGACTGACCGGGGGCGATTGATTGCTCGAGGTGGCCTGCGGTTCCTCCTTCACAACGCCTGGGTAATCTGTGTGGGTTAGGAAAATTGAAACCGATCATTAGATGGTGGGTCTTCTGGCAGAGAAACCGTGCCACTGCTTACCTAAGTTTGTGTAGGTAATTTCTCCCCCGCTCATACCATTATTGTGGCCGGAAGCTAGTACCGTACTGGCGAGATTGTTTGTCGTCGTACCACCCACCACCGGTACCACGGTCGTCGGGGCGGCCGTAGTTGGTGGACACAGCCGTTCCGCCGGTGCACCGCCAATGTTCGCACTGGGACCATTGTTGTTATTGCTCGTATTGCTGTTATTATTGTTGTTGTTGTTCGTGTTCATCTTGCTGGTGGTGTCCTTCTTGTGGATGGAAAGCAGCGCATCCTCGAACCCTTTCGCAAACTGTTGCTGCTCGGACGTGGCCGACGGTGGGAAGATGATGGCGCTGGGCGTCGGCGTCGGTAGCGTCGCGTTGGTGCTAATGATTTTCTCCAACTCGGGCGACACCAGCTTCAGCATCTGCATGTCCGGCGAGGGCAGTACCGAGGGCATGGTGACGGACGCATTGTACCGCGTTTTGCGTGCCTTTCCCGGTGCGAGGTTCAGCTCGAGCGTGGCGGGCCGCTTCAACCCATTCCCGTTGCCCGTCGTAACACCGTTCGTCGTGGTGGTGGACGGTACGAACTGGGCGTTATTGTCCTCGTAGAACGATTCCATCGTGTTGTTGTTGGTGTGTTTGCTGTTCAGCACGTTGTTCCGCATCTTGCTGCTATTAGGTATTGGTGTCTCACGGTGCTTCAGCTTCGGCTGGTAGCAAAAAAAAGTGCTCCCGCAATTAACCCGGGCCTATAGCACTACGGCTTGTTAAGCCGTGCCAAGATTAAATATTTACGGTGTTGTTTAGGCACAGGGAACGAAATGTCAAATTGCGTACGATAAACAACAACCTTCGCTTTTTTGCCCAATCGAAGAATGCACTGACACTTGTTCGTTTGCTACACACCCATACAGCCGTCACACAAACACACTGCTGCGCTGATGTTGCAATCTTTATGTTTTGGGTTGCATACAGAAATCACGTTTTGAAGGTTAACGAGTCCCGCGTTCCGCGCACTGGAGAGCTTACAGATGCCACCGCGGCTGATAGTTTATCTATCGCGGTCCCTTGCAACTTCCCCGACAAGGGAGGACTAATATCACAATAAACACGGGAAGAGGAAATGACAGGCAAATTGAAGCACTAGCGCTAGCTCACACACACACACAGATACACAACTAACGTAAAGATACACACTGCTGGTGATTATCTGCGTTTCTTTCAATTTGCTTGTTTCGCTAAGGTCACTTGGATGTGTTATTTGCTGGGTTTTTCTTTTTTCTTAACGTGTTCGCCCAGTTCCGTCTTGCGAATAAGCTTCAAGTGTGCAAAGAAGCGAACGTTTTATCTGCTGTGTCGTTCTTTGCTTTGTGTCGCGCACGCACACTGTGACACAAGCAGCGAGAGCTCCAAACACACACACACACGCACGCGTACGCACAAGACCGCGCAATAATAATGAAACTGTCCCACTGGCAACAACACAAAGTATATATGCGGACCCAAATGAAAAGTGCGCGGGGTCTTTTCACGGGTTTTGCCGTGTGTGTTTCTTGTCACGCACACAAACAAACATGTGCGCGCACACACTGCTGCGACAACTGGGGAGAGATTTCGCAATGCACGGCAGCCTACGCCTAATTTATTCGACGTGTTTTACTGCCTGCCTGGTTGGTTTGGGACGGGTGGTGTCACATTTGCTTTTCGCACCTTTTCCACACTGATAATTTTCCAATCCCTTTTAAAGCCACACTTAGAACCGATGTTCACTTATCACAAACATAACAAAACATACACGGTGACCGGGGAGATGCAATTGTGTGCCCTTTGCGTACGAAAATGTTTCGTCGTCTCGTGATGGAAAACGATCGCTACCCGCTGCTGTCGAAGAAGCACACCGAGCAGCAGCACACACGCGCGCGTCCGGCTTGAACGTAGATAAACGAATGAATGGCGAATGGAAAAAAATGAAGCCGACTTGAACACCGACGGATCGGTTTGCGGGTAGTAGTGTTCGGCCGTGGAACATATGATTCATGGTGCTAAAAATAGCACGAGAGACGTCATCGGCGTGCGCTACGATTGGCTAACCGTGCTTCGCTGCATGCTTGATCGTGTCGGGGAACCGTGCTTTTGCGCGTGTATTGTGTTGTGTTCGATTTTTCGCCTGTTTTCACCCATTTCCAACCCACCGATGGCCCACCCAGCTCACCCGACCATGCTGGTGCCGATTTTTGGGGAGTTTCTTGTGGAGCGCGCGCGGAATGTTTAAAGACACGGCTTGAAATTGCGGGACCCGTTGGGCCGCAATATCGGGCCGGGTTGCGTTTTGAGGATGCGAAGTCGATGCGTGTATGCAAGAGTTTGAAAACTGTTAAATCGCACCCCACACACAATGCCACCGGGTACAGTGCTGCACGAATTTTGTGCATCGTGGAAGCTTCGAGACGAACGTATACGATCGTTTGGAAGATGGAATTAGCGGAATTATTAGCGGTGAAATTTCATCAAAACTGGTTACAAATCTAACAAGCTAAAATTTATGTCATTTAAATTTAGAGAGGTCCTCCAACCGTAGTTACTGTCCCAATATCTTCAAAAGCCTAAAGTTAATTACCAGACTTCCTTATACACACGTGGAAAAGCCGCAGTGATGTAGTCCAAGTTGCTCGTAGAAAATCAAGAATAAGTGTTGTATCAAATAAATCAACATTATTTAGAAACATATTGTCCGTTTCATACTTACCAAACTGAACTAACTTTATGGAAGCTTCGAGACGAACGTATACGATCGTTTGGAAGATGGAATTAGCGGAATTATTAGCGGTGAAATTTCATCAAAACTGGTTACAAATCTAACAAGCTAAAATTTATGTCATTTAAATTTAGAGAGGTCCTCCAACCGTAGTTACTGTCCCAATATCTTCAAAAGCCTAAAGTTAATTACCAGACTTCCTTATACACACGTGGAAAAGCCGCAGTGATGTAGTCCAAGTTGCTCGTAGAAAATCAAGAATAAGTGTTGTATCAAATAAATCAACATTATTTAGAAACATATTGTCCGTTTCATACTTACCAAACTGAACTAACTTTATTAACATATTTTCATGAAAATCTACAATCTTTTTTTATTTTATACAAAAAAAACATCTCTTTCAATTTATTGATTTATTTTTTATTCATAAAAAACGGCCTGGCCGTATTGCTTAAATCTAAGTTACAAAATTAATACAATTCACAATAGTTTGGAGACATTTCCTTCACCAAACCGTGAAAGGGCACCTTATCCCGGGTGAGCTCGGTTGATCTTTCAATTTATTTGTTGAAGTTAAAAACAAAATATGAAAGTTAACGTTCAACTTTTGGAATAATACTCTTCTGGTTTCTATTTATTTTAGGGCCCCAGCTAGTACGGTCAAGGAGACTATTCAAGAAATCAGGTGCAGTTTTGTAAATTACAACAAAATAGAAAAAAAAATCAAAAGTGTGCTTTGAGTCCCAATTAGGCCTGTCGGCAAAAGGCGTACCGTACTGTTAGGAATAAAATTTACACCTTCGCGTACCGGCGATCAGTGGGTGTATTGTACGGGGTGGTCGCTAATCTTTACCATATACCCCCAATCTCCACCCTGTCCCACCCCTCTCACCCTCGATTTGTCGCACCAAAAGCTTTTATTTAGCACGTATACTTTCAGGCCTTAGAATCCGGTTCCGGAAGGTAAACCAATTTGAAAGAATCCCTTTTTTTAAGCACAATTTGTCAGCGATGTTGAAGGTTGAATAACAATAATATTAATTATGCGTGTGCGACAGGACAGACAACATGCTTTTTGCGATTGCACCCTTTTTTGGCACACCCGAGCAAAAAGCGCGTGGAGCAAACGGCGTGTTGGAGCCGGAGGTTTTTGACCTTTGTGCCGCATTTTGGTTTGCAATTGATTTGCAATGCAGCAAAACTGTACGTTCGAATTAAGTTACGGAGATGTCTTGCTGTATACATTTATTATATTGTCATATAAAAAATTCCTTCCTAATTAAATAGAAAAATGTAACATTTTTCCCAGGAAATTTCAAAAACAAAGTTTTCCAATCGTAATCTAATATTTAAAAAAATATGTTTTTTATCTCGAAGTACGCCCTAGTCCCTGCTGTTGCTAGAAGAACTACAAATATGAAAAATAAAAATGTTGCTGTCGTTTGCTTTTATTTAGATAGTGATAATGGTTCGTATTTGTTTGTTGTACGCGTACTTTTTTCCGTAACGCTCAGCCTGCAAAGCAGAAAACGTCTTATCGCCAACGGCTAGCGCCACATGGTCGACTTCTCCGGATGACCGGATAACGGCCGAATTCCAGCCGAACGTCAAGAGGAGAACGTGCTGCCGAGTACAAATCGAAAGCGTCCCCGTCGGTCTATGCGCCAAGGACAAACCGTCGGGCCGTATTCTATTCTTCTCTGCTCGGAATCGGAATCGGACGGGTTGCGACAAAAAAAAAACAGGTTGCCGGGACACGAATGCGCCTGTCTGCCTTTCGAGAGCGATGCAAGGGAATGTGCATTCTAACTGCACCGAGCGAAGAAGATGCGTTAGGGTGAGGGTGGCATAGAAGGCCCCGGGGGTAACGATAAGCAGAAACACGTTGCAACACGAACCCGGCCTGAAGATGGCTTTTCTCCGCAGAACACGGTCACACAAGCACGGACCACGTTCTGACATCATACTTCCCTTTGGCAGCAGCATCGGTTTGTTGCTATTTCCATCCTGCTTGTACTGCATGTTGAGCTATGCTCGCGGTAGGCTGGGACTTTTTTATTTATCTCCCATTTGAGTTTGTTAGCAAAAGGCGCACGAGATGAGAGCTAAGAGCGAGAGAGAGAGAGAGAGAGAGAGCGAACAGAAGCAGAACCGCGATGCGAAAGAGAGAGAGACAAAACACTCAACAACTTGTTGTTGTGTGCGCTCTTCTTCCTGCCCCGTGAGCGTCTTTTGCGGTGGCTTTTTTCAAGAAGACGCAAGTCAAAAGACGGCCAGCCAATGCAGGCCAGTGCCAGTGCGTGATGACTCATCGGACAATTATTTCCACGTCGTCTTACCACGGCCATCCCTTGCCCTTGGGGTCCGTGTCTGTGCGATCGTGGTTTCCGTTTTTGCTTCGATCGGGGTTTTTCTTGTCTTCTTTCGCTTCTCAATTGTTTTTTTTGTTTTATCGGGGTCCTTCTCGCGCTGCTCGCTGCAGGATTGCGTACAGTGACGAGCGGTTTTTATGATCACTAGATCATACAAAGAAGCAAATGTTTTTTTTTTTGGTTTTAATGTTTAAAACTTGAGCTGAGCTTTTTGTTGTTTTTTAGTAAATAAAATGAATTTTTTGTACCATTAAAATTTATGTAAAGCTTTTTGAAAATAATCGATCCACATTGGGATAACATATTTTCTTAACAGAGGTATTTAAAAAAAATGGCAGAAAATGCAATAAATAGAAGCCGATATAGACAACATATTAAAGAAGCATAAATAAAATAAACTGTTTTGATTTTTTTATTTATTATAAATTGTTGCTCGAGGCCATTTTCTATTATATTATCTTAACTTGACGCTCTAGCAATACGACCAGGCATAAAAAATCTTAATTAGGCGCTTCAAATTATAATTTCCTATTCATTTTCCTAGTCCATCGATTTATGATTTAAAGAGGAAATAGTTTAACAATAGAATTCAAAAGTAATTAAAATAATGATAGTGTGATGGAATACATCAGAAATCTTTAGTTGGGAAAAATAATGGAAAATTGAGCATTACATTTAAATTGAATACCAAAAAAGGGTATTTATTTATTTATTTATTTTTAATTATGAAGGCTTGAAGCCGTATTGTCAACAAAAGAGGTAAGCAATACGGCCAGGCCGTTCTTTATGAATAAATTCAAAGACTTACTTGATTTATTCACGAGCTATCTCATCAGGATTATTTTAAACTAAATTAATATTTAACCTTGATCGACCTCAACCATCGAAGTCGGACGACCCTTGTACCGAGATGATCAGAGACTCCTGCTCTAAAACGCTCAAAATCAATAAACTCAACCTTACCCAAGATCATAAAACAGCCACTCTCACCATACGCCTCTAGTATTGATAAAAATAGACATGCACTGTAGGTTAATTCCGACACGCTGTTTGCTGGTCGTTTATTTCAGTGCTTCACATTACTTTTCGTTTTTACCAGCACGAAGAGATTGCGCTAGAATACTGTATTTTCTAGTGTTTTTATATATAAATTTATTATATTAAACTCTGTTGAATTTCAAATAATAATTTATACATTCAAAAGTTAACACTGTCTCATTACCATCACAGCAAACCCTTTAAATCTCTCTCAACAATCCAACACACTTTGCACTCGTTTTGGCGGGAAGCGTAAGGCATTTCCTTAGTGAAGGCATTTTCCACACCACTACATCTAGACACTCTGGCCGCACACTTGTTACCCCACCACTTACTTGTTTTGATATGCTTTCGATTTGGCACACTCGAAGCCGCTGCCGTTCCGAGAATCATGAATGAGTCGGTGTGCCGTGTGTGCGGACATCGTGTTAAAGCATGCGTGCGCAGACGGTTGGGAAATTCCCACGCGAATTGGACCAGGTGGGAGATTGTATGCATGCCCGGTTCGAGTTTAGTGAATGGGCAGCCAAGATAATGCGCAACATGCCTAGCGTAGACGAGTGGTTCACAGCGCGTTCACCGCTAATGCTGCGCACGAAACCGGATAAGGTGCGTGTTCGACGTCATCGTTGCAAGTGTGTTTACTGCCGGACACCGGAACAGATAGCGTGTGAGTATTTGTTTTGTGTATTGACGATTGTTTATTGGTGGCGATTGCTAGAAAAGAGTGAGATAGTTGATTTGAAACTCATTACGATAAGTAGTAGATTGAAATAGTCAATATTATTACTATAATCAAAAATACGATAAGAGGAGAGGTTTAATTAGTATGATTATTTATAAAGAAACAATAGAAGTATAATTTGGAGTACAATCTAAAAAAAGCCTCGATTATGTTTTAAATCGGTTACACAGAGGGGGTCTTTTGTACGGAAATACTGTATAAAATTGTTTTCAAAAAATATTAAAGAAAATTACAAGATTTCCTTTAATTAATAACTAAACTCTTTATTTTCCTTCTATTTTCCGATGACTCATAATTTCATTTTCTTTAACAAGTTAAATATACTTATCACACAAAATAAATAAAAAGTCAATCAGTTCAAGTATGAAAAAATTACAATCAGAATTGTAAAAAATATAATAAAATTTGCCATAAGGGTATTATCGTATCCACTGTAGGACTAACCATGGGAAATAGTTTCTATTTTAGTCTCCATGTGGAAAATAGGTGTGTAACAACTTTACAATTATTGCATCAGCAATATTGGAATCTTACATAAGTTTTTCGGACAGGCCAAGCATCATTTGGCTAAATTGTCCTTCAAGAATTGGCTAGAACATCAAAATTGATATAATATTGTTTTTTTGTAAGAGAACTAATGATTTAAAGAAAATATCTGAATAGGCGGATTTGGTAAGATTTGAAGAAAATGATTACCAAGAACAGAAGCCTTCAATTAAGTTTACTTCTAGTCGATCAATCTATCATTTCTGTACTGATTATTCAACGAAGCTGTATTTTCTCCCATTAATTTTGTAAATACTGCCCTTGGAAATGGTAGCCCTCCAACATGGGATAGAGCTTTGGTTGGCGATACATAGAAAAAAAAACATGTAAAGCATCTTTTTTCTGGCTTAGATGTATACCTTATGGTAAGTCGACTATCAGACTGTCTATCAAGCGGGTAAAATCAAGCCTAGGAAGCCAAAATGGCAAAAAAAGACTCTCGACGTTTTAGTGCCTACAACAATCAGGGTAAGTGGATGTTTAAAAAAAGTGGATTATCTCAGTTTTTCTAAACTGGATAATATAAAATAAAAAAAAAACTCGTTGACCAAACGAACCTAATAGTATTCCGTTTGGTTTTGAAATTGATTGTACGCTACGAACCCTGTAGGAGAGCTATACGCTAGTTACGTGCATTTCCCACTAGATGGCGCTGCAATAAAATGCGCCGTTTGAAAAAACACGTGGTTTCAGATTCATTGCAGCTGAGAAGACAGCTTTTCAGCAATGTTTTACGAAAAAAAAAAAATACAAAATGATTTAACAGGAACAATTCTTAAAAGTGTAATGTATGAAAATATATGTTATTTTGAGCACAATTCCTTAAAAAAACGAGTAGCTACAAGAGCATTTGATTGCTATTCTCTAAATGCCTTGTTGAAGTTTATGAGGTTGCAGTATCTGTTAATACGAGGATTTGTTGGCTTATTGGCAAGCACCTGGAAACCCATTACAACCCATTACAACCCATTACAACCCACAATCGATTCATTAAGATTCCAGACACTCAGGATTGGCGGGATTTTAACGAACCCGTTCCTCAAGTGTCACATCATGCGGATGATTAATCGGAATAGCAATTTTAGATGAATTTTTGTTTTCAATTGATGAATGAACGACTAGAATCGATTGGAATTAGCTGGATTGCATTAGTGAGTCTGAACAGAACCAAACAAGCTAGTTATGGTTAAGCGGATTGTACAATTTACCCTCTGAAAGATTTGCAACGTGAATCCAAGCAGTGCAAAATGATTTCCGGTAAAATTGAAGAGCCTGCAGCAAGCAAAAACGCATGTAGACACTTGACTACATTATGCAGTACTCTAGAAGATGTAATTTTCCCGGCTATTCCAACCCCTCTATGTTGGGTCAATGGACAATAAACAAAGTACTTCAAGTGCTACCGAGCAACGAGAGTCTGCACTACTTCAACACTGTCTCGGCATAATCTACAACGCGCTTCTAGCGGTAGCCCAACCGCGTCTCCAACCGTCTTATCAACCGATAAGTCGATTATAAAAACGAAAGCACAAACCCCAATGGACGGCATAATTCGTTCGCACATCCTCCATCGACGAGGATCAACTAGTAAGGAATCGCAAAATGCAATCCGTGTCGGTGGCTCTACTGCTGGTGGCTTCGGTCGCCCTCGCCCAGGCCGCGCCCGGGCTACGTGTGGTGAACGGTGAAGCGGCTACGCTCGGCCAGTTCCCGTACCAGGTGCGACTTACCTTGAACGTTGGCAACGGTCAGCGTGCGCTGTGCGGTGGTTCGCTGCTGAACGAAGAGTGGGTCCTGACGGCGGGCCACTGCGTACAGCTGGCCAAATCGGTGGAAGTTCATCTCGGCACGGTTGAGTTCGACGGTGGGCTGGTGCTGGAGTCGACCGAGTTCTTCAAGCACGAGAAATACAACCCCCTGTTTGTGGCGAACGATGTGGCGCTGGTGAAGCTTCCGCAGAAGGTTGAGTTCAACGAGAATGTGCAGCCCGTCCGGCTGCCGACTGGAAACGATGACTTTGCCGGGGAATCGGTCGTGGTTAGCGGCTGGGGTTTGATGGAAACCGGTGGACCGGTGTCGCAGGACCTGCAGTACGCCACGCTTAAGGTCATCACGAATGCCGAGTGCCAGAAAACGTTCAGCCCGCTGGTGGTGCGCAAGACGACCCTGTGTGCGCGCGGTGATGAGAAGGAATCGCCCTGCAACGGTGACTCCGGTGGTCCGCTGGTGCTGGCCGAAGACAAGACGCTGGTCGGTGTGGTTAGCTTCGGTCATGCCTTGGGCTGCGAGCGTGGTTTCCCGGCTGCATTCGCCCGCGTTACCGCTTTCAGAGATTGGGTGAAGAAGCATACCGGTGTGTAGGGGGAAACTAAAATGTAACAATGCAAACAGAACGATAAATACAGCAACAAAAAGCGAGCGAGCGAGAGAGAAAAGTGAAAATGAAATGCATCTGTTTTATTCGTTTACATTCTAGCGCCAACGCCATTTGTGTGCGAGTGTTGGGGCACGTGTGAGGCCACCACCTGCACTCTCCGAAAGGTGAGTCCCTCCTTCGGTCGATTCGGTCTTCTTAGCACCGGGAAAAATGGCTCCCCCACTTTGTCACATTCAATCCGTGGCTCAGAACACTTTAAAGTAAGGCGGCTGGTTTTTTGTTATACACTCGTAGCGTTTTACTTACTCTATATGTACAAACAAGCTTAAACTTAAGCGTCCACACGCGCAGAGATGGTTTCCATCTCGATGATATTGCTTACGGCTGCTGCTCGGATACGCTCTATTATCCTTTTTCCCCCTTTTAGCACCTCCTGCCGGTTCTCTGTACATCCGCCAAATTTCGCAATAACAAAACTTTAACCCAAAACTCTCTCTTAAATTTCCGTTTCCGCTTTTTTTTTCTAATTCGTCGCCTAATAATTCTGGTTCTGGTTAATCACACAATAATAATGTTTCGCCCCAAAGCACAACAAAGAACAGAGGGAAGGAAAAATGCATCAATTCAACCCGTTTTGTTAAGTAAGTAGTTTTGTAAATATGGGAAACATAGAAAAAGCGGAAAGTAGATGACTTAAATGGCCCTGTTAGAAGACTTCTCAACGGTCTCAAACGAGTGGTGCTGGGACGAAATTCAGGTTTAGTGAAGTTTCAGCTTCGGTTTGTTACCGGCCCCCGGCTGTAGACCTTTTCCCTATATGGCTATTTTAATTAAAAAAAAAACCAACAATTTTATACATTATTATGAGCAACGATTTCCCCCATTCGCATTCGCATTCGCGATACACTGTTTGCCATATTGCTGACACCTTAATTATCTGACCTTACCTCTATTATAACCGGCCGCACGGCGGATGCGACGCGTTCGAACACACTATAAATGCTTTACACTTGTCTGCCTTGCTATATGCTGTTTGCGGATTTCGTTTCGTTTTGTGGTCGGTTTCCGTTTCTCACTGAGCTCTCTCTGTTATCTGGTAGTGAATTTTACACCGAAAAGTGGCACTATGGTGTTGACAAAAAAAAGCATTCGTTGCAGAGATTCGATGGATCTTTCGGAACTGTTCAGTAGAAATGGCCGTTGTCGTTGATATTTTAAAGGGAAAGGGAGATGGGCAATGAGAACGAAGGATCCGAAACAAACCGAGCAGCACACGGTACGGTTGTATCAGATAGCAGCAAGAAATGCTCTGCGCACATGGGCATCAACACCCCGGCGGTTCGCAACATGCACGAACGGTTATAACGCTTAACAATAAAGGGCGCACGCACACGCCATATGCACGCGCCGTTACATTCCTAAAAGGTAGTTTTGTGTCAAGGAAGCGCCATACATCACGTAGCAGCGTTACGTACTGTGTCTGTGAGTACCGGATCTACAGGATCTCGACTAAGCTGGCCCCGGTCGCCGCACCGTCACCGGAACGCTGCTGCTGCTGCTTCAGCGTTTGCACCTCCTTCTCGAGCTTATCCACCCGGGCCCGATACTCCTCGTTCTGTTTCTGCGACAGTTCGAACTGTTTCCGCAGGTCGTCGATAAGCTTTTTCAGCTCGAGCAGCTGCCGGTCGTGTGCGTCGACCACTAGGTTCCCGCTCGCGGTCTTCGAAGCGGAGGAGATAGCCTTGGATGGGACGGAGCTGGGATTGGCTAGCGATGCGACACGATGAATTACGGCACCTACCCGAGGCGCCGTGGACGATTCAACGGACACTACCGTATCCTGGGGCAGTTTGGTCGGTAGGGCGGATATGATTTCCATACCGGCTGCCGTCCGGATTCGTTTCACACCATCGGCCGAGGTGATGATGTGCCGGTTGTGGCCGCTCGCCGACAGTCCGTTCGCCATGCCGATCCCGCTGCTACCGCTGCTGCTAACACCCATTTTGGTCTGCACAAAGTCACCGACCGTTTTCGCCGCATTCCCCACGACCGGAAACCGTTGGCCGGATTTTGTCATAACGATTTTGCTGATTGGTTTCGGGCCCATGCTACCACCGGACGACGGTATCACATGGGAACGACCACCGATAGGAACTCTGGCGAAGGGGGGAAAATCAGACAAGTCAAATAACCGACGTAAGTTAGATGGGATGTGACTTACCTCACAGAGCTGGACGCTACCGCTTTCTTGTACTCGGACGAAGACACTCGCTTAATGCCACCGACCTCGCCGCCACAAATCTGCTTAAACTCTTCCGGCGAAAGGATCTTGATCACCTTGTTCGTCTTTATCGTCGGTGTGGCACCGGTCGTGCCGGACTGATGCACGTGATGGTGAAGGTGCGAATGGTGCAGGTGCGATGAGGACGATTGCTTTTTGATAATTTTGATTGTCTTCGTTTTCGTGTGCGTGATGTTGGCGCCATGGATGGACGTGGTTGGATGAAACGTTTGCTTTTGTAGGTGGTGTTGTTGTTGCTGCTGCTGCTGTTGATGCTGCTGATGCTGCTGTTGATGCTGCTGATGCTGCTGTTGTTGAGTGTGAAGATTTCTCGTCTCCTTCAGCGCGTACTTGCCCGCCTCGGAAAGCACGATTTTCCGGCCGCTCTTGATGGCGGACGTTATCACGCTACCACCTTCGTCCGCCGGCATAAAGGCGATCCCGTGCTCCTTGAGCATCTGCAGTGTGGACGAGTCGAGATTTTTCGGATCAGCCTCCGTACTCTGCTCCAGGTTCGCTATGGCATCGCTCAGACTGTCCTCCTTCTCGATGAGATGGTACGTATCGTCCAGGGGGTGTTGGTGGTGTTCGTGATCGGAGTGGTCGGACAGGTTGGTGTTACTATCGTTACTCAGTTCCATCGTAATGTTATCCTCTATCTCGTCGTTTTCGTTGCCAATCGCGCTCTGGCCATCAAGATGCCGTTCCTTGTGTTGTTGCAGTTCGTGCATAAGGCTATCCGTTGCCTCTTTCACCTGTAAATTAATGCAACAATCATGCTTTCCATTGCGAAGGTAACAAGATCGTGATCAATCCAACATACCCCCACTTGCTCGTTGCTGGCAGCCCGTAACTCGTTCGCCAACTTCAGTATCCGCACCAGTTCCATCTGTTTGGAGGTTTTGGCGAGCACTATTGGAGATTTGTCAAACTTGGAGAGCGCGTTCGGATCCGCACCGTGCTGTAGCAACATTTCTACCACCTTGTCGTGCCGCTTTTCCACCGCCCAATGTAGAGGAGTCATTTTTAACTGCAAGGAAAAAACGACAGTTTCAAATGGCCACATTACTGGATGTCGCCATGGAAATGCTTGATTCCTTTACGTACCAAATCCTTTGCATCGACTTCACATTTGTTGCTTAGCAACAGTTCAACGATCTCGATGTTACCATGGTAAGCGGCCATATGCAAAGGCGTTCGGTCCACCTTGGTTTTTGAATCCTTGCTTATGCCGGCCCGCAGTAGTGCTCTGCACGTTTCGATGTGGTTGAATCGTGCCGCCAAATGCAGTGGTGTAGTGCCCAACTAAGGTAAGTAATGCGAGCAGATTTAGTAGCAGTAACAGGCACAGTACGACGCTATGCTAAATGCCTTACCCAGTCCGCAGTAAACGGTGCACCACGGCCCATCAAATCGAGCACCTTCGGTGTGTTGCCAGTACGGGCCGCCTGCAGCAAAGCCTTCCCGAGGTCCGTTATCACCGACTGATACTTCTACAATGAAAGTGCATTGCATTAGGAACTGTTGCCCGTTGGAATGTGTAAAGACACCGTTTCGTTGCGATTGCACTCACACTGCTGCCGATGCTGCCCGCAAACTTCTCCATCGATTCTTCCGAATCATTGCTGGTTATCATATCCACGCCGAGATTGTCAAAAATCTTCTCCGTAAACATGATCGTTCGGTAGCTCTGCGGGAAAGCACCGTCTCGTACGCTTGCGATCCGCTTCCGCTGGCCGTAGCTTTCCCCTTCGATGATGCGCTTAGTACAACAGCCGGAACAGTGTACGTCGAAAAGAAACTGAAGTAACCTGCAGAAAATGCAAAGCAGACGGAAGCGGGACGATGCATGAAACGCTCAGCTTTTCTTACCAACGCACAAAAGAACGCAACGGAGAGCAGAAAAAGCAGAAAATCCAGTTTTCCAGCAGTGCCGCCTTTTCAACACACCCTCCCTGCTGCTTGGAGTGCGGTTGATGTTGCTGCTGCAGTTTGCGCTAGCGAACCTTTCACTGAAAACTAGAGCAGAATTCACTGCCGTGTTCCGTTTTTCTCCACATAATGCATATGCTTGGCCGGTTCGGCTATCGTTCTACATCGGTACGCTGCAGCACACTGCATCCAACACTATCTATTGCCCGGCTGGGCCGCTTGAAACGTGAAGGTATTTCATGCCCGAATTGCTTCCAGCGCCCACAGTCGTCGGACGTGGAGCGGAAGTGAAAATGAATCGAAACTGCACACGGTGGCCGGGTTGCGGGAGATCAACCTGCATCGGAATCGGATGGGCACGGGTTTCGACTGGCGGGAAAAACAATGTAAAGCACAAAAAGAACGATTTGTTTACCACTAAGAAAAAGAATTTCCTCGGTCGGCACGGTTTTGGCGTACATTGAAGGTTCTATATTTTGTATTCAATATTTTGACAGCAAGCTGTTCGCGTTGGTGTTTGAAGTGAATAGCAATGCACAGTGGGACAGTACCTGTTGATGTGGTGTTGATAGAACTAAAACATAAAAAAATAAAATAAAATCTAAGCTTCATTTAAGCTAAAAAATGAACCATTTTATTGGAAAAAAAACTTGATTTTTTAGTATGATATAATAACACACAGTCCTACTTCAAATATCGATTCTTTGAAAAGTAAAATAAATCCCAGAAAGGCCTTTTGGAAATCGTCACGCCCGGCTAACCCACTGTGCAATACAAGCTGTCAGATGGCGTGTCAAGGTGGGCTGGTGAGATTAAAAAATCGAAGAAATTGTGCCAACATGTCGAACCGGTCGGTCGTCGGAATTACGGGATTTTTGCTGTTTGCCCTGTTTATCGGCACCCCCACGGTGGCGGTAGCGGAACCGGGTGAAACGTTGGTGCTGCTGGACAACTTGGCCATCCGGGAAACCCATTCCATCTTCTTCAAATCGCTCCAGGAACGTGGGTACAAGCTCACCTACAAGCTAGCCGATGACGCCGGGCTTGTTCTGTCGAAGTATGGTGAGTTTCTGTACCAGCATCTCATCCTGTTTGCCCCGTCCGTGGAGGAGTTTGGTGGTTCGCTGAGCGTGGAAGCAATTACGGAGTTTATCGACAATGGAGGCAATGTGCTGGTGGCCGGAAGTACCACGTCGGGTGATCCGCTGCGTGAGCTTGCCTCCGAGTGTGGGTTCGAGGTGGACGAGGAGAAGGCGGCCGTTATCGATCATCTGAACTATGACGTGTCCGATGCCGGTGATCACACGACGATTGTAGCTTCACCTGACAATCTCATCGATTCGAGCATCATCGTTGGAAGCCGTTCGTCCGTCGCTCCGCTGCTGTACCGTGGAACCGGTCTGTTGGCCGACCGTGAAAATCCACTCGTGCTACAGCTGCTGACGGCGGACAGTTCCGCGTACAGCTATGTGCCGGATGCACCCATCAAGGAGTACCCGCATGCGGTTGGCAAGGGAACGCTTCTGATTGCGGCTCTGCAGGCACGTAACAACGCTCGCGTTGTGTTTTCCGGCTCATTGTTCTTCTTCTCGGATGAGGCGTTCCTGTCGCCGGTGCAGCGTGCACAGGCCGGCGGTAAACATTACGCCCGTTCCGGCAATCAGGATGTCGCGATGGCCATTAGCAAGTGGGTGTTTGGAGAGAACGGAGTGATCCGGGCTCGGTCGGTGAGCCACCACAAGGAGGGCGAATCGCAGCCACCGTCCTCGTACACCGTGACCGATCCGGTGGTTTACACGATCGAGATCGAAACGCGTGCTAGCGATGGCCAGTGGAAGGCATTTGAGGCGTCAGATGTGCAGCTGGAGTTTGTGCGAATTGATCCGTTTGTGCGCACGACGCTGGTACCGGTTGGAGGTGGCAAATACGAGGCCCGCTTCCGCATCCCGGACGTGTATGGAGTGTACCAGTTCAAGGTGAACTATGACCGTATCGGTTATACGCACCTGTACTCCACAACGCAGGTGTCGGTGCGTCCGCTAACGCACACACAGTACGAACGGTTCATCCCGAGCGCCTACCCGTACTATGCGAGCGCCTTCTCGATGGTGGTCGGCATGTTCCTGTTCTCGTTCCTGTTCCTGCACTTCAAGGACGATGGAAGCAAGCCAACCGTCCGTCCAGCGAACGAAAAGAAGGCACAATAAGTGGGTAGCTGAGTAAGACGTGTAGCCAGTAGTGTAATCGTAAACCACACGAATCGAATTGAAGAATAAACGAACAAACTACTCCATCAAGAAAATAATACACTCGAAATTTGGCGACAACGTGAGTTTTTATTTTTTATTTTTCATTTTAATTCCTTTATTTAGATTCCATTCTGCATCTTTGCGCCTTCCCATCGCTCGCTTTGGGAGGCTTTTACTTATTCTGTGTTCGTTAATTAGTGTGTAATTCTTTTTATTGGACAAACAAAAAACTTTATTCACCAAATTTGCCTTCGTCATGTAGTAGGCTAGATTCTGATCTCCTTGTTGCTATGCACTTTCCAAAACACAACGCCTTCTTGGGTTAAATGTATGGAGCGGTGGCCAACTCCTGGGAGTGCGCTAATGTGCGTGTTTGTGAATGCTATTTGTACGTCTAAATTCTATGATCGATCGTACTGCAACTGAATGGTCGTTTGGCATGGTTCCGGATTTGTTTATCCGTACGATACAACGATATGTTCCGTTTCGGCAAGTGACAATACTAATTTGGAGTGGTTTTTCTTTTACTTGTGCTTCAGTTTAAGTTCAGTGGCGGATTAAACTTTGGGCGGGCCCGAGCGTCTTCGTTATTCGAGGACCTTAGACATTCAAGAGGCCTTTACTTTCCGAAACGACGTTTCTTCTAATAGATCACTTCTGCTACCAACATAGGACCTCGTCCAATAACAGACCTTCATTATGGAATGGAGCGAGTCCTCCTCGTCCAAGAATCCTTGAAGTCTCCTTGAGGTCTCGAAAGTTCAAGGAACTTCGTCTATGAAGATACCTAGTTGAAAAGGCCTCGTGGGCCTGGAGACCTGGTTTATCAAGAGGTGTTTTCGTTGAAGAGTTCTCGTTGTCTAAGTCCGACTCATTCAGCTATCATGAGACATCGTAACATAAGAGACTTCGTCTTCTAAGAAACCTGGCGGGCGGAGAGGTCTTTTATGCAAGAGACCGCATAATGGAATAGATCTGCTTGCTCCATGGGGTTTTTTTTCTACGAAGAGACCTGGTTATCAGAAAGGCCTAGTCGTTCAAGAGATTGTTGTCTAAGTTTCCACTACCGAAAGACATCGTAATGGCAGAGGCCTCGTTGTCCATGGGATTTGATTTAACAAGAGACCTCGTAGTCTTCGTAAGGGCTCTTGCAGTCCAAGGAGCGAACTTCGTAGACCATCAGATAGTCGTATTGGAAGAAGCTGACCTGGTCTAAGAGACTTCGTAATGGAATATCTCGTCGTTTAAGGAGCCTCTGAAGCTCAGAGTTATTCCCGCCACAGGTCTAGATTCGCCACTGCTTCGGTTAGATGTTTTTTTGGTTTGTTTTGGTGCAATGTAGTAACCTTTCTGCAACATTTATTTTATTCATCCTTTTTTTCAGGCAAATATATTTACATTTACACGTCCTCAAATAAAGGAAACTTCGGCTGTTTTTGAGAATACAAATCGTACCGTATTTTCTTGGTCACATTGCAACAAGAAGGTCGAACCATTTGTATAAGAGAGCCAGAAACGGAAACGAGAGTTGGCGGGTGTAATTTTTATGTAATTTATGATTTTTTTTAGTTCGTTTTTTCGATTTAGTATGCTCCTCCTTCATCTTCGCGGCCATTCAGGATATTCGTTTTGAGCTTGTATTAAAAGTACGCACACAATACCAAGACGGGTTGTGTCGTGTGTACGGTTAGTGTAACAAAGTTACGGAGATCTTCCAATATTAGCTTCCAATATAAGTAGTACACACACACAAACACACAAACATTTGTCTCCCGTGTCGTCTTAAGTGTTACTCCTGCATCGATCACCGATCACTAAAAGTTGGGTTATTTTCTCGCTCGCCTTCAGAAAATAGCTTAATTGTATAAGGTTTTAATTCGATCTCTATTCTTCAGTTTTAAACAACACACAACACGGTAAGCGCATTCTTCTAAGTCAGTTTCTGGTTTGTAATAATATTCCTGTACTTCAGGCCAATGCAAAGAAATGATCCCCAAGGGGTGAGAATGGCACGGCAGCACATTCTCCCAATCGTTCAGTTTGTTGTGACAAGATCCTTCCCAAGGATTCGCGTTCGTTTGTTTGTCCATTTTAAATAACCCTGTAATGTGTTGTATGTGAGCTTTGCCTTAAAGCATATATTATGTATAATACTACAGAGAGCCCCGTGCCTTCTAATTCTTCTGCTTCCGTTTCTGCCGTTTTTGTGCAACTCTCAGCTCTGTAGTTGTGTTAAGTCTTGTTATGAAGTGACCAACCTTCGACAAAATGGTTCGCATTGAACGACGACGGTGGAAGCGCAAAATATGGTTGTACCCGGTGCGACAGGAAGAAAGGCTGAAAATGAAAAAAATACTAAATGTGTCCTCTGATGTTATCATTAAAACTATCGGAACATTGTCAGAATTTCTGCTAGGCTTCTGCCCTAATACACGCTGGCTAAATTCTATAACCTAACAGGCTGAGGTCAGATACTGCCAGAGAGCTCTTCAGACCAACACTTCATACTTTCAAACAGTCATCGTTAGGTTCGATTTGAAGAGTGAGACATGGCTTTCCATCCTTTTTTCAGGATAATGTTTTGTGCTTCAGAATAGCCTGGGAAGTACCTGGTCCTACAACCACCTGGTTGAGTTCATTTTAACACCCGAATCAATGTAAATAGGCCACATTTTTAGATGAGTTTGAGACTTAAAATTCCTCTTCCAGAATATTCGCAAGTTTGACAGATAAACTGAAGCGATCTGTTCGATGGCGAACTTGATAATCCGTTGGCCCTTTCTTGTGTCCCTAGAAGTTGTGTGAAAGCCTTCTTTAAGGCTGTTTAAAGGGTGCTGCTCGCACATTTTTCAAATATGAAGGTGTTGTTGAATAATTTCCCGACGCAAGATAGCGGATTAACGATCAATCCTCGCATACTCCTTGGACTTTCACTTCCTAACATTTATAACTGGATATAGGACCATCCCATTGAGCCTTTATGTTCCTATAAACTGAGGTCAAATGATCCTCCTACACGTTAAGAGATCTTGCTAGGGTCCGTGTCTTCCCCATGGGGGCCCCAAGGTGTATCTGCCTGTAAGCAAGTAGAGAGGTCCAGGGAGCTTCTATAATTTAGAGGATCCCAAACTCCATAAGAGATCTAGTGAAGGATCTCAACTTGGCCTCCCATTCTGGCCCAGTCCATAGATCTGAGATGCTCCAACTTTAACAGAAAGAGGCCTCCAACTTTTATTCTGCTTGGGACCTCCAAAGGGCTTGATTCGCCACTGCTAGGGTGTATTCATTTAAATATCTTCACAAACTGATAATATATAATTTTTTTCCCTGCCGCACCATGGTACAGGTAGAAAAGAGAGTACAACTATTACAACAACCCTAACCTAACTGAGACTTCAGAGCAACTAGTGGATTGGTGGTAGAATTGCTGGTTTAAAAAGTAACAGTAACCACTAATTCTATGATTATACGAAGCAGTATTCACTCCGGCCGTCCTTCAAAAGACCGACAAGAAACAGAACCAAACCCTATTGCTACTACTACCCCCCTTCCCTTAGTCACTTCCTCCACTCAGTTCCTTTATATTGCAATACATAACATTATTGCCTTCGTTTTACTCAGCACACCCAACTCCTGGAGCTCGGTAGCTGTGCTTGGCGATCCCCAAAAGCTAGGCTTTCCCTTATTTGCTTTCATCTCGTACGTTTAAAATCGTTGACAACAAATGTCTTTCCAGTTAAGCGTGTGTGTCTGTAATTATTATTAGCTTGTAATACTTCTACTATTACTACCTCCTTTCCCGCGCCCGAATGGCGGGTACTCTGGCTTTGATTGCTTGTTATCAGTTTCTGTAAAGTTAGTACAAACACACACATACACACATAAAAACAAAAAATGGTGGAACAACTAACAGAATCAAAGAACAACTTGCCCCTTTTCGCGGCCCCGTAAAGCGTAACTTACCGGATAACACTACTGATGTGAGTGAAACCTGCTGTTGTTGCTTAACTGCTTAACACAATAGTAACTAACTGTAGCGCCCTGTTCAGTTTGCTTGGCGATCACGACGCCAGCTGCATAATTAGTAATTATTTTACTCATAGAAGTACCGCATTACAACCAACGCAAACAATTGACGACATTTTGATGGTGGTGGTGGTGGTGGTGGCTTAGTAAAAAGAACCGCCAACATGGCGGGTTCCACACCATTACTTGGTTCACTCGTTTTGTTTTCCTCCTTCTTTGCACGTGTTTAAAACCATTTTCTTTCCTTCTTTCTACTCAATTGAACACTGTTCTTGTTTACTTTTATGTTTTAAGATTAATTTTCTCTTTTCACTTGCTCTCTCTCTCTCTTTCTCTCTTTGGCTCGATTGGCAGCAATTGTGGGAAAAGGTTATGAGAAGGAGCTTTTCTTGCGTAAACTTTCATCGCAAATTACTTTACTTTTAGCTTGCTGGAAAGGAAAATGCATTAAGGATGGGGGTGCCGTTTTAGCACGCTCTACTCAAGTAAGATACCAAAACAAGATGGGGGATCTAGCCGTTAGTTTAAAACTATTCTAAACACTGGTTTGGTCTGTGTGTCTGTCTGGCACGCAAATGTGCCGTGTCATGATGGGGATTGTTTTGTGGCAACAATTGCATCTTGTTGGAGAAGTGGATTGAAGGATTTTGAAGGAATGGCACTAGAACAACAGCTCATCTTTGTCATCATCTGAAAGCAAGAAGAGAAATGAGCACAGGATGAGAGGATGTGCATTATTGTACATTGGATGGAGGGATGGAGGACGGTTCGGAACCTTCCATCGCAACAGCTACTACTACATGATTTGGGCTAGCGGACTCTGTACTCCGATTGTGTTGTTGAGTCGCTATTTGAAATGGAAGCTTAATGGAAATGAAATAAGCAACATATGAAACAATTAAGGACAAATATGCAGCAGATAAAAATCGTTTAAATGTACGAAAACAATATAACATGTGCCAAGTTGATCATCATGCAATTTCTTATAAAACTCCAAGGATCTCGTTGCATTGATATGAGCATCTTTACTGTGGTTACTAGTGAAAAAAGGTCTGAAGCACTTGTTGATCATTAGTAGACAATGTCGACATATGTCGCTTCTAATCATTTGGTTCTAAATGAACTGCATCCTCTGGAGCTTTTGATAGAAAAGGTGCAAATCATAACATTGAGCTATTTAATAACTCGGTGGAATGTTTCATCTGGATAGTGTAATATTGCCATCCGGTTGTAGAAAGTTGCAATCATACAATGGAATTGCACACTAAGTTGGGGGAAATTTGCAACACGATTGTGGTATTTTGCCATTAGCTTTACATGAAACAAGTGGTAATTAAAGCAATCGGGCGGATCGGTGCATGAGGCAATAACGGCGCCAGTCTTTACACGGCAGCAGGATCGGGGTTCAAATCCCATCCAGAGCTGACTACTTTGCTACGGGTAAAATCAAGTCACTGAAAGCCAGAAATGGCAGGCCTTTAGATGGCCTTTAGAGTTTGTAGTGCCCCCAAGGAAGAAGAATTAAAGTAATATTTCTTATATTATAATAATATTTAATTATAGCTGAGTTGCAAATTTCCGCTAACTGAATGCAACATTCCATTGTATGATTACAATTTTCCTTTACGGGATTCCATTATATGATTAACATTATCTCGGTCGTTTATGAACACTGTTGGATTTTTTCAACTTTTAATAAAATTGCTGTAAATAAATGCTCCCGGGGAAACAAAAAGGCGTTTCAAATAATTTTTTGTTTAAAATATAAAAATTAAAACAAACACAATATAAGGCCTGAAATGATAAAAAATAAATTTAATATTAAACGATTAAAATAACAAAAAAACTCAACTTTAGTAAACATAATAAGGCTTTGTTTATTCTGCTTTTTCGTTCGTATTTCTTTTGCGGTAAAAAAATTAACCAAAACTATACACACACACATATACACTATCACCTAACACGGTCTTGAGGCGGGGGGCAGGTTTTGTTTTGGGGGGATGCTTAACGATTTAAAGAGAGGATTAAAAAGAACATAATGCCAAACAATAATTTAATACCGACCCGCATACAGTAGTAGTAGTAGTAGTAGTAAGAGTAGTTAATATGTTACAACTTAAATCTCTTAAAGTAGGTGAAACCTCTTAAAAAAGAAATGGGAAGATGAAAATAACGATCCAATTTCTTGTGCCGATCAGTTCCAGTCTCTAAAGTACACTCTCTACCTGCTGACTGTACATTTTATAGTATTATGCGACGGACGCAAACGCAAAGGTAATACTATTTTATAATATATGTATAGGTGGTAATAAGGCGCCTACTACACAGATACAACTGCTACGCTGCTAACATCTAAAATTCCACTTCTCGCTAGTATTTCGTTTCGCTGCTCTGCTGGGCTTGGGCAAGTCTTTATGGGTGCAGTATATAGAAGAGGGGGGTTCTGGCGTTACAACACGATGTTCGATGCTTCTCCTGAGCAGGTTCATTAAGCTTGCTTTAAGAGCCACAAAAGCTCGATTTAAATTAACCAAAAAGCTACTAAAAAGCCACTTAAGAGCATACGAGAGAGAGAGAGAACGAGAGAGAGAGAGTGAAGAATGCGTATGAAAATGCTACTAGAAGGAAAGAGAAGGTCCCCTGGCGCCACCCAGAGATGATAACACTCGGGCATAGATACTGGTGGTTGATGGTTGTGTTGAAGGAGAGAGAGAGAGAGAGAGAGAGATTACGCGATGACGATGACAGGGGCGAAGGAATGATTGCACTATGAGGGCCTGAAGCATGGATGACTGATCACTGCAATCGGATCGATTTCGAGCATTGCTTCGCTACGAATGACGCTGCACACACACACACACACTACAGCAGAGTACTCTCGTACCCTCAGGAGGAAGCGGCCGTCGCAGTGGTAGTAGCAGTGTTGGTGGTGATGGAGATGGGTTGAGATTGAGATGATGATTCTACTACCACCACGGTCGCTGCCGCCGTCGACGTGGTGGATTGGTCCGCTTTGGAAGGTTTACCTTTGCCAACTGGTCCGGATAGGGATGGGCCACTGCCACCGGCGGTAGTGCCAAGCGTGGAGAGCGTTCGCTGTTGCTGGAACCCGGTCACCAGACTGCTCTGGGACGAACTGTCCGAGTGGTTGTTGTTGTTGCCGATCGAGGCAAGCGACATCGCCATCGGATGATGCGTCGGGCTTTGCGACGGTGTACTGTTGGTGCTTTTCGCTTTCCGGAACCAGTTTCCCAGCTTGCGGCGTCCGAGCGAGTTCGAACCGTAGTCGGAGCTGGCTAGCACCTGTTGTTGCTGCTGCTGCTGCTGCTGGAGCGATGCATCTTTGGGCATTTTTCGAGACTTTTTCGGAAGCGTATTACCACCACCAACGGACCCACTACCGACGGCAGACGGCGGCACCAGCGACGGTGGCATCATGGTCGGCTTGCTGAGAGATTCTTTCGCGTACTGCGAACTGGTCGACATGGACGAAACGCTGCTTGCTACCGATGGCCGGAAACCACCACCACTGCCCCCATCCACCATATCGTACAGATTCTGGTCTCCACTATCCGCCCCCTCCTTGCCATCCAAATCCACGTACGGGAAATATTCACGATCGGAAAGATTGTCGTCGTCAAAGCAGGACGCCGCACCGCCGTCCAGCTCGGACACGAACAAACTTTCCCCGCAGAACTGCCGTTCGGACGAGAGTGTGTTCAGGAAGCGCAGCTTGCTGCTGCTGCTGCGAAAGCAGAAATCGAACCACTTGTTCCGGGTGTCACAGTACAGCCGCAGCGCGTTCTTCAGCGTCACGCCGAACATTTTCCCATCCGGAAGGTTCAGGATGCGACAGTTGTCGAGAAAGATGCGGCCCTTGTAGATGTAGTTGGTGCGCTTGAGCAGATCCTTCTTGCAGTAGATGAGCTGCCGGTCGAACAGGAACAGGGTGTACGTGTTGTTCCACAGGTTCGGGGACATCCGGATCGCGTCCGTTTGCAGAAACAGCCGGGTACTGTGCACGTTGATCGACGGGCCTTGGAAGTTTTCGAACCGTGCCTGGATGCGGGACAGATACTCGCTGTGCCGTTTACCTGTTGCCCGGTTTTCGGTGGTTCGTTTCGAGAAGAAAAGGGTAAAGCAAACATAAGAAATCAACAAACAAAAGTAAAGGCACCTACAAATAAGAAAAACAAGCAACGGGAAGCGTTTCCTAGGATCTAAGTAGGCAGATGAACGCAAACCACAAACCACATCTATCGCATGCGAACAGTAGTAACCATTGATTTCTGGAGCAGTCAAGCATAAATTTTTTTTTTCGGACAAAAATGGTTAAACGTCGGCGGCAAGTGAATTTTGATACGGCGGAAGGCGACTACGAAAATGAGGCCGGCCCATCACGACCATCCCCTCACGCGGAAGGTCCAAAAAAGCTAAAGCTAGACAAGGACGGTACTGTGCCACGCCGAAACTTTGGATCGCAGTCCGGGGCCAACGAGAAAAAGCCCCAGTTGTACATCCCGATGTCGACCCGGTACAAGCGAACGAAAACGCTCACCGTAACGACCATTAGTCGATCGTTGGATGGTCGGGACGAGAAAATTGAAAGTGAAACGGTACGGGAAAGTGCATCCAGAATCTACCATCACTAGGCCAAAGCTCTACCATCGTTAACGCATGCAACATGGGGGGGAGAAAGTTAAATTCTAGCGTGTTTTTTTTGTGTCGCCCGGCAAAACTCACCTTCATTCACCATCTCCGTGACGCGCCGCATCGCCGACAGGGCCATCTCGAACACCTCCCGGCAGTCCATCGTTTCCAGCTCGGATTTGGTACACTTGCGCAGGTTCAGCGTCGGCAGCAGCTCCTTCCGGGTGAGCGAGTGTTTGACTAGTTCGCTGAGATGTAGCGGGTAACGACATATCCGTTGTATCGGGGCCAGTAGATGCGCCGACAGTGGTAACTCTGGTAAATTCTCCGCCATACGACAGCTGTGGACGGTGGTAAAAGCGAAATGGGTTCCAATAAACGAAACGATCTTCAATAAACCATCATCAGGGCACTTACTTTTCCAGTATTTGATTCGCTTCCTTATTGTTGGCATAGTTCTCCAGCTCCATCAGCGCACGGGGGTACGAGTTGCAGTAGGACGAGTACACCATGAACGCCGATTGCTGTAATGATCGAGAAGCAGCGCCGGGAACAGTTAGTTACACCCCCGAAAAGCCCGCTCCTACACGTTTCCGATCGTGGTGATCGTGGACACTTACATACTCCAGGAACACTTCACCGATCCGATTGTTTGGCACAGCGAGACGTAACGCGTCGAGAAAGGTTTGCTGGAAGCGCCAGATCTTTTCCAGGTTGGAAAATATCAAATTTACACTTTCCACCGAAAAGACGTCTTCCCGTTCGCGCAACGGTTTAATGAAGCTGAAGTAAGGAAGAAACGGGAAAAAATAAATTCATGGCCTCTTTTCTCGCAGCGATCTTCATTCTCCCCCCCCAAAACACTTACCCCAAACAAAGCGAATTGAGCAGCTTCACGTAGTTGATCTCCGTTTCGAGCAGCTCCTTGATGATGTTCTCCTTCGTTAGGTCCGGATGACTAGCGACACCAGCGTCCGGTGGCGTACCGGTGGAAGCTACCGGCGACCCATCGCTCGCCACCGACAGTCCGCCCATCAGTCGGGTACTACTATCACAGTTGCCACCTTCGATCAGCGTGGAAGCACTGCTGCCTCCGTCATCGTCCTCACAAGCACCGTGCGAATGAGAGGACGGTGCCGTCTGCTTGCTCGTCGTCTCACTGTTGCTAATGATGAGTATCTGCTTCGGTTTGGCGTACGTTGGCACAATCTTCACAAAGTCCTTCGGGAACCAGCCACAGTCGGACGGCTTCCGTTCACCGTCAACACCGGCGGGCGTCGTCACGATTGCGTCCGATTTTAGACGACCCCACCACCACGGCCCTGCCTCACGCTTCAACACCTCCACCAGAGCACCTTTCTCGAGACCAAGCTCCTGGGGACCACCGGGCCGGAACGAAAACAACACCTCGGCAAACACGGGCTCGACAAGCAGTTCGTCCTCTACCGCTACCGCTTCATCTTCGTCCGGGTGGGACGAGATGCTTTCGCTATCACTAACGTCCAGCTCGGTTGGTATCGTGGTGGAGGTGCGGGTGTGCTGTCTTCGCCGTCGACGCCTTCCGTCCACTTCGCAGTCATCACCGGACGCAACGATGCAGTCCAGACCGGACGGTTGACTTAGCGATTTGCCGCTCAGCCTTGATATGTTGGTGACGTTCTCTTTGTCCTTGCCCTTGAGCGATAGTTTGTGCTTCAGGATGGACGAGCTGGTGGTGCTGCTGCTGGTGGACACTTTCGCTGAGTTGGCCCTCCGTACCGGTACGCCGGCCGTATACTGTGTGTGGGGTGATACCTCCTGAAGGGAGAGAAAGAAAGAGAACATTAGAAAAACTCATTCCGGAGAAGATCGCGATTGCGTTTCGATAGACTTACCCCATTGCGCACACCGTCCGGAACACCTTCCGGGTGATGCTCGAGCGGGTGAAGTTGCTGCAGCAGTAGATGTTGATCCGCATCATTGTCCAGCTCGACCTGGATGCCCGAATCGCCGCTGTTGCATTTGTCCCGCCGATGGGACTTGGTCTTGCGGCGCTCCTTACTCGATCGCCAGATCAGTGGCCCGAACCGGTGGTGATGGTGCTGCTGCTGCTTGTCATCCACACTCATCGTGCCACCGTTGTGCTGTTCGGTTGTGGCAAGGGTCACCGGTTGGGCGGCGACCGTTTTCGAGGTTTTAAAATGTGAGAACGTTTTGCGGAACTTTTGCAGTACGCTTTCGGAAGCTGAAGAATATGAAAAAAGATTGAAGTACATCACCTTAACGGAGAGAGAGATTGTACGAACCTTGCACTGGATGATGTGTGGCACCGCCGCTGCTGCTGGACACTTTGGTTTGGACAGTCTTCTGATGCGAGGATGATGATGATGATGATGATTGATGCACATTCGAGGTGGGACTGAGATGGGCATTGGCACCGCCAGTACTTAGGTGGGGATTCCGTGCATCCTGCTGGCTGCCTCTGCCAGCCGGTGCCGCTTCAATCGGTGCCTCCGAAATCGATGGACTAGAGACGGCTCGTAGCTGAAGGGGCTGTGAAGCAGATAGAAGAGAGCACAGGGAGGAAAATCAGAACCAATCTCACTGAAGAAAGAGAAGAAAAAAAAAAACCCACAACGTAATGGCTCTGAATCACTGTCCCCTTCCAGGTGTGTCTGGGGGGGGTTTATTTGATTGGCAATCGGGTCCGTTCAGATATCGGAACGTCGTCGAAAACAAAAATGTGCTACCTCATTTTATAGCACCACTCTTTTTTGGACGACGCACAAAACGGAAGGAACCTGTACGCGATAAGTCGTGAATGTACAGAATGACCAGGCCCATACCCCAATGCTCCCGATGGGGACACCGACGACCTTGTGCAATAAAAAAGCACTTCCTTCGGCATAGCTTTTGCGCCATCATCATTTTCCTGTCATTCCGCGTTGTCAATAATTTTGGTGAGGTGATTTTGTGACATCCAGAATAAACCGACCACTGGGAAAGATGGCCACCGATTTCTGCGTCCCAGGGGAAGAGCTTTCCTACCTTACTGGATCTGTCAGACGTGCAAAACAAGCGAGATTGAAGGACAATAGGATTATGGTTCCCGCTACGAGCGAGGAGCGCTATCATGTGAGTGTTGTCAACCACCGCATAGTCCTCCTCTCTTGAGCGAGGAGTCCATTGATAAGCGCATCAAAGTGGCTGCGGATCGGTTTATTTATGTCCAGGCAAGAATGTAGGGAAATATGATCCCCACATATAACCCGGTATCGTCTCGGTTGTTTGCGTACGAATCTATTTATATTCTGCACTATCTGCTGCTGGAGCGAGCTTAGCTCGTATGACAGTGTCACATCGGAATGATATGATTGCGGAATCGAATAGTTGCAATACAAGGAGACGAATGAATGGGCTCTGGAGCCTCGGGAGGCAGTTACGATGCGTAGTTTACTTATCGTGAAACATGATCTTATCGGGGGAAACAGTAGTCGCAGCTGTTTTGTTATTAAATTTACAAGCCAAGCATGACTCTGCCCCGCCCGGCACTTATCACACACGAATGATGCCACGTTCAGCTTTTTTCCCAAATTTGCTGATAAACATCGTCACACCTTTCTCTTGCATTGTTGTAGTAAAAAAAAAAAAAACTGTTGACAATGTCTGATAACACAAGCAGGAATGTAACATCGAATCGAAACAACAGGGGAGTAGAAAATGCATTCCAAAATAGATAAATGTGAGTCATGTCACTCCAGTTTTTTCTTGTCCTCCATATTGCGATCAAAGAGCAGCGCGGGACCTTCCCACGTGTGGATTGAATATTTACATAAAATGTTTTGCGTAAACAGAAACACTTAACCTTAGCCTATAAATACACAGAACAACCTAAACGAGCACAGGCACAATCAGTGACGAGCCTTCCGGAAGCAAGGCGAAAAACGACAACTCATGTACATGATCTACACAGCTGGCCCAAGGATGGCAAACAGCGAGCGGATTAAGCTTGTCGAGCTGGGCGATGATGGATGATGGAGGATGGTAACGCTTCAGACGAGGACACGTGGAATTCTCCACCATTCTAGAGCACACGGGGTGGAAAGTTTTTTTCCCATTCCCTACCCTCTCCCTACCGTCTGATGCTGTTGCCACCGGTACTCAGCACTTGTGCCGTCCGCCATCGGGAAGTCCTCCTCGTCCACGCGTAACGCTACGTAACGCTCCCGAACGCCACCAGCAGCAGCCGCTCGTGGTCTACAGTGGTACAGCGATCCGATGTCGCCATAGCCGAGGTAGTAACCGTACGCCTGCAGCACACTGTACCCGAGCCGAAGCTTTTCCTTCTGCTGATGGTGGGCCACAACACTGCCGGCACTGCCCCGCAATCGGCAGATGCTGTACGATTGTCGGTTTTTGAGTAACATTTTCACACGGCACCGTTGTCTTTTCTTGGGGAGCTGGGTTGCTTCCATTGACGAGTAGTTAGTGGGCACGCAATGCACTTGCAATTTTTCTAGTCTAGAGGCGTGTTTTGCCGGTATTTCACATTCGTTTGTTTTCGGTTCTATGATCTTGTACCGCACACACACTGATGCTTTGACTTTTAACAAAAGAATAACGAAAAACAAGGTACTTCAAATTAGCAAAAACACAACCAAGCTCACACGGTGTCTCGATACTGGCAACGAGACTCGTTGCGAAGAGACTCCAAAAGATACTGGTCACTAAGCCACTATTAGTTCACACATCACCGATTTACCGGTCTGTTTCTTTTTTCGGAACCGCCTGATTGACACTAACAACGCGAAAGGTACACAAGGTGGAACTTTCCGCACCTTTGATAACCTTGGCTGGGTAGTTCCTATTCCGGGGAATTTGTTTTCACCGCAACAATGGATTTGGGTAGCCCGTTTTTCCCATTTGCTGCCTCGCACAGGCCACACGCCTCCCATTCGAATCGCATGTTCTACCTTATCTGGCTTGTCTCTGCTGAACAACACACACACACATTAGGAGGAAGACACTTGCGAAGGCTTTGATTGCCAAGGGCGATGATTGATTGTACCGGGTGGGATTACTTTCGAGGAAAAAAAGTTTGTGGGGAGAGTCCCGAGTCTGAGGTGTGAGCGAGATCCAGGAATCTGCTCACTCAGGCTCAGTTTATCATGGCACTTGCAGGAATGGTTATCACATCCGTTCGTGGGAACAGCGGTTTTACAACTCCAGATACCTAGGATCTAGATCCAGGATATCCAGAACGCTAGGCCTATGCAACACTGGATTTTTAAGTCCTTCCAAAAGGGAAAGGAAGAAAGATTGGCCGTCCTGCTGCTATCACTAAAAATCATCTTTAAGACCACTTTCGCTATAAAATCGCTCCCAAGCGAGATATCTCTAAACCTTCTCCCGCCTATCGCCCATCACGGTCCAGTAGTAGTACTCTCCACTTCTTGCAAATCATTCACGATTACCAGTGACCGGCGATCATGATTTATGGCGCCCTCGGTCTCTGGCCCCAAAAGTCACGAGATCGAAGGAACGGGGGACAAACCGCCGCTTGCTGCATCTTCCAGCGGTTTCCACACAATGTTTAATTAGGTGTCCGGCGTAGGGTTCACCGGCATTGCCGCCGACTATCCGGACCAATCGATCTATACACTGATACTTGAGTGTCGAAACGGTTATAAATTACCACGAGGTAAACCGAAGTTAGTAGCTTGCGTTATCAGTTAATTGCACCCGGTTTTAAAAGGCCGAACGAACGTGCTCCTCCCCGGTCATTCGACACCCCCTCTTGAAAAAGGGGTGTCCTCTGCGGACATATCCCGTCGGTGACGGTGATGATGATACGGAGAGAAGGGTATCCTACTTGAGTTTTTTGTTTGTTTGATTACCTTGGATCATCACACACTGCCGGCCCGCTGCACGAGACAAACGTCACGGCTAATCGATCGGGATGGTGTTCGATCGATCATGGAGCAACAGATTGTTTGCACGTGACATTAGATTCGCGATTCGTGTGTGTAGAGCAGTAATGGGCATATTATTCAATCGGCCCATTTACAAGCGATCGGCGATATTTATATTCGGTTTTTATCATCAAGCAGCACTCCCGGCGGCCATTGCACGCGGAAGAAACATGAACCATTCATGCGGGTGATAAGTGATGCGTGATATGCTTGATTACATACCTGGGGCACATATCGAATCGTCCCCCTTTAAAGACTAGATAAAGGTGTAGGATTTTTGGGGTTTTTTGGAGAGGATTTTGCACACACACACAACTAGCACTTGTTTCACTATGCTATTATGCCACATCTCATCTCACATCACACACTGTCTACGCCGAGACGCACGGTCAATGATAGAACTGCCCAGTGCCGAGAGATGCCTGAACTTGCCCTCAATTTATTTTGCAACCAACGGAACAGTAAAACGAAAACTCTGTCTTCTTCTTCAGCACCGCTAATTAAATGCGTCTCGAGTGGTCAACAGTCTGCTTCCAATGCTAATTGGGGAGCATATTTGTATCTTCCAAATCGGAAAAATTCACATCGCACACCAAGACACACTACTTGACACTCACTCTTCAGCAGCTTTACACTGTTGTCGGAGAAACAATCGTGTTTCCCCCCAAAAACCGAACTGGGTTTTTTGCTTCGAAGGCGCCACGAGTGCGCACGCAATATCTTGGTAGAACCGCACTCGACGATGGTCGCGATACGAAATGGCTTGATTGAAAGTATGCGAGACGCTTTACCCATTACCGTTGGCTCTTTATGGTTCGATCAGATACGGTTGCCTGTTCGTGGAGAATGGCTGTTTGTGGGATGGAGATAGGGGATGGTCTATCAAGCGGGGTATTGCAGGATCGAAACAGGAGGCACAATGGTGACGACGTCGTAGAGATTAGAGAGAGAGAGCTATGAGAGATGCTTCTGTCTGTTGTCGGTGGTCTTAAAACTACACTGATTATTGGAGATGGACGTGGTATGTGAAGACACCTTTATCATGCTTTGCTGGCACTGTCGATTTTGAGCTCTAACTCCATTCTCCAAACACTGGATATTTACCGGTAAAGTCTAGCTTTTCTGACTGGTCTAAATAGGCGTTCTATCCATGTATGCAAGGACTTGCCATAGAATTGATATTCAAGATTGTCACAGGAGTCTGATCGAGATGAGATACAACACAAGACCTCCGGACTTAAAGGGTCAAACATCAAGACACAGAGGAGTAACAGACTTTGCTTGGCAGTGATGTCCAGCCTATGCTCTGAACTGTCATCCTTCTCCCAGGTCGATGCTCTTCACTTGAGAGCGCGAGTTTACAACTACTATTTACTATTTGCTTACCCTGTGCAGCGTACAAATACACCGCAAAACACCTGGAGATACCACCTTGGTCACAAAATTCAGTACTCACAAATCGGGGACTCGGGGTACAGATTTTTACTGCACATTCTTAACCGGCTTAGTCCGATCCGATTTAGTCGTGAATCGATTTTTATCACCATCCGTTCGCTACGTATACCTGCTGTTTGCCTTTGCTATCAAGTTTTAAGCCCTGCCGGGCCCTTTGCCTCGGAATGCCCTCCGAGGGGGGAAGGGTGCGATAAGACAGAGAGATAGAGAGATGAAACGAATATCACGGCAGCATTCTGTCCAGTGTTAACAACCGATGCAACGGGCAGGGGGGTGTTGCAGAAGCAGAAGTGGATGGAAAAAACGCACTTTCAATTATCCTTTCTGATAGGTTATCTGTCTGCTAATTCCTTGTCCGGTGTGGTATAACCACGACCATCCGCGGGCATTAATTACTGCTTCCATTGTATCGACGACTAAATCGTCCGGTATTACAGCTCATATATCATACAGTAGTAGTTACATGGAAGGTTCAATTTTATAGACAAAGCATCTGCTGTGGATTGATATGGCGCATTTCATAATAAGAGATAAATTCTTTGTTGGTAAACGACAACAATAAATAAATCAACTACTTCCGGGTTCTATTACTCAGAAGGCACACGTTTCCCTATGTCAGCGATCCTGAAGACTACACTCCCGATTAGTCACTGCTCTTGTTGTTGTGATTGGAGATGTTACATGTCCTACCTGTAATACACTCTAGAATACGTAGAATTGGCTATCTACGCCGTTTTTTTTGGTGCGTGTCTTAAGGTATATCACCCCGTTCACGCTAATCACGCTGATTGCACATGGTTTGCTGCTCTGCAATCAGCGTACGGTTGACGATCTCTGATTTGGGCTTTGGTCGTAAATGTTTGGGCGGCAGGTCAGCCATTATCAGGCCACCTTCTGCGAGCCGGTTAGGCCCGCCGGTCGGCTGATTTTGATTGATGCATCATGGCAAAGCTGGTGGATGGTTTATTCGTTGGCGGGTTTTTGTTGTAAATAAGTAAATAATAATCTCTAATAGCGACAGGTGAATGTGTGTCTGGGGCGAAGTTTGAGTGGGGCCTGTCAAACGAGCCCGTCAAAAGAGGGAAAGATCGTCGGTGATTTTGAGGAGCAATCGATGAGAAGCAATAGGACAATTCAAATTTTTGTTGCAAGAGATGCGATGCAACGAGGTTACGCCGATGTAGTGCATGAATATTTGGATGGTTATAATAATTTTCTGTTCATTTAACAAGCCAAATAGGAACTCACCATAAAGGTTCCATAACCATAAATGTAATATTCATGAATTTCGCAGTATAGACATTGAAGTAGTTGTCGATGTAATTGGCCATCATTGTCTTCAATTTTATGCCACTTCTTTGGCAACGTATTAAACAAGATGGCAAATGAATACAAATGAATAGTTTCTATTGTACTGGACTCAACTACGAGGTATCAGACCTTAGAACTGTCCACACGAGTTTCCAGACTATGTCCTGCCATTCATAAAAGCTTCGGAGACGATTCAATCAGCTAATCAGTTTTTATTGGCCAGGTTGATGAGTTAAATATTTAAAATTGAAGATAAATACGCACTAATGGGATGAAGCAGTCTTAAGGAAATAGCGGGGAAAGGCCTTCGATTTCAGAGTGTTTTGTAAGGCCATCTCTTAAAATATCTAATTTGTGTTTCAATCTCGTCTAACGGTTTGGTTGAGTTTCCAAAGATCATAATATACAGTATAAAAATCCGTGATTGCCATTTGATTGCATTAACACTGATTACTAATTGGCAGTGCAGTGGCGCCATCTATTGTAAAACGAAGGAAACTCATTATCTAACAAATAGACAAACTCATAGAGGTTTGTTCAGCCAAGTAATGCATGTCAACGACTGAATAAAGTAAAAAAGCATACATATTTATTTTACCATAACATTAACTTGTACTAACGGCCATAAAAAGGCCCCCCCTAATCCACACGCGCTAATTGAAAATCGATCGTAAAACTTGCAAGCACCAGATAGGCACGGCAATGCGGAACAAAAAGCCCAACGCCAAATGTCGTACAAATCAAATTAGAGTCAATTAAATGCGGAAGGCAGTGGCCATCGGCGGAACAACCATAATCCAACCGTACCGGATAGGAAGGTAGCGGATAAAAACAAAAGCTCGTAAACCCTTTCTGCTCACGAACGTAAAACGTGTGCGCAGGTGACATCGAGCCACCAAGAAATACACACGGGGACACCGTGGCAGCAGCTACAACGTTCTTCCTTTTGCACAGGTGGTAGGGGGTGGATTTTCCACAACACCTCCGTTCGCATCGTAGTTCGTTAGCGGAAATTCAATTGCAACCATTTTTAACACACACCTTTACACAGAGACATACAAACGCTAGTGAACGGGATGGCTGGCAGTGGGATTGCTGATGGTGGAAAATTGTTTGGATTGGGATAATGAAAAGGAAAAAAAAATCGAACCCATTCGTCGTAACAGGGATTACGTTCCGTACCGGTGAGCATCGGTTAGTGCGAGTGTTTATTCTACCAATGAATGAATGCAAATGCTAACTACCAGCTCACAGAAAACTGGGTCACTCCCTTACAGATTAATGAATTTCTAAAACATACGATTTGTAATTGGATATCCTAATGAATGGATAGGGGCGCCTCCTATCCAAACCAAACTGCCAAACAAAATCGATCGATACGGGCGAGAGCTAAGCAATTAAATGCGCAACGCTAATGCATTCGCCGTTCAGAAACACAATGTGCGGAAATTGTGCCATTTGTAATCGAGCTAGAAGACGAAAACCTCATCTCTTCCCTGCTGCAAAAGCAAGGATCGCGAGATGACAGCTTTGGCCAACCGTGAAACAGAAATTGCGTACAACAACGTACACGCAAGAAACGACACAACCTTCGACGACGCCTTACAGTGTGACTTTCGGTTTCTTCTCACCGTGAACATCGAATGGCACGCTTTGGCGGATGGTTAATGTGCGTAAAAACGATCACCGCAAGCGGTCGTCATCGTTTTGGGTGCGATGAGCAGACAAGACACAAAGAACACGATTGGGAAAACCGACCGGCGAAAGAAAGGGCTGAGTGTCTTCAAGACTGGATAATGACTGGATAGGTGTGAGAGGGCGAGCGCAGCTTTTACGCAATAAATGATAACCGGATGATCAAATGATGCACGATTTCCATATCTTTTCTATTTTTTCTGGAAATAAAAGGAAAATGGCGAAAGCAAGAGAAACAACAGCAAAACAAACCCCTCGATTGTGTAATAATGACAATTTTCATTTCCATTTCCACGATGGGGATCGTACGAATTGAACTGTGGGTGTACAAATGTGTTGGGTTTGCCTTTACAATCATTACGCCCTGCCGGCTCTCCTTCGGCTAAGGTCATTATCGAGCGGAACAACCGCTTAATGTACGTTCGTTATGTTACGGTTGAGGTCAAAGGATTTTCGGAACATTCAACACAGAAGCTTTGCAGAGCGAAACAAAAACTGAGCTCAGAAGTTTGTCGTTTGTCTGGCCATATGTCTTCTAACTGGTTGAGTTTTGTTTTGTCTCCACAACAAGTTGTTCCCTGCAAGTACAAGGTGCCACGTGGCAGATGTGCCAGAGTTCGAGAAAAGATCCTTCTCAGATGATGATAACCACACACCGAACCGCTGCTGTAATCCGAACCTTCACGGTTCGGACGAATATCTCCTCGCAACCGACTACCTGCTAGACCTGAGTGCTTGAAACTCTCGCAACTCGAGGTGGAACAAGAGTTTGAGTCCTTTTGCATCTTCCTCGTTTCCTGTGCCTACGGTTCGGGGCGAGTCGTCTAGTTTTTATAGGGCACTAGAGTTTGCAGGCTTTGAGAAATTCAGGGACAACAGACGGCAGCTGTCAAGTGTTCGGTTCCTTTCGGATCGCTCCAGCTGCTGCCTAGCTAGCGAGCGCGTAGGAATCAAAGCGGATTGGATCCAGATGGTTCGGTGGCTTAGGCTTTGGCTTCCCATCCTGCTTACACTTCACGAACATCGTTCAAATACCTTCTCAAGGTGCGTCCGTACTGCACAGTTTGATCCGTCTACCACGGATCTAATGATGATTGAAAAGATCCATCTGGTGGTGCAGTTAGAATTTCACCAACCAGCTCTAGCATAGCATCAGAGGTCACCGATCTGCATGCGCTCGCTCGCGCCCTCTCGGGGAATGGGGAGGATGCCAATCACGCGCGGATTATGAATCACGGTAAAGCGATTTGCCTTTGCCGGTACGGAAAGTGGGAGCTTCCGTAGACATACTTGTGTGGGGGGGGGGGGAAACCTCCATCGGATGAAAGAGAAAACGAGACGCAGCATCGAGGAGGTACACCTACACACGGATCTACCCGCAGCAGCTTGGATTCGGAAAAGGCATCAGCAACAGGCGTAAGAGCCTCACGGTCAGGGCTGTTTGGCTTTGTTTGGCCATCGTTATTTCGTTTTATCTTCAAACCCAATCGGTGGCAATCGGTGGTGGTAGGCAACGCGTATGTACCCCGAGCGGTGGGTGGGCGAGGTCAGATTATTGGTGGAAAAAGGTGGCTGGCTGGAGATAGAAAGTAACCAGCTTGGCTCGATGGTTCGGACTCGGAGAGTACGGGCAAAGCAGAAACTGCACTGGGAGAAAATGGACGAAAATGTGCTTAAACTCACCTTCGAAGATTTGCCCTCAAACGAGACGCACGAAGTTTTGGTTGGAGGGTATAGAGCTGTTGCTGGTTAGATGATGCAGTTTAACACATTCTTTGGGATTCTTTGTGGAGGTTTCTTTTACACCAGCATAATGCTTATTTCACGGCTCATAAAATCACCTCTTCTAGAGCATCACCTCTATTATCTCGCTTTTAATTGGTAAACTTTAGCCACAGAACAAAACACACATCTGCTCCCAGCTATCGAGCAGCAAGAAAAGCTGGTTAAATAACTGCAGTTCCGGTCTGCATGAATTAGCGCAACTTTTACCACTTTACGCCACCACCGCGCTACGTTACGTCGTGCCGTTGGGTGAATTATGCTTATTGCTCTCCCACCGATAATAAATAGCCCGACCGCACACACCGGATGTGGATAGAAGAAATTTTCGTATCACACGATTTGTTTATTGATATTCTCCACACTTGCACCAGCGCTCGCCCTTTTTGTTTGGGGGGACGCGCGCGATTATCTCACCCGCCGGTGGACAACGCTTCAACCGAAAAGGCACGTGTTACTGTATCGCGTGGGGGGGGATTGGGTGATATGTGTAGAGACAACACAGCCTCGCGAAACGTTACAACCGTCCGGACCTCCGGACTCCGGAACCGGATCTGAGATCGAACGAAAGCACTACAACGCACCGGACCCTGAACTATGCTGCTGCTGCTGCTGCCACCAGCCGCCAAGGCTGCTGAAGTTGAAGTGAATATGCAACCGAAAGCGAGAGAGAGACATGGCGAGCATTGGGAGAGGTTTCTCCAGCTGTGGCCGGAGAGAAACACCATCCAGCCATCTTCCTCCTTCGGTCGGGGAAAGCTGGGCGGAAAATGATTCTAAGCTGGGCTGCGCGTGAGAGGAGAGGACATGGCAGCGCACAGTTCAATACACTCAGGCCCAGGTCTCAGAACAACGACCGACTGGCTCCTGCACATGCTCCTGACCGGCAGCCACCAGCAACCACCTACAATAACAACCAACACACACACACCCGCCGAACGGAGTGCGAGAGGAAAAATGGAAAGCGAACCAAAAAATAAAATCACACGGTGAAACGCAGAGGAAAACGAGCAGACGCAGAGTGTGCGAGATGATGATGGCTGCTCCGAAAAAAGCTGTCCGAAAAGTTGCCAAGGATCGACGGTACGGTGGTCGGTGGCAGCAGCCGAAGGAACAGAACAAAGCGTGAGCTGTGATGAGATGTGATGCGCGCTATTGTTTTGTCGAGCTGGATGCTTTGGTTGAGGCGCAAGAAAGAGAGAGAGAGAGAGAGAGCGAGCGAGAGACCAGGCTCGGTGGACCTGGATTGTATGTATGTATGTTGGACCGGTGAGCCATCTGCTTTATGTGGCGAAGGATCCGAAGGTTCGTGTCCTGGTGGGTGGGTTAACGTAACGCGTAACATTAGGCGTTGGAAGGATGAAATCAGTCGATTGAAACAACAAACTAGCGAGCATAACGAGGCAGTTGAGGATTGTTTTTGAGGTTCTAAAAATTGAAGATAAATTTCCAAAAAAGTTCTTCAAACTTCCATATTCCACATGGAAGAATTTATTATTACATTTGAGTATAAATTTTTGAAATATTAAAAATTGAAGATAAATGTCTAAAAATGGTCTTCAGAATTCCGATTCTTTTGAGGACGGAAGAAATATTCGATTGGAGTATGGATAAAATAGCGACCATAGACCACCATTGGAGCATTGACTTTTGGTGTCTCTTGAATTTTGAATGACCCACAAAATGGAGACAAATGTCTAAAAATACTCTTCAAAATTCCATACTTTCGATGGAAGGATTAAACAGATTTTTAAAGTCCTTAAAATTGAAGATTCATGTCTACAACACTTCAACTTTAAAATTCCATGCTCCTAACAAGTAGTGAAAAACAAATGCGCAAAATGTCCCCCCACACCAGGGACCACTCTCCATCCGTTATCCACCGTTGTCCAACGTCATCGCATCGCAGATCGGAAATCCACCTTCACAAACAATTGCGCTCTTTCACGTCAGCAGGGAAAATGGTTGTTGACTGGGTTGGAATTTCCTTTCCCCTGTACTAAGCAGCGCTCCGGAGAGCGCTCCACTCAAGTGCCAGGAAGTGTTGGAATGATGAGCGCTGTGTGATGCACACTGCAACAAAAAATGCATCACTGTGCATTACAACATCCAGTCCAGTGCAAGTGTGTTGCACATCATGACGCAGTGTGTAGTGTAGTGTTTGATCGCAAAGCTCGCACCAAAGGCTGTGGCTGTGTGGTGTTCGATGCTGACTAACGAAGCACAAACACTTTGTGATTGTACCCGCACGGCGGGCGGATACGATCGAATGGACAAAAACACACTTTACTAGGGGGGAGTGGCTCTTATATGCTTATGGTTGGTTGGGAAAAATCGGGAAAATTCGGAACAAGGATAAGCGCGCACACACACACTCGAAGGAAGCGAATGATGTAATGCGGTAAGTATCGAACCGTAGAACAAAGCATCCCAAGAGCTTGGAACACGTGACTGACGCTTGACAATTTTTGTCTCAACATTAAAAGAAGATTTAAAGCCTTCTTTCGGTAGTAAAGCAAATTTGACATTTAACGGGTATCACGAGGACTACCATTTAATGGGGAAACCGCCTCTCGAATATTTATCAATTATCCTGAATTCCCCAAAAATTGTACGCAAATTCGCACAGCCTAAGGATACTGGTGCCTCATTAGCGTTGGCAGTAATCATCGCCTTCCGGCGTCAGTCGCCAATGTCCGTACTTACCGCGTTCGATGTTAAAATAGCCGATAGCTCCAAGTCATCCGTCGTTAGGTTGCTGCAAGCAGAATGAGAATGAGCAAAAAGGGACATTAATTGTACGGCCAATTCTTTGGGGTTTGGGTGAAGCAAAGCTGGTGAGTTTCTTGATTAATTAGTTAACGTTTCGGCGAAGAAAATGTAACGCTGTAATTGAGTTGTTTTCTTCGGTGCTTTTTTATTTTTGCACATCTATTACACACCCGGTTGTGCCGGAGATAAGTTTGGTGCGGTAGAGCTGTTTATAGCACGCCCGTAGGTCCGTGGTGTACGTAGGATGACAGCCTATTTCTTGTTGGGCAAGCACCCAGCAGGAGGTAAAGTGACCTTCTCGGTAAGGGTAACAAGCCAGCCATCGACCACCCTTCTATCGTCCGATGGAGGCGGTGATTTTCTTTCTTGAATGGATCGGTGACAGGAATGGTGACCCCGGTGCAGTACAATGAAAACAGACATTTTAAGTCCACCGAATGTCCACCAACTGCGGGGAAGGAATGGTGTCGATATCTCACTTCATAAATTAACTCTCCTTCGAAAAGGAAAGAC
This sequence comes from Anopheles stephensi, assembly GCF_013141755.1. NCBI lineage: Eukaryota > Metazoa > Arthropoda > Insecta > Diptera > Culicidae > Anopheles > Anopheles stephensi. Next base: position 32,590,714 of record NC_050203.1, on the reverse strand, counting down.
TGGTTGATCCCTGATCGTAAAGAGGACGACCATCTAAGGCATTTACCTGAGCTATTTAAGCTAAATCGCCCCAGTCCCGATGTTTGTTTCCTTTTATTACGCATGCCCACAACCTGTAAGGTGACCTATGTATACACCTACGTGCGTCCTGTACGTGGAAGGATTTCCGTGACCCGTCATGTCCAGGAAGGCGGGCTATAAACAAAGGAATCCTACTGGAGGACATTAAAGATACCGACGCGCTGCACACGGGTTGGGTGGCTTTTTATAGCGGCATAAATCCATTACCAAAAACCCTCACCGGGGTACACCGCAAACGGGCAAATAGAAGCGGAACTAGTGCTTAACAGGGCCATGCCATGAGCAATTACACCATTGATGGGAGGAATGGAGAAGCTCTAATCATAATTTAACCATAGAGATGCGTCAAACTCCTGGGGTGGTCTCGGCATTTGGAAGAAGAGAGAAAATGAGGGTTTCGGGTTTTTTTTCGGATCAAATGGTCCTGGGACCGGTAACATGAAACTCAGCGGTAAGGATAGGCGCTGGACATCCGAATCCCGGAAAAATGTCAATGATCAAAAACCCACCGACATTGGAGGTGATGTTGGTGGGCGCCGGATTGTCGATTACGCCGAAGAGCTTGTCAGAAATTAAGTAGAATTTGTTCACCCAAGACCACACAACAGGTACGTTTTGAACTGACCGCCCCCGTCATAAAGTTCATCACACAGTTCTTGCTTACTTTGCCCCGATAAGAATCGGCCCCTTTCGTAACATGGCTGATGATTATGAAATGTTTTTTTTTTTCCTAACTCCCAGCTTAACCCTTGGTGACCAACGTCAGCGTGTGTAAAATAAAGTGCGTGAAGAGGAAACCGTTTGTCAACCCGGATGACACCTGACACAGCAGCCGGCATTTTCTGGTGGGTCAAGCTAGTAATGAGTCACGGCTGATCGTTTTAAAACCGCCACAATGAAACAAATATTCCCACGTCCAATTCGAGCGCGCGCGTGCCTTCCATCTTGCGGTCACAGGCGTAACACATATTTTAAAATATCACAAATCCGTGTGCCGCAGCACCGTTCCGTGTGCTCCGTGGAAGGGTAAAAGAGTACACAAAACACACAATAAATAAAGGTTTGCGAACGGTGCAACGGTGCTCTCTGGTGAGTGAGGTTAATTTCAGCAAGACTCCATGAGCAGAGCCGCGGGACAGCAAAACGCCGATGTCCCTCCTGTCCTGGGCTGGGGCTGTCGGAAAGACGGACGCACACTAGCCGGGTTTATTAATAGAAGAGTAATTTAAAATAAACTAAAACCCGCACGTAGGGCACCGTTTTGCGCGATGGAATGGTTTGATTGAGCGGTGAACTTCCGCGATTCGCTCAGCATCTGACGGCAACTGTGAAACAGGAAGCTGTATGCATTTTTATGGCCGTCACTTCATTAGGGTTGGGGAGAAGAGTCGTTCCCATTACGTGGTGCATCCATGCTGTACGTGTGTACGTGTTTATTCAGTGCTAAAAAAGATGGTGTCGAATTGAAAGCGAAAGAAGTAATGGCGTGGAAGGAAACGGAATGAAAGTGAAACATGTGTCTAGCAATTTCATCAACTCAATTGAGCAGTTTTGTCATAAAACATTCGCAGTGATATCATTAAGCATTGTTATAAAGTGTACATCGGGAATGGTAAACGATGCAGGTTGGAATTTACTCCAGATTTAAATTGTGACAAAGACTCTAATAGTAATACTGAACAGTGAGTTGTAGGTCGTGCTGATCACAATCCCATAGGAGTATCGTATAGTATAGAAGGGCTCAGAAGGTTGGACTAGTGATCCTCCCGTCTGTAAATCGTAATTTGTATCATGTCTTGTACAAAATACGTAAACCAAATGTTGTGTCCTTACGAGCTGACCTAGGGCAACTATGGCCCAAACACTCAAGGAACTGCGAATGAAGCTTCGCACTAATTTGTACTAATGAAGATTTTCACTCTTTCTCTCTCTTCTTGGTCTAACGAGCTCTTAAGGTATTGCCTGCCATTTCTGGCTTACTAGATTTAATGATAATACGCAGTTAGATAGCCAGTCCTCACTACGAGGGGACGGTCCGGATGGGATTTGAACCCCTGAAGACTCTGTCGCCTCTAACACCTGGGCAGCGGGTGCAATTATCTAGATAGCCAATTCGAGGATTATCTGGAAAATTTAGATCACCAGAGCTATAATCTGTTCGGCTATAACATCTTTTCTCCTCTGGGAAATAAGTTAGAACATTTAATGGAGGATATATCCCTGTCACTCGACACCATAAAAATCACTAAGAAGCTAAAGAAGCTAAGAACGAACAACCGTGGGCCTGATGGGACTATCGTTCTAAACTTTGGGCCCAAGGGCTGAGAGCTCTGTTCAAACTTTAACAAGATTCTAAACACGATCGGTATTGTTGTATCCATATCCCAAGTCGGGACAGTTCTGGGTAAACGAATCGCTAGAACTTTTCTTCTTCTTCTTCCTTGGCGCTACAATCTTTAAAAATTGGTTACAACCAGCCATTTTTGGCTTTCTGTGAATTGATTTTCTTTTTCTTCCTTGGTACTTCAAACTCGAGAGGTCTCGGCCTGCCTTTTCTGGCTTTCTGTACAGGAAGGCGGTCTGGATGAGATTTGAACCCCGGTGAAGACCGGCGCAACTGAAGGCGTTTGAATCTCAAACATACTACTGTGTCCGAAAAATAAAGTGACTTTGCGTTTTTCTCTTAAATGGTGTTTGTATTAGGTCAAATGAAGGTCGTCACCTTCGAAGTAATCCCCTTCCGATGCAATGCACCTCTTCCACCTCTGCTCCCACTCCTCGAAGCAGGTAGAAAACCCGGATGCTGGGATGTCCTTTAGTTCCGCCGTCGCTGCGGGTCTATCTCCTCGATAGAATCAAAACGATGTCCCCGAAGTGGCAGTTTTAGCTTGTTGAACATTCAGAAGTTCGCTGGTGCCAAATCTGGCGAATACGGTGGTTGCGGAACAATATTGGTGCCAGTTTTTGCGAAAAACTCCCTCAAAATGATTTCAGGCATTTCGGTACCAGGCGAGGTTTCACCCGCTTCAACCCCAAAACATCTGTTAGGATGGTGTTGACCGATGCTTTTGAAATCCCAACACTTTCTGAAAGGTCTCGTATCGTCAACCGACGATTGTTGACAACCAAATCCTTAATTTGGACGACATGGGCGTCGTCGGTCTAGGTGGATGGTCTCCCCGGACGGTCCTCGTCTTCGACCTTCTCACGGCCATTTTTAAAATCACTGTACACTTTTTATACATTTTTATTTGACAAAGAGTCTTCCCCGAATGCTTTTCGTAACATCCGCAATGTTTCCGCAGCGTTTATTTAATAGCGCAAACAAAATTTGATGCAAGCGCGCTGCTCCACAAACTTGGATATGGTCAATATGGACGAAAACACTTGGCACAGCTCCGAAAACAATTTGTCACTCCTATCCGGGTTGGTGTAGTGACTTGAAACGTGGCAGATCTGTCAAAAACATACTTATTGACGAACGAAAAATAAAAACAAGGGGCTACTTTTGGCGCGCGAACTTTGGCATCCAATGTCACCTTACTTTTCGGACACAGTAGTATAACATAAGGAAGTGGTCCACGTATTTAATTTAAAATCTTACGGATTTTCATAATACATTACAGCTTACAAAATATATTTAAAAACAATTCAAATTTAAATAATTGACCAATGGTCAGGTAAATTCTATAATTGGAAAAAGATGGCTCTCTATCAAGCTTAAACTTCATTGATGTTGCTGATTATTCCAAGACTGGTAAGCCATACATAACCGACGTATTAGCGAAACATATCAAGAAAGAGGGGTTTTGATCCCATATGTAGAACCAAAAAGGAAAGATCAAGGTGTGGAAAGTAGTAAGAACGCTCCAACTTAAAGTTGGTTTTTGGAAAATTATTTAATAAATGATTCAGGTTCCAATATCCCGAATAAAAGCAACAAGTTTTAAAGGTCTTACTAGCCGAAAGAGCAAACAACATCGTGCAGCAGTACGATTCTATTCCATCTTTCATCTACCATCATTCTGACATTTTGCTTGCCATTTCGCATCTCCCGAAGCTACAAAAACAAAACCCCGCCTATGATATTTTCACCTACAATTTTGCTTACGATTCCATCAAACACAACGCCAGCTTCACGAGCAAAGAAAGTGTTAGTCCACCGGTGTGGGTAGATGATGATGGTTGTGGGCAAGAAATAATTCGCACCAAAGACGTCCGAGCGTCTCCTTCTTCATTCACAAGATTTGATGCGCGTTCGAACGGTTCTACAAATAAACACACACACACGCACGCCCGGGGCTTTGATTTGTATTTACTTTTCCACCTTCAACACTAGCCACACGGACGCAACACACGCCCAACGAACGGGATCTGGTTTTCCGTTAGCGAAAGGATGGAACAGTATTGGGTGGTAGCAGCGGCAGAAAACACAAATCGCTCGGCACGGTTGCGTGGTTGTTCTAGAGCACGCACACACGTGTCCGATTCAAAAATAGCAAACTAATAAACCCCCTTGCAAATGCACATGAAGTCCGACAAAATACGGCGCAAATTGTACAACGATCGAGGCACGATCATCATTGAACGACCGATTGATTGCGAAGGTTTTTGGGGGAAGATAATCAATTTAGACCATTTTATAAAGGTCATTGAGTAAGGGGGCAATGGGTTTGGCAACAAAATGTTTGGTTCAGACTGTAGTAGGCAGTGTACCGTGGAATGACGTACCGATGGAGCTGAGAGGACTCGTGTCCTGACGAAAGTCTGTGTAAAAATAGATTCAATCGGACGTAATTTTTTTTCCTAAAAAGCAGATATTTTGGTACACAAATCTGGCTCTTTTATTAATATCGCACATTTGCTGCATCAACAGTGTGCATCCGAAATCCATTAGCGAAGAAGCATGCTCGCCTCTCACTCGGAAGCCCCGGTATAATGGCGGAGATAAGACCAAGAGACTGGATTCATAACCGGTCTAGCTGCTGCTGCTCCTACTGTTCTGACCACTTTCTACAGGTTATCTGGCAAAGATCATCTTTTTTTTTTGGTAAGGCCCCGACCCTGTGTAACAGGGCACAAAACCTTACGGGCCTGCTCCTGTTGTGCTGTCTGCATAGATAGAGTGGAGAAACAGGCAGCATAGATACCGACGATACACGTTCAGAATTGCACGACCGTTTCGACCAACTGTTCTGGATCTGGGACAGTCGTTGCCAGACCAGATGGGAGCCGAGAACCCGTGATGGCCTGGTAGATAAGCATTAAAATACAAGCTTCCCGCTCCCGGTTGTTCTGGTCAGCGGGAGCAAACGTATAAACCCGGAACAGATGATGTAGCCGGGCTTGCGCCAGGTTTTGATTAATCGAACACATTCAATTGTATCTTCCATATTCAAACGGTACCACACAGAACATCGTTCAACAGTTCAGAGGTTCGGTACAGTCGAAACAACAGATGCGATTGCTAGTACGTTCGTGTACAGTATTGCTTTTTACTTTGAAAAACTCATCTCCCACGCCATGATGCCATGTGTACTTGCCGACCGAAACACCCAAAGTCAATGTAAACGATGCATGAAGCGAAAGCGAAACCCGAAAATTGGATCAAATGTGTCTTGTGGTTGCTGTTCTCTCCCGTCTCGGAGGTGTCTGGCAGTGGTGGTGGTGATGGTGATGCAAAGGCGCCACATGGCGTGTCGATCAATTTTTTACTTTTTTGGACCATCGCATGGCACCATTTTTGCATAGGTTTGCCGAAGTAAAATAAAAATAAGAACTGGGAAGGTATGGGAGTGCTATTAGGAAGATGGTAAACGATGGTGCAAAGGTACCGGGTTTTCACGCAACAGTTAGCTTACATCGAGTTTTCCACTGGGATGGCGATTGATCAAGAGTGTCGCCAGTGTTAGGACGATTTTAGGCGACTGAACTGAGCGTTCATCAATCAAGCTTTATGGGGGAAAGAGTGTGCAGAGTTTGATAGCAAAAATTCGCAAAAAACGGAAAAATGAATGTGTTTTGCATAAAATAAATCGCTTGAAGATGTTTACTCTGTGGTATGGATGACTAATCTATATCATCTATAACGAGAAACAATACAGGGTGTCGATCCATATAACAGAACTTTTGAATTACTCAGAGGAATTTTACAAGCGATGGGTGGAATATTGCGATGATATAGTGAATTATTAAGGCTGACTACTTTTCTACGGGTAAAATTAAGTCACAGAAAGCCAGAAATGGCAGGCCGAGACCTCTCGAGGTTGTAGTGCCAAAGAAGAAGAAGAAGAAGTTAATTATTGCATACAATTAAGGGAGACTTGTGACTATGGAATTTTGCTGTCAGCTGTGGATTTTCTGCCGAGTTTTTAATCCAACGCTATCAAAATGTAAAATTTAAAAATGTCGTTGAACTGTTTGTTTGCAAGATCACGTCCTATCATTCACAATGCTAGTCGATGTCACCAGTTATTCGTTGTTTTTTTTCTTTTACTTATAAGCTTAAACATCAAAGTAAAAATATCTTGAAGATAATCCCGTCCTTTTCAATCCTAGGTCATGTCTTGATGAACCTAGGTCAGACTTAATGATATCAAATACGGATAGTCTTCAGTGTTCAGTGAGTCATTCCCATATGAAGTGGTTTGAATTGGAAATTTTGTTTTAACTACTAATTGCCTAGTTTATATTGCAATTTTAATCTAATTACAAAATTCCACGGTTGCTTTGCAACTTTCTCCTTACTGTTTGCAACATTCCATTATATGCACAGTACTACAACTCGATTGCTATATTTCACTATTCATTTGAAATTTGAATTTTGAACTTCCTTCAGAGATTCAAAGCTTCCATTCTATGGATCGAGCCCTGGATCGAGACCAGGATTGAGACTGGGGTTCTAGTCTCATCTAGATCGTTCCTCCGTAATGAGGACCGACTATCCAAATACGTGCTATTGATTATTCCAGTAAGCCTGAAATGGCAGGCATGGCAAAAAGGAAGATAATTTCCGCTTGAGTATCTGAAAGTTTTAACCAGCTTATGTCAAACATTCGTAGCAACAAGGCCAGGTCGTTCTATCAGGATAAAAAATGACAATTATCCACGAAAACCCCTAAAAAGTTAAACGGATCCCAAAGCGCATGATAACTGCTTTAACATTTTGATTTTTTTTTGGAAGAAAAAGTGTGTTAAAAATGTAATAAAATCCTTCATAGAGCTAAATAACTTTTGCGATATAAAATGGGTAAACTTATAATTCTTTTAAAATCTTTTTTAACGTTTCTAAAGCAAAGCGGCCCGGTAGTTGATGCGACAGCGGCGCCGTTCTTCACAAGGCAGAACCGGGGGAAAAAGTCAATAAAAAAGCCAGAAATGGTAGGCATGACCATTAGGCCAAGAAAAAAAAACATAATTTTGAGATTTTGCTCATAAAAACAGTTATTACCTGACAGTTTTACCAATCAGTTAGTACAAAGAGCTAGCAGCACTAAAACAAATTAACGTAAAGAAAACCCTCAAATATAGGAAATTTTAAAAGAAAAACATAAACTATAAAAAATATGAAAACTTAGCAAGAAGATCAAACAAAACTCTCACTTTTACATGATTAAGAAAAAGGCGGGAAAACATACAAAACCATTAGCCACACAAAAAATTGTAACATTTAATCAAATCATTTTTCCGGTGCTTTGCTACGAACAATTTGCTTAATTTGGCAACCGGTCATTAAACGTTGTACAAACCTTTTCGCAGTGAGGAAAAAAAAAAACACTAAAAACGGTTTTTACTGCATTGCTTTGTTTCAACGGTCCGTATAAAAGAAAAAAACATTAAGTAAATGAGACGTAGGAAGACGAGAAATACTCCGAAGGTGAAGAAAGACCGTTGCAAACCTTAACGCATAAAATTAGTTCCAACTGCGCTGCGTACCACTGCAGAGAGGTGGTACACGGTACGTAACGCGAAAACACTGATGGTGTAAAGGAAAAACCTTCCACTAGCGGGGACCAGCTTTCCATCCTGAGTTCCACTGGGTGACTCTTTCGGTGGAAATTGGGGAAGGTTAAAGTGTACAAAGCTCCGTATGACGGGTCAATCCGATCATACACTCCGACAAAAACAGGAAGGTTCAAAACTTTGCCCCACCGTGTACAGTCTGGTTTGGATAGGTCGGAAAAATGGGGCTTTAGGTTTTTCATTGCACAAACAGCAGGACAAGTTTCTTACGCTGAGGTAAGTGATATAAGAAGGAAGCAACATTGTAGGTACGCAGAAGAAACAAACAAATGGATCAAACAAGCTGACGGTGGGCCCTCGCACGGTCAGCTACTTTACATTATGCTCGCCTTTCTATGCTACAGTCACAGCCCGATACCGTGTCATCGTCTTCTAGCGCGCGTTGCATAAGCGCGAAAGAAAGCGTGCAAGAGTTTATGCGGTGGTTTTTTCGTTGCTTCGGTGGATTATTTTTTGTCGGAGTTTTCGGCACTGTTGTAATAATGCTTTACACACACACACGCGCCTAAGCTATGCGCCTTATGGTGCATCGTCCCAAAGTACAGGGCTGCTCTGCATTGCTTCGCATTCGTTTCGTTTGATCGCTTTCTTCCTCTTCGCCTTTTGTAACCTTCTGCAGTCGGGGTTTTTCTTCGGATGCCGGATACCGACCAACCAGCCGTCCGGAATGTCTAGAGCGAGCAGTTCACAAAACCTTACGAGCAGACGACACAACATTGTCACGCAACCATGTGCAGTGTGTGTGCGGTGTTTGTTTATGTCTGTGACGATAGAGGTTGACCTGCCCGTCCACATGGAGCGTCCGCCGCTTGGACTCAGTTGTCTTATGTTTATGTTTCTATATCGAGGCGGACATTTTTATCCTCCCCTTGTATTGGTGAGGTGGTGGGGGAAACTTTACCTCGGGGCTATTGACTTTTTGGCGGTCTCTTTGGTTTTGGACTTTCCGCGACCTTGTGCGTTTGCTTGCTTGGTTGAAGCTTGGAACCTGGCGCCGGGCCGATGCAGGTAGGTATATCGATACGGTGGTGAGGAACTGATGGTTTGAGTAGTGCAAACATCAGACAAAAAAATGAAGTCGTATGTTCGAATCATCCTTAGAAAAAAGACGAAACAAAACCATTGATCCATGGCTCTCTGTGGCATGGAAATCGATTCCAATTCCACTACAATGTTTTCCAGCGCGACTTGAGCGGTATCTGATCCGCTACTTAGAAAATCGCTGAAATTGCTGGTCAAATTTTGAAGCTACTTCCGGATTTTGAGCATGACTATTTTGTTATAAGATGGATTTTACTGAAATATACAACAAGGGCATTGATTAGGAAGGAACTACGGATCATAAAACAGGTCAGATCTATCATTGAAAATTAAATGACTGTCAGCTGTCAAAGGACAAGGCTTGGAGAACTTTGAGATAATCAGTCAACCAAGATCCTGGTATATAGTGATGGCATGTGTATAAATGATTTAAAGATTCTCCAGCCTGGTTATCAAGAGCTGTGGTCCACAAGGGTACAATCAGCTAATGGATGTGAAACTGGTATATCACCTTAACTCTGAGACATGGACTCTCTGCGTAAATTATGGTAGCGTGTAATTTGCGCTCAAGACACTCATTTTTATATGAATTTATACAGAAAAGCCTAAAAAACTAAAAAGCGATGGGAGCTGCAAATTGACCCCCATATTCTGTAAAGAAATGGATTTGCCAGTCTCTGGTCAAGTCATTAGAATCTGGAGCATCTAAGGCATCTGAAGACTTAGTTCGTCAAGTCTCGATCCTGTCAACAATGTGATCTTTTAGGACAGACTTGATGGACGATTTAAGGAAATCTTCCAGCAGTTTAAGATCTCCTGTACATAGCGCTTGATTAGTAAATATGACAAATTGTCACGCGGCCCGGTGGTAGATGTAACAGCGGTGCTGATCTTCACACGTCAGGACCGGGGTTCAAGTCTCATCTCGGCTGTTCCTCCATAGTGAGGACTGTACTATGCGGTAACGATAAGTCTAGTGAGCCAGAAATGGCAGATATATGACCGAAGATAAGAGTAGAAGAAAGAAGAAGAAGACAAACTGTCACGCTTGCTCTGCCCCTTAAACTCTGCAATTCCAAAGCAAAGGAAATTAATACGAATAAGCTGTAGCGTTAAAAAATTATTTCTGTCAACAGATGATCAACTTCTAACGATTATACAAAGATTGAAATGATTATCTTTAGTCCTAAACTGGTTCAAGTTCAACTACCCATGCTAAACACTTAGTCTTAAGTCCTTAACAAATTGTAAGTTGCCATACAAGATCAGATTATCAAGCGCTACAGGTCTGTGAAGTGGCTGCTATCATCAGCTATTCACTTTTAATTACTTCACATCAGTAAAGACCTGATAACTTATAGCAAAGAGAAAAAGAAAACAAATGCCGAAAGCAGCACTCTAACTGACATTTTTCGCCACACAAGGCAACCATTAATGAAGGTTGTCGATTATTCTTCCTCAAAACCTTGACCTGCTTTAAACCAGGCACCTGGGCGGATAGAGCAACCTCAAGCTACAGGAGAATCGGTAGTCAAAGTCCACCGCCGACCATGACTGACCGGCCAATCTTTCAAGTGCCCTGGAGTGTTCCATCCGTTCGCGATTGATTCCGGCGTAACTAGGCGAGTCGAGGAAGTCTGGTCGTCGTGGTTACACCGCTACGACGCATTGTAACGCTTGCGGCAAACATCGAAACGGTAACTAGTCGGACGGATTGGCGGGATTTGTGCGGCTTGTAGCGAACATAACAATAGCTTGTAAACGTTGCAATAGTCAAGTGCCGGGCGGCGTTTATGTAGCAAACTTTGAGCAACTGTCATTCCACTTCAGGTATAGTGGAGCTGTCGCAGACGTACGTTGTATAAAAGTTAAAGGGTTAGCCGTCTTGCAGGGACACAACACAGTCAAGGAGATTGTAAACGCGTTTAAGAATTATACTGAGCACTGGTAATTCCAACGGGAAGGGAATCGATCTCAGGATCGAGATTTGCTTCATCAGACGAGCACACATCATTTACTGCATGAAATCGATAATTAAAGCCACATGAGCTGACCACGGACTCCTACCGCGGTCGGTAATGTGGACGGTTGTTTACAGTGATCTTGATATCCCCCCCAACGTATCGAGTCATTCCGGGAGTTCACGATCGCGATGATGCGGCATCCGTTTGAACCCGGGCCGAGAACACCGAACTGGGTGGAAAACTATTATTGCCGGTGGGGGTTCACTCGATCGCGAGTGCGCTCGCTTCTGAGTTTGTGAGAGTAGTTTTTTTATTAATCAGTTTTATTGATGAAGCTTCAAAATACACGCTGCGGCGAGGGAAAAAAAGAGAAACCGATTAAGTATAAGGAATGTTTTAATAGCTCTTTCAGAATACGATTACTGCTGGCGGCAGAAGCTTAGTATGAGATCAAGAAAAGTTTCCAACAATTGTCTACGTCACCTTCAAACATGTGATCGTAATAAGTTACTAGTACTGGCAAGTAAAGTCGTCCGGATAATTTGATTTAAAACGAACATTACGATGCCTCGCTCGTGGTGGCTCAATTACACGCAATCAATCATGATGTTAAGCGATGTTTGTGCGGTACACGATTAGATCATGAGGCTTGGCGTGATGCAAACGCGTACGGTTTATTGTACGGTTTCCTGTACAGCTCAACCAGAGGTAACTTCACCGTGCGTAACTTTTACGAATTCTGCCCATCCATCCATCCCGTGAATTATGCAGCCACCGGTGGGAAATACGGATGCATCAAACGCTGACCAACAGCAGGACCACTTACATCGTCACCCTCAGTCACGTGGAATCGTATTACAGCACACACTTTCACTGTCAAAAGGTAGGTCTGTCCGCGCACCGCCCGAAAAAAAACTTCCAACGGGACCACTTCGCAAAGTTCTCTTCCACGCGACCCGCCGAGAAGCGATCTGGCGGCGTATCGTATCGAATGAATTGCACTTCGCGCAAGTTTTACGGTTTCGCCACCGCATGTCCCACCACCGGCCGAGAAGCCGGAGAAGCAGAAGTGGAAAACTAGGTCCATCATTGTGCTGATGTCGTGGGGAATCGGGTCGCGAAACAGGTGATTACACAACCAACTCAAACCAAGGTAAACCATCCGCCGAGCAGCGATCGACAGACCGCAAAAAGGTACTTCTCTCCCATTCAAACATAATACAACCCAACAAGAACGGCTGGAACCGAGCTGTCAAAAGGTACGTTTGGCAGCTTCCCGACGGCTTCCCAGTCCCATCAATGGGCTCTTGTGCTTGTGGACCCATAAATCGGGCCCTTTCGAATCACTCGCCGGCAGGTGTTTTACCAGAGAGCCGAAACAAGTGTACCAAGAAGACAGACACCACAAATAAATTCAATTGAAAGTCAATTTATTCAAACCCAAATTGGCTGTCAACGAACGCGGTGTGTTTGGTTTTGCATGTTTCAAAATTATTCCCCATTCTCTCTCTCTGCCCGTGCTTGACATTATTACACTGCCGAGATTGGTTGACGCCACAGCAAGGAGACGCAAAAGCACCCTTGTGAGGGGTGGTTTTGTGGGTTTTGTGTGTCGGAAACTGCCGTGCTGTTTTCCCATTTTTGCCTTTTTGTAACCACAATGGAAATTCTGATCTCCACAGAGAGAGAGAGAGAGATCTACGTGGGACATACACTTCCGTTGACGCATGAAGAAGCCGACCGTCAGCATCCGGTGTCCACCAGAGCAACAATCCTCGGCTCGGTCCTCCCATCGGGCAGTTAGAAGTCTTCACCAAACCCGGAAAGCGTATATCTTCCTCATAGGAAAAATGATTTTATATAACACATGTGATCGTTTGCTCTTAGCTCTCGGAGCGATCTCCATACACCCGTCAATGTTTGGATAAGCAGCTAGCTGAAACTCTAGTCGAATTCGTTCGTCCCACGAGGACGGTGCCACTAATTATCCGGCAAGCGTGCAACACCAGACGGCCGCAAATGGTCGTGTTTATTAAAATTGCTTCCATTTACTTGAGGCAACAACACGGTTAAACGTCGATAGCAATATTCAATACACCAGCAGATGATGGTTGGAAGGAAAGCGAACGTTTCCAACGGCCATTAGTAAAACGATGTGGTTGTGCTTTGACCCTGTTTTTTTTCTATAACCCTTTTGCTGGAAAGAATCCTACCGACCGGATGTAAAGTCTTTGCCGGTCTTTACCCACCAAAAACATCCGCACGCTATTCCTCGTTCCTCGTCGCGTATCCCAAATAGAACAAATATGTTCGTCAGCGTACGTCAGCGATCGAGAAAACGCTACCCCAACACCGGAGGGAAAACCCAGATTTTTGTTAAGCCATGCGGAAAACTCAAGCACGTGTGTGTGTGTGTGGGTTTTCAAAAATTAATTGTAAAGTGTGATAAAAATAGTTTCCTACAAAGTTTTTGCTTATATTCCGGTTGTAAATGGAGCAACCCACAATGTCGAGACTTCAAGAGGTTCCAGGACCACAGTTCTCACAGGATAGAGATTGTTGTTTAAAGAAATAAATAAACTTCCTTGCCCGATACGGCACACGTCCGAGGATTGAAGTTAAACAGACAGAGGCGACTTCCGACCACATGGGTAAGGAGGACCTGTTGTCAAGTGTGTCGACGTTCACCAGGAAGAGTCGGAAGAGTCGATCCTTCGGGCTCCTAGAATCAATACTAATATCCACATGTGTAGACAACGCTAGGCAAAGAGTGTGCGTTATGAAAAGGATACGATTCGTAAAGCAAAACTCATGGCTGTCTACAGACCTGCCCGTCCTGGAGTGGTTCTTGCTGATGTTTAAATAAATTATTCACAACCCATTCCGGAGATGGCCCCGGACGGGGCAAAACGGGATGTGGAGAAGCAGAAAAATAAGCAACAATTTTTTTCTACAGCCAATCTTTTCACAGCCCATTCCATCCTTCTTCCGATCCTTTTGCCGACTGGGAGGACAAGTCTTGGAGCTGCTGTTTTTCCCATTCCCGGGTTGGTTGATTAGATACGTTCAAGCGTTTGAGTGTGGTTCTTGCTTTTGCTTGTGATGTAGGTAACCGCGTGTGTGTCTTCCAACCGACACTACACGACCTTTCGGGCTGAACTCCGGGCAGCAGCAACATTAGCTTTGCTCAGCATCCGGATAAGCGTGTAAGGGTGGTTTGAGAAAACGTTGTCCGGGTTCTTCCGCTTTTTGTTTTGCCTTTGCGCCTTCAAAGGTCAACACAATGCTCTGTCATACACTGCTGTGTCAGACCAGCCATCGGGGTACGGCAACTTTCTCAGACACCAGAACGAATCAGAAATCGTAATTGAAGCGAGAAGATAGAATGAAAGAAACAAAAAAAAAGAACTCACTCGTTGCAACATAGTTAGAAACTGTCCAGAAAGAAGAACTAAAACTGAAGTAAGGAAAGCGAGAAGCAAAACAGGAAGTCATTGATGGGGCGAGGAGGTGGCCCTCCCACCTCCATCCGAAGTTTCAGAACACTCCTGCAGAAACGTACCTTGCTTGGTTTGCTCTAAATTATTCATTTTACGATTATGAGTTCGCACCAGCTCGACCTCAACGTGGAGGAGGAGCACCAAATGAAGCGTGTACTCGGGTTTGCTTGCTACGCCAGGGAGACCTAGAAACAATAACCCGACACTTTTTTTCCTTTACATTCGGGAAGCTATTCTAGAAAGTGCTGATAATTATTTTCTTATGCTGTCAAGAAGTTAGAGATCGTTAGACTGGAAGACGTGGAGGCAGGTCGGTGTGGCCTAGTTTTGCGGAAAGTTTGCGAGCTCTCGACATCAAAAGCCGGACTACAACCAAGAGAAGAGACCATTCAAGTATCACTTTGGTTCAGGTTGGTTTCAGCATCCCAAGAGATCCCTGCTCGCTCGTTGCAGCAATTGACGACGAAGGGAAGCCGAAATTTGACCATCACAAATTTGGCAAGCGCTTTATAATTAGACCCTTGCGAAGAAATGAAGAGCCTACCAGGAAACAGTGCCAAAACTGAGACACGGTCTGGGTGTTTCGGAGATGAAACATTGCCGGCCTTTAGAATGTATAATACATCCAAATCGAAGAGAGAGAGAAAAAAAAACCCCAGCTTCCCCTTGCGGCAAAATGATCACTGACACCGGGTACAGGCAGACTTTGGATCATCTCCTCATCATCTACAGTTACGGTGCAGAAACGTCTCAGCGAAACAGAACAAAACGAGCATAATAGAAACAGATGATGATGGGCTGCTCATTTCGCGATGAGCACACTTGAGACACGGGCACCGATTTCGTGCCCGGTTGTGGGGCGTCCACAAGAGAAGAGAGGATGATGCACTGGGAATGAGTTTGAAGTTTACGCATCCGTTGAAGAAGAAGTTCTTGCAGAACTTGGAAGAAAATTGATACTCGAAAGCATCGGTAACGAGACCGAAACACGCACAATGTGTAGAGAGGTTCCTCTTCGGGTGGAGGTCGTTGGCAAACACGGATGCCGTCGGGTAGATTCAAATCTTTTGGCAAAAATTGTAACTTAAGACGTTTAAAACACACACACACACACCCGGTATGAGAAGTGCCTTGCGACATCGCATCCAGGTTTCTGTCGGGTTCTCTGCAATAACAGCAGCCTGATGACACTACTGCTGCTGCTGCTCCAGAAGCAGTAAAAAGATGAGGGCAGCACAATGGGTTCAAAGCAGCAAAACTGACAAGATCACTACAATGCCCGGGGATGCCTGGCTGCCTGCCCATATCCTAAATCTTATCCGCCTTGGGATGTTCCAAGAATTGCTAAGGGTTTACTCTTAACAACAATCGCTCAGGTAAGCTGGCAAGAGCAAGAGCCCGGGAAAAAGGTGAGCGATAGCTCTAATTAGAACGATAAATTATGAGTAGCGATGAGGTTCGCCGAGACAAGTGATACGGGAACCGGTGCAGTTGGTCCGAAAAACAGAAGCACCGCCGATTAATGGCGGCAAGGGGCAAGATTACAGCCGAACCGAAGAAAAACATGCACGCGCTCGGGTAATGATGAGAAAACGGTCACTTGGTTGCTGTCATGTTTGAACCAAGCGTACTTGCAGCAGTGTACCGGCAGCCAAATTATTACACATCGGACACAGCTGTAAAATGTATTAGTTCCCAAAATTAGTGCTACATATATATAGAGAGAGGTTTGGGAAAGGGCGGCATCCATAAATGGTTTAAACATCGCAGTTCGTTAGCCGTGGGAAAATCCGCACATTGTGGTGGCACAGTTTCTGGAGGGAAAACCCGCCTTTATTGGTATAGGACACTTTCCGGCAGCAACGACCTTATTGGGTGGCGGTTTCTCCCAACAAAAAAAACTGTTTCTGTGTCCCTCAAATCGAATTGCACCGGATGTATACCCACACACACATTAAGGGCTAAGGTTAAATATTCCTGACAACCACCGGGTGATGTCGGTTTGAAGCAAATTTCCTTCCTGACTTGCTGCATTCCATCACACCGGAACGAAATGGAGTGGTGGGATGGGTCAGCAAGTGACGCTGGAACTGGGTTCTTCCTAGAATGAGACAGTGTTTTCAACTCATTCGTTGCTCATTTACGGGCAGGGAAGCCTGAACATTATGGACGAAATGAAGCAGCAATGACCTGTGACACGTCAATGTTACTGCACGCAACCTTGAAGTAAGCACGGGTTTGCGCCAGGTAGAAACGACAACTTAAAGTTTCATTAATATTTATGACACAAAAAAACACACTACAATTGGAATTTTATCACTTTTTTTGTACGAAGGTTGCAGCAACATCTCCTCGCGCTGGATGCTTCATCTTAACATCCATTGTCTTTAATGATGGACTTGCTTGGAGCAGGCAGAGAAAAAAGAGTTTTGTTCATTGGTATGAAAACCCCCCCAAAAAAAGACAACTCCGTTCCATCATGGCGGTACACAAAACTGGGACATCTTTCATCCAGAAAAAAACGCAACCAAAAGGGAAACCTCCGACGAGAGTTGGAGATGCCTTTCGAAGTTGGTAGAAATCAGTGAACTGGTGCCGACGTTGATCTAATTACTCGTTGCAGGTACTGTGTGATTAAATTTGAAGTTTGAGGCGCTCTGCCGAACTTTACAAACCCCCCTTTTATTCGCGAACCTCCATGCGGCAAACCTCCCTCCCAAAAGTGTCGACAAAGTCGTTTGGCTGAAGCGGCAGCGTGACGCTAAAGTGACTTACTTAGGAGGGTTTTCCGTGGGCCTTCATCACCAGCCAGACGAGACTGGATTCGGAATGCGAACTTGCCAAAATGACAGCTTCGGGGACTTGACGGAGGAGAAGAACTCAGTAGCAATCAACCCCCCTCCTACGGGTTCCTCCTAGTCGTGTTGGTGAATGAGACGTCTCTCACTCGCGCGTCAAATTGCACTTCATTACCCATCATCTACCTTTGGAGGACGAAAATTGGACCGCCAAAAAAGACGTCGCCGGATTTGCGACCTACAAGACAGGAAGCGAAGACAGCCGCGAACTCAACACGACACGGAGGCACGCCTCAAGAGACACCAAATCAAGCATTTCTTATAAATTATCTCATATCTAATGACATAATACGATGTTCAGCTCGGAAGGCTCGGCTTACTTGTCGGTCTGGATATTCGATTAATGTTTGCTGGTTCTCTGTCCCGAACGGAAACCCTTCGAATGCACTATTTGAAGACGACAAACCATTAATCATGTGTGGTGTGCTGTGTTTTTTATTTGACAAACACCAATAACATAAACACGCGCACTAAAAGACTCCGACCAACCCTCCAAGTAGCCAATATCAAAGAGAATTCGAAAGCGAAACTAGGTTAGCCAGCTCGTAAGGTCGTTCCGTGTCGCTGGATTTGTTTGGTTGAGTGAACCACCACGATACGCTGCTGGCCAAGAAACAGAACACGTCCAAAACAACGGCAAGCTGAAGATAGTCCACCCAAAACATTGACCATGATATCCTCTACTAGCGGCGTGCGAGTGTTTGTTGCCAGTTGCTTGGTTTGCTGATACGGTTTAGGGCTACTGTGGTAGCGATAAGGGCACCGATTCTTCCGCAAACCCAACACACGGTTCCGATAGTTGCTGAGGTCTACTTTGAGACCCAAACTCGCCCAATGTGTGTCATGTGAAAAGTGGTACAAGAAGATCGATAGCTGATTAACCACCTCCTGTCGATACTTATCGGTGGACGCACACGACACAACACTGCTTATCGAACACTGTAAACATGCGTACGAGAAGTTCTGGCAGGAGCTAACGAATCGGTAACAGGGATTTCGAAAGCCCCAAAACATGCTGTCCAGCTTGAACGATAACATCACCACTTAGTGTATGTGTGCTTATGATCAAACCGTAGATCGGACACATCAACTGCCCCCGCCCGTTAAGTTCAAGTGCACCATAAAGTACGATTTTATGTCCTGCACGGTGCGTTGTTGATCTTTACGATCGACAGTGTCATTTGATCGTTTCCAGATGACTGGTTTCTTGGAGAGGTGTAAAATCGTGCTGCAACCAGCAGTTCCGGGTGCATTTCAAGCGCGCTGTACAATTATATCATCAATTCCGGTGCGAGACAAACTGTTTATATTTGTCGACCATTTTGGAACGAAACATTCCCGGAATCCTTGAGATCGTTCGTGATCGGGGACATAATTTACTGGATGCAGCTTGCTAGTGTTGGGGCGCCATGATAGAGTCATCCGATTTCCGCCCTCGTACGGTTCCCGTCATTTGACACCTAGCGCTGCGCGATGGAAGACCCTGCTCTTCCATTCCTGCCGGATGTTTCCCTTTGCCGCGTACCAGGAAAATGGATCAAGAGCGGAAAACCGAAACTTCATATAGAGATCAAAATCAAGGGCACACATTAAGGGGCGCAAAGGTTTGAAGGGCGTACAGATCCCGTTGACTGATGCATTCCTTGACGGGCTTCTCGTTAAAAGATCGTCGTACCGAGGAACCAAGTTGCGGGAGAGAGAGGAAAAAGGTTATTTAAAAATGTCTTGTTGAAAGATATGCTCCAGCATCGTAACATGTTCCCTTCATTCATCTCAACGGAGGCGAACATAACACTTCACTTATGCTACAGGGAGAAGGAGAACATGCGAGCGACTTAAGGTCTCGTCTATCTATCCTTCTCTAGAGAGAATTCTCTACAGTAAAATTCCCTTTTTTCCCCAACCAAGACATTCCAACAAATGTGCTTTTCTAAACAGTTTTCCCCTACTTGGCTTAATTCTCCTCCCCCCAACATCAAACGAGGTGTTGCTCGGTAAAATGGCGCTGATGTTTAAAGTTCTACCGGTAATATCATCTTGTGCCGCGGTTGTGGTCGTCGACGTCGTCTGTGTTGACGGCGGATCAACAGGAAACGGCCATTTCTCTGCTTTCCCTCTCGGCAGCTGTCGCGCATGCTGCCGTCAGCAGCAGCAACAACGGAAACATATTGGCGCGAGATGGTGTTGTTTTTGTTTGTCTTGGCTGCAAACACACACGTGCATCGCCACCCAGACGGGCAGCCCCGTGTGTGAACATGTCCCGGGGCATTAGTTTCTCACCCACAAAGGCACGGGGGTCTTCTTCTGCTCCGATTCAGAATTTTCTCTACACCAAGCACCGACATTAGGCGTGGAATGGAAAAACGTCATCCGTCATTTGGAATGATTGTGGTGTGGTTTTGTGTGTGTGTGTACGTTTTTATCCTTTAATATCATTAGATTACAAGCAGTTGGGTGGAGACGGACTAATCTGCTCCCTAGCGTTAAGGAAAACGTGGGAATGACTTTTATTGCTTTATGAAACTCTGGCGTGTTTGAGGTGTGTGTTGCCGGATCTTCCATTACATGCTTTTATTTATTTTGAAATACAACCCAGGGTTGGCGCATTTTCCCTTCCCCCGTATCAGGTTTACGCAGCATTATTACGAACGATTCTAAAGTAATAAAATAATGAAAAAGCATATTCATCCCACAAAATCATCACAGTGTAGCAACTGCATTTAATTGCCCCCGAAAGCCAGCGTCGGCAGCCGGGAGATTTGTCCCGGTACCGTTCCGTGCCTGCTTAAAGATTCATGTCTCGTTTGTACAATAAATGATGAAGCACGAAACAATAATCTCTTCCCATCTCGGTGAGATGGAAATTGGGAGAGATAAACCGGAGCATGGAGCAAAACGTGTGGGATTTCTCGGATTATTTCATATCCGTAGCACAACTAACTTGCTAATGTCTGACTTGGCTGGCTTTCTGCCGTTCTTGTCCGATTCGGGAGGCTTACAGTAGCTAGCAAAGAACAAGCGGCCCTCTACCTATGACCAAGCAAGACAAAAATGATGAATATTTAAACAGATTCACCATACGATACACCTCTCCAGCGTTTCCTCCCGGTAGATTCCCTCCCGCGAAATCGTCAACCGGTGGAACTGCAATTGTTTCGATAGGTTGCTTCTCACGTGCTTGTTGTAGCTTGTGCTCCACCGATGTGGGCGCCAGCCGCACACCGGGCCGACCCAGAAACTGACTGCTCGAAATGAGATCGGACGTGTAGTGGGTCGGGCAAATGGGTTAATTTATTAGAAATCCGAACTTGCCCCGAAGGTACAGTATGGAGACAGTGTCCTACGGCAGTGCCCAAGAACTTTACCATTCCCGGGTGATTCCCGGAGACCGGGCTGGGGACCAAAACACACACACCGAGCCAAAGTTTTGCTGCGGAAAACTAATGAAAAGTGAAGTTGAAACTCGATCCCTAGCGGGGAGCAACCGTTAGGGAGAGAAGGTGATTGCCACCGCTAGGAAAAGGTTTCCTGGTCATGGTCTGTTGTCACTTCGACCGTGGCGTTCGTAGTAGTGCCCTGCAGCAATGTCCGCGCTCGTTGCCTTGTCGTAGTTTGGTTGGGGGGGTGGATGGAAATGGGTGGGTGGTTTTAAATTTCTTGCCTCACCTTGCCTTGCTGTATGGCTAGGCTTCTTACGGTTAGGGTGGCAGGAGCCGATCGGGCGTTAACGACCCTCGGGAAAGTTAATCGCGATGGTGACAGCAATCGTAAAGCGACTGGGTTGTTGGGATGCGGCTCGACGCATTTGAAAATCCAAAAAAGAGCGTTCCAGCAAACGAACGATTTAATTTCTACAAACAGTCTTACGGGTGTCATTAAACTAGACTGTTAAAATAGTTCTTGATGAAGAGCTAGGTGTCTAAAAAAGAGGATTCTATAAGATCCGTAAGAAATAGACGAAAAAATATGAATTTGGTACTTCGACCTTTGCATGCTTGAAGAAGAGACAATTCTTGACGAAGTCTGTAAGAGGACCTATCGGTATCAGCGACGGTGCTTGACTTCACACGGTAGAACTGGACATTGAATCCTGACTATCGCGCTTAGAATAAAATTAAATCTACGAAGCCAGTTATGGTAGGCCAAGACCTACTGAGGCTTTGGAGCCGTTGGAGAATAAAAAAGAATATTGCTGAGACCTCTCTTAACAGCAGTTCTCTCAAAACCGATCCATACTCATTCGATTGGGCTTATTCCATAAGAAGCACAAGACACAGACGAGAGCACAAATTAATCGAAATTCAAAAACAAGAAAGAGCAACCTTCTAGCTTTTAAACATTCACAGAAGTGGGCATTAAAATTCAACTAAAACTCAAGAAAACTCCCTCAACTCGCGCGACATGAATCACAAGCGCAAAGCTCACCGACCGTGCCGTCGTCTCATGTCGTAAAGAGAACCAAAACGGACGCCGCAGCGGGGAAAAAAAAAACGAATCTTCAAGCCGATAAAGATCAACCGGTTTTTGTTCCAGCTTGATGTGGCTTTCGAACCGATCTGGCGCGCGATCGGAATGCAGACCGGAGATCGGAGTACCGGAGCTGGATAAGTCACATCTCTCGTTCAAGTCGCGCGTCCAATGCATTCTACCGGTGTATGGAGGAGGTCTATGCCGCACTGTCGCCATCGCCGCGTGTACCTTCGCGTGTGGACAATAAAATTGGAATTGGAACCGTGCACGTGCACTGGAAAGGTGGAAAGCTTACGAATTGCTGACAAAGAGAGAGAGAGAGAGAGAGACGGAGAAGAGTAAAAAGAATTCTATGCTAAACGGGAATAAATCACGCCATAAAAATGTGGGTCGTTAAGTTTGACGCTGGACGGATGTGACTGACCAGGGAATGGGCATCAGCATGAACCTGTGACCCTTTGCGTTCGGCGGCATACGAAGAGACGATTAATTTTCCCACCAGACCAGCGTGAGTGCATTTCGCTGGACCGCCCCAGTCCCCGGTACATTCTTGGCTTCCTCAAGGCACAAGATCGATCGGACAGTCACGTTTCTCTCACCTGTCCTGATGGTGGACACCGCTCAGAGAAATGAATGCAGGCTCATGCAGGTTATGATCGAAGAAGCGCGGTCTTGGCAGTAGGGATAGCAGCGGATGCATTCCGTACGGCTTGCCACAGTACCCATGAAGACACAACGGGATGAGTCACGGAGCTCGGAAATAGGGTTTCAACTTGCTGCGAAGCAAAACAAGGAACTAGTTCGCTGTTTCAGCGATGAGTGAGGTGAAGCTGACACATCGCGCAAGGCTCCCATTATCTCGGACAACAAGCAACTATGAGCAGGAATTTCAAAGCTTGCTGTTTTCTGTCCCCTGAAAGCCTCAGAACTTGTGGACTTCGTCCCTTCCGCCAGGATGGTTGTGAGGAGGCGAGAAAATGATGGACAGTTCGGAAACAGAAAAACCGCAACATCGATAGGAGGTCGTTGCCCTAGAAAAGCGTTCCGGGAAGTGACGGCTCGCTAAATGGGAGGAAAATTATGGGACGACATCTTCATTGTAAATAAATTTGTTCGTCTAGCCCTGCTCGACACTCCGGTCCGGCAAACGGTCCGTTCTAGTGTCCTTCGTTTGTATGCCAATCTGTTTTTCTTTCGCGTTTCGCTGATGGAAAATAGAAAATGGTGGGAAAAGTTATCCACCATTAAGCATTCTTTACTTCCCGTACGTTCCGAAAAGGCAGAACGAGACCTGTTTTCGGGCTATTTTGCTATTTCTTTATGCTGGAGCTCAAGAAGAAACGACGAGTAATAGCTCCACTGGACAGAGAGAGGGAGAGAGAGAGTGAACGTGACAATGTGCCAGCATACGTAGAACTTTGGACAAGTAAGGATCGATGCTAATGTGTTGACCTGCCTAGCGACTGAGGTTCTCGTTAGTCGGAACTGGACATCACAACAAGAGTCCTTTTTGCTGGCGAAGGTTTCCTCACTCTGGACGGTCGTGCTTTTGATTGTGCATATTATTGAAATTAATGAAGTTTTTTCTGTGATGGGTCACCAACACTGAAGAGGGATACGAAATGACACAATAAATGAATTTGATGAGAAAACTTTACCATTTTGGTCCTATCCGGCGGCCACGGTTGGACGGGTCTCAATTTGTTCAGAATATAAAACAAACTTCACAGTCCTCACACCAAGCTCTTAGAGGCCCTGAACGATGTAAACAGATGATGATAAAATGCGATGCTGGAAAATGTGTCCCTTTTTCCCGCCACACTAATGTGAGGCAATTTTTCGGGCCACTTCTCATACCGATTAAGATGTTAAAATTCAATGAAGCGCTCATCGTTAAAAAAAAAATCACGGCAGCTCGGGAACGCTCTCATGGCGTTTAAATTCTTCGGTGAATTAAATTAGCCCTACACAGTGATTCATCAGCCGCCAACCACCGATGATGATGATTCCCACTGATTGCAAATGAGCGTCTATTGTTCTTTAGGAGATTATTTCTTACCGTTTCTTAAGGGCGGCCCGATTCAGGGGGGCAAGCGAGCCTGCTAGCTAGACAAGACCGTGTGTAGTAATAGAACGGTTCTGCTATTTCTCGCACGAATTGTCTGCCCGGCGATTATCTAATGCTCGTGATAAACCGACGTCGTCGATCGCAATAAACTGTTTCCTCTGGTGCAAAACAACGATCAGGCTGCATCGTGACTCAGGCACGCTACTTTTCCGATTTACAGACACGGGAATCAGGAACACCATGAGAAGCTGCATGGTTGGAGTAGTGAGTGCTCAAGTAGAGGGGCGTTACTTTTGATTGATGCAAATTTAACTTCAGCCGTGTCTGGGCGCTTGCTTGATGCGTGTACGCAAATGTGTCACCCCTAGCGCGGCTTTCGGAGCAAAGACGAGAAGAAAGTGCCACAAATCAAAGTGCAACAACAGCATCTCAACCGAGCGGTATTATTCACCCAGTGGCTGTGGATTAAGCCCGGCACACAAAGAGCGCTTGGAATGCAACACGGGTAGCAGCAGCAGAGCATACGCTACGAAGCCCGCAAATAAATCATGTCCTTTCGCTGGTGAAAGCTGACCATCGCAAAGATATGCAAAGAAAGCGTAATGCGGTAGCATCGGAATCGGATACTGTTATACATACTTAAAAAAAACTCCGAGCAAAGTTCAAGCACTCGTGTTGTTTTTGGCACACGGGTACACTGGAGGAAATAATTATAAAGCTAAGGGACATTTTTTTCTGTTTGAAAATTTTTGTCAATTTTAGGCTATGACTTGTAATTTTTTTTTACATTACATGCGAGACCTATAATTATTTTTGGAAACACGCGAAAAAGCTTAGTTATTAAAGCAATGCTTAGGATGTTTTAAATTAGTTTAGAAAATAGGTTGAAATTTTACACCAAATCTCGTGAAATTGAATAAGTGAGCCTTTTTTTCGATTCATTTTAGATTAGTTCAAACCTGTTTATGGCTCATTTTTTTTATGATGATAGTTGATTAAAAAATCATAATCTTTCTTAAGGTATTTTACTGCATGTTTGAAAAAGAAAAAAAAAACACATACAACTATTCTCCACTTACTTCGGTACTTAAGCAACGTTTAAGCCTAAACATCATTATTACTAGTCCTTGTTATAGATATTTCATTTATTAACTCATTTTAGGTCTTCCTATCGAAGAGCATCTACTCATTTTCTTCTAGCCATAGCTGTTAGGATTACATTTCAAGCTTACAGTAATGGTCGAAATAATAAGATCACCTCCTACTCTATATTCTTTTTTTACAAATTCTTCTTTCGATGCTCCTAATAAGTATAACTAGTTAAAAAAAAGTACAAGGAGGAAATGCGAAGAGTTTTTACCTACTCAGAACTGAGACTCAGAACTGGTTTCCTGATTGATCAAACGAAATTCTTGTTTCTCCAAGATCTTCAACGAATTTACCAAAACTAAAATTTTGGTCGGTTCCTTGAATATCAGCACTACAAACGTTACCATAACACAAAATTCGATGGTTTTATTATATTGACCATTACTGTACATTCTTAGCAGCGTTAGAACGTTGCGGTGTTGGACAAACATTTGCTGCCTTTGTTCATATTTATGCAAAAATAATATTGAAATTGATTTGTACATGTTCAAGATAGATTGGGAAATAATAATTCTGGCTCTATATTTATTTTCGACCGTGTAAACAAGGCAGCTATGAGAGATGGTTTTTAAAACATAATATGATGCTCAATTTGGACTGAAAATGCAGCTACTAAAATTAAAACAATTAATGCTTCCCCAAGGCAGATGAGACCGGGCGTAACAAAACCGCAGCCAACAAGCAGAGTGAAGTATAATATCGTCGCAGGTCTTAAATCATTCCGTCTGGGTCGGACACGGATGGTTCGTACACCGGTAGTGGAGAGCAATTTAACAGCAAATGATCTACCGGGATGCAGCGATAAACGTTGCCAGTAGGCAGACAGGATCTAGAAGCGAATGATTCATCGTCACCGAATGGATGCCGGGGGGAGGGAAAAAAACGCTAGCTTCTGCCTCCAATTGGATGTTTACATGAAGGAAACATTAACGCATCTGTGTTTATGTGTCTCTACCGAAAGAACAGTGTGTGCGTTTAATGCTGTACCATCACCCATCCTGAAGTACGCACATATGCATGGTTTGCACGGTGGCGTTGGATGATAATGTGTCTCTCTCTCTCTCTCAGTCCTCAGTCTTATTGTCGTGCATCGTCTAAGTGTTACTTAGTTACACTTCAAGCGACCAAGTCTCCAAACACTTCATCGCCGAGTCCTATGTATAGTTCTATGTTTGGACGGTTCCACTCTCTCGCGAACCGCGTACCATGAACAAGGGAAAATTTTGTGTCACGCTCACTTAAGCCCAACCGTGCGGCGTCTCGGGCGGATACGGTGGAATGATGACACAAAGCAGAAGGGATGGCAAAGGGCCTAGACGAGATGGAAAAGCAAAAGGCACTAGCGCATACAAGGCAAGGAACCGAGCCGGCTGGAGCGACGGAACTGACAGCCGAGCCACCGGTTTTCGGACCGGCCCGTAAATGGAGTGGCCGTGTCTTCATTAAGTGTACTGATTGTTTTAGATTGTTTCGAACAGTGTGTCGGCCGGTCGGTGGCATCGCTGCTATGCCGTCTGGTTTGTATGCTTTTATGCTGCTCCGATCATCCACCTGGCCGGGGGAAACATTATCGAGAGTGTTATCGATCGATTCAGCCGCAGCCGGGTTGGGGCTTTCGTTGTTCTGGATGGACCGTAATCGTTGAATATTTTAGGAAGGCTTTAATGACGCTAGCGATTAAGTCTAGACAAAAATGGTTTGATTGTAGAGAGGTATTGGGATTTAAACTAGTTTACAATAGCAGCCAGACTAAGGTGAATAATTAAAGCGACTTTACAATTATAATTTAAACTCACTTTAAGCCGCAATAAAAAAAGACTTCAGTGAAGCGAATCGTTGTGTCCAAGATATCAACAGCCGTTTACAGAAGAAGTCGAATTATACCAACAGTAATACTGCCAGCTTAATAGAATAAACAAAGATAATGATTCTGGGTGCAACATGGCAATAAAACCATTGTATCCGACTATCAACCAGCCGTGCCCGGGTGAGGCTCCGTACAGCTATTAGCACCAGTAAATATCATTTTACACGTACTGGAGGTACTTCCAGAAGGGAAAAAAAGTTCCACATTAACCTCTCGCGAGTCACACACTGGTACAGTGCCGTGGGACCAGCTAATGTGACTGTGACACGTGATTTTTTTAAATCGATTCTTTTTTTACACGTCCATTAATGATCGCATGAGGAAAGAGCAGCACAAAGCTTCTGTTGTTGTTCTTGCACATTGGAACATGGGATAAAATGAAAACTAAAAAAATCTTCCCCCTATTAAAGACGAATTTACGGTGTTACCCTCCAACGGGAACATAAAACAACATCCAATCGCACACCCTAATGGGTCGACAATCGGGACTCCTCGACCGACCCGAGATTCCCCGGTGGCGTGAAAACGGTAACCAAAACCCGGAAGTACGGTTTGTGGCGCATCGTAATTGCATTTTGGACTCTCTCTCTCTCTCTCCCTGTGTCCCAAACCCTCAACGAGCACACTTGCCCCCCCTGGACGACAGTTATGAGTCGACGGAATCGTTTCAAAATAACGCTACGCCTCCACAACAAACCCCGCTGAACCATAATTTATCGCGTCGTTCCTATAAATGGTCCTAAAAATGTCAAGAACGAGAGGAAAGGAAAAAAACTCAGAACCTCCAGTTCCGGTCAACGCATCATCATCGCGCAGCTCCTACGCTTAGGTCCTAAGGTAATTGGTGCGACGATCGCTGTACTTACATCTGTGTCTCATTGTCACAGTGCCAACTGTGGCGGCTTGTGTCTAGCAGTGCTAGCGGTGGTTGCTGATTGGTGTCCGCGCTCGTTTCCACCGGCAGTTCCGGTAATGGGAAGCCGTCACCGAGCTGGTTTCGCAGTTTGCTAATTGACTCTGCCACCGCCGCATGCTCAATGACGTTCGAACTGTCACCGGTGGCGGTCGAGGCGGGCGATAAGTTACGCAGCTGTTCGCTTACAGCTTCCAGTGCAACCGGTTGACCTTCGGCGGTGGCATCGTGGTCGCGGTGGACGAGTTCCTCCTCCTCCTCCCCGGCCGAGGTGATCTCCATCGCGATATCACCGGTATCGATGGACGGTTGCCGCTTTCCCTGCTGATCGTGATCACTACCCGATAGCAGCACCTGATCGCACTGATCGTAGCGGTACGATTCGACACTGTCCTTCTTTAGCTCTTTTTCATGCTGCTGCAGCACGTGCTCGTCGTCGTCCGGTTGAGTCGCGACCCGATCGTACGACTCGAGCGGTTCCATCTCTTCGATCACTTCTTCGGTCGTTTTGCGCCGTCTCGTCCTGCTGCAGGCAGCGTGTAGCAGCTGGTGTGATTCTTCCTCACTGGTAGTGGTGAGCCTCCTTGGCGACGACACTACATCCGCCATGGCGCATACACAACACGCTAGTGACCTTTCGTTTTGCAAACTCCTTTACTCAGCACGTCAGGGCGGAGGAAGAGATAGCAGCGGATCATAATCGGACACCTTCTCCGCGGGGCATTTCATCAGCACGAGATACACTACTCGATATTGCCCCCACGCATCCCCTTAGTTGGGTATCAATTTTCATAAAGCGAACATTAAACAAGTGAGCGAGGGCACGGTTCACACTTTGGAATTACAACGAATCGCGACACGCGTTGTATGAGAGATACACTGTAACAGGACACTTGTGTGGCGTTCGAAGTGTAAATGATATGATCACTGTTGCGTTTCGAACATTTACTGCTGGATGCAAACAAATTATATTTAAACTTTAAATATATTGCTTCTTATTTTAAAAATGTGTACCAAAATACCGGATCGATCAGTTGAAGGATTGGCTCACATTAATCTCGTCCCAGTTTGGGGTTCAGTCAAAGCTACGCCGAATAAATCGATAAGCGGTACCTTTCTCTTTGCAGTTCCCCCAGGACCAGTGATCCAGTTTCAATTATACAGTAACACGCATGACACTCGAATCGATTCGACGGGAAGTATTAATTATGCAAATCAGGCTGCAGCATCGAGTTTTAAAAAATGGTGTTACAGTGACGGACAATAAAATAAAATCACTTTTATATTCCATTTTAAAACTTATTCCTTCGATATTTCTACTAGGTAAAATCATTCATAAAAAAATGCAATAACTGTAAACCGGATAAAAATTGCATCAGCTATCAAAAACTAATTTAAAAAAAAGCAGTTGGTCATATTCTATTTTCCATCACTGTAGGTCCCTATAAAAATGAGAAAAGCTGTTCCACCGGTTGTAACATCGGGAGGAAAAGTAATTAGCATGGGGATGAAAATAATTATTAAAAATAATCTTTTTTGCCCCAACTAATGAAAATCATGCTCAACAAGAGTAATGGGGAACAATATTTCGCTAAATTATAATATATAAAATACGAAAGTTCCCCCTTCACACGGATACACGGTCCACCAGCTCATGCACTTGCTCATCGAAACGTAACAGGTGTGCGTTTGGGTGTGCAAAATGCAGTCTGACACCCGCGTCCCGTTTATGGTTTTGCGCGAAAGAAGGTGTAAATTATTTCTCCCAATCGATGGTGAAGGTTGGCGGTGGGGTAGAGTTGTTTATTGATCACCTGCAAAAATAAGTCGGCCATCTCCTGGCGCGTTCGACCAAAACGGTTAGCAGATCAATCAGCCAAGGGACCTGGTCGGGTTGGCCCTTTGTTGGTGGCGTTCTTCAGGGTTGCGTGCTCGTTGGGGATTTTTGTTGTTGCGTGATTTGGGTCGCGACTGGCAAATCCATCCATCACCAGTCACGAGTTCCTCCTCCCGCCCCCTCACCCCAGTTCCAGACGCATCCGATGCAACCGATCGCGCGTTCCCTATTTTTTTTTGCCACCCAGACGCTCTAACAAAGAGGAACAATCGAAAAAAGTTGCCTCTAGGCAGCCCCAAGAATAGGAACGAAAAATGCACACAACAGTTCAATGCCTTCAGTCTCTGGCACGAAGTTGCGTTGCTGCTTATCTGTTTCTACAACTTCTACAAAGCGCACCTGCAGCTGGTCTGGTGAGGCTGAGAGACCAGCGGGCCAGGTGAAAAATTAACGACCATTCTTAAGCTCTCCGTGCTTTGAGAACGACGGATAGCCTAAGAAAGGTAGCAGGTAGGCCTAGTACCAACAGTAATAATCCACAAATATTATCCCTTGTGGAGATGGGGTACATACTTTAGCTCTTGCTCCCCAAAAAATTTAAGGAATGCGTAGATGGTTTCAAATTTGAAGCTCCATGACAGCGTATAGCTTTTCCGGGAAATTTGGGGGAGAACTGTTGAACGCACACGGACGGGTCAGCAAACAATGGTGCTACGTCTACTGCCAGCAATGGGGACTCTGGTGGGGTCTGTAGGATCTTCTGGCAACAAAAAGACTCCAACAGCTGCCACCGTCGCGTCACGTACATTCACTTGGCCCGGCTCTGTGGAAGCATTTGTCTGTTGACTTCCAAAAGAGCGAGACAAAAAAGTGACATTCGTTTATTTTTACAAATGATTACCTTTGTCAAATACGTACTACTTTGCATATTAAAGGGCCAGGCAAACATGTGCACTAAAGACTTATTCGAGCTTGGAACGGCAAAGGCAATAAAACTGTTCCAGATATCTCAATGCATGATTTTTTTTTATAAATTGTACGTTTTAGAAGCATTCTATCAAAAGTGGCTATATTCGCTTCTTCCCGAGCAGTAGACCTACTGGAGTACCCAGGGACCTCAGCTATGGATGTCTTTAATATGTGTTTAACTCTTCGATTGGATAAGGCACTCCCCGATGAAGGATAGAGCAAAAAATTGGGAAAGCTGAGGTCGGTTGTAAGCTTCTTGATCGATGATGCTCCCACAAGCACCGTCAGCTGCTCATCTATCAGTATTTGACACATGGAGGACTTCGTCTCACACATGGACGGGAAGTTTTTTTATTCTGATTCCCCGAGTTCAATGTTTCATGACTATTAATCCACAAAGGTGGCAAAGCCTCGAATTCCTTCATCAGTTTCTTTTGCATTTTACCGCATAGAACACTGTTTGTTGGCCGAAATCTAGCTTCTATTAGACGAATTCATCTTTCTTCAGAAGGAGAAAGCTGTTGTAAAACTGGAAGTATCTGTAATAGATCGCCAGGAAGTACTTCAATTTTTCCTATATTTTTGCTCAGGGTAAAGCTAATTTTACAAATAAATCTTATATGATTCCTGCTGAACAACTTCACAAATCCTGCAAAACCAATATCTCAGCCTTTCTGGCGGAAGCATCAACGCCATCACTTCATTTCAGTTTCAGTACAGTGGTGCATGGGGACGGCCTAAGAGAACTTTACGGTCTGGGTCGTCCGGTGCTATTATCATGACGTGACCAGCCCATCGGAGCCCGGTGAAACTAATTCGCCGCTTGATCATGGTATAGTAAGTAGAGCTCGTCATTATAGCGGTTCCTCGATTATCCCTTCAAAAGACGACGGACAATTGGATGAAATGCTAGGCCTAGGGGTCGTCGTATGAAAAAAATCCATTTTTGCTATGTCTTGATAAAGTGGAGCGTTACGTTAACCAGATCTTTGTGCAATTATTTACCAAACACTACAGTAAAATTACAAACTAGGTGTACACAACTCCTAATCTACAAATCTAACATCGATCGATTGCCCTTTGTGATAAGCAATTTCAATTCCCTCCACTTTTGCGTGTGCAAAATACGTGTGATTGACGTGGTTTGCGTAAACGGTTCGTTAGTACGGCCTAGGTAATTAACATAACACGTGTCGAAGACGTTTACTGTTGTGGTACGGTTTACCAACAAACGTTCGGCCCAAATTTTAACAACCAAGTGTCAAGAATACGATACAAAAAAAAAAAAAATCAATCAGCCTGCAGTTTTGGGATCGATCGTTGAATAAATTATCGAACAAGAAACAAAACGTTGCGAATCTGTTTTAGCTCCACACAACAGAGTAAGCTTATCCCCGTGCGATCGATCCTCGACGAGAAGTTGGATCCTGTTTGCCTCGGCGTAAGGTTTGCTGCACCGGACCGGTTGGGACCGAAAAAGCAACAGGTCCCACGGGGATTTTTGGCTGTTGCCGATTAGCCAATAAACAGTATGCAAGCGCTTGTATCGGTGCTAATGGATGGCCCAAATTAACAGCTCCCAGCTCTGCCGGTTCAAAATCTCTGCTTTGCCCTTGAAACAAGTACTTCAAGCGGGATATCACGGAACAAAGACGTGTGTGTTAAAGGTGTTCACCGAACGTCTCTCGCAGTAAGCCATGGATTTTAGAAATGGAAATCTTCGCTTCTTTAAAATGGTTCCTAATTCGGGTTTTTTTGTATGGTACGGAACAAGAGAACAAAGCATCACCCAGTTGTATTGAATTCCAACTTCCGTTCTCGCCTTTCTTTTTGTTCATGGGTCCGAGAATGTTAGGACTCTTCCCACATCCTTCTGGTCGCTCCTGAATCGGGTGGTATAAACGGAACTTCTAACAAGGATGCCAAAACACACGCACACCAGGATAAAGGACATGCAACAGGCACACAGGATTCCCGCTCACTTGCACGTGTATTTTGTGGGACGAGCAGTCCCCTTTCCCTCTTCATTTTAAGCTAATTTATGCACAGCTGTTAACTGTTCTCCCTAGCGCACAAATCACACACTCCAAGGCCATTTGCTAAAACCGCCAACTTTGAATTGAACAACGACCTTGTGGTCGTCCAGTTAACGCAAGCCACACAAAAAAAACCTTCAACTGATCAGCTCTTGCTTTGGCGTACATTCGTTAAAAACGGCAGGTGATTCCGTATGTTTTCTTTGTTGGATTATTTTTGCCTTCAGCTGCACATTCGCGGCAGCTGATCGTTATCTGCGGTGATGGATCGCCACCCTTTCCGACTCGATCGAATTGATATTTTGATGCAACAAAATGCATTCAGCACACACAGTTTCGTATCATGAACGCACACACACACACACACACACACACACACACACACACACTTACAAATGCACAAACATTCACGCACGGAACGCAACACAATACGAACGAACGCTAGCGGTGCAACTGCACCTTCCACACACTGACTCCAGCTGCAGTTTTCATTCCATTTGGATGCAGCGGAAATTGGCTTTTAATGCATTTAGCACAACCAACAACACTTACACTGCACCGCACACACCGACACTTCCGACCGTATATTCTAATGCACTCGTACCCGTATCGATTAGCTGTTGCAATTGCAATTGATTTCTATGCTACGCTTTCCCGCAGCCCAACTTTCGCGTCCGATTCGTTTGTTTATCTTTTTCAAAATGCCCGTTGCTGACAGTTGACGGTGAGCGAACCCGTCGTGACCGAACGCGCGCTCACGCCCGATGTGCAATTTGACCGAAATGTGACGCTCGCCGGGCCCATAATCTGTTTCTCGCGTTTCCGCTTTAATTTGCTTCGTACGGCCGACGCACACACAGCGGGCACCGATGAGCGAGCGAAAGGGCCGAATGTGCCGATGCGAGCGCCATCTGTGTTTCAAAGTACAAACTAGCGTGCGACAGTTTAAAATGACTGTTGGGAGCGATGGTGCGTGCTGAGTGCGTACAAAATAAAAAAAATGTTGTTTTTAAACAGCTGTATTGTAAAGGAAAAATAAAACAAATTTTTCACTTAATTTTTTTCATTTTTAGAGCTAAATTTGTAGATTTTAATCCCCGGTGAAAGGCTTCGTGACTGCTGCGTTACGAGTATTTATAGCTTCATTCAAAGTATTTTTAGATAGATTAAATCCGAAACATATTCTCCATTAAGCAATGGTAAACTCAATTTCCAATCATTTTATCGGGCAGCTTACTAAGTGCTTCCAACCCCTTAAAACCAGTCAGGCGGAAATCAATCCTACCCCCCGGACACAAAAGGTGTCTCCTGTTGGTGTGTCCGGTAACTGTAAAAAGCTTTTTCCCCGTTAAAAGTAAGCAACTGAGTGCTAACGAAATAAGAAAGGGAAAGCTTTTTCTTATAATTCGCAATGATCCACACCTCGGCCAGCCCAGTCCGATCCGGGTATTTGCAAACAGATTTACACCGGAACCCGGGAGTACCGTTGGCTGTGTGGAGCTGCGAGTGGTAGTAAAGATAGGCTGTACGGTTGGTGAACGTTTTGTACGAATTCTGCTCGCTGGAAATGGTGCGAATTAATACTGGGATAAATCAACGAAACGAAACGATACCCTTGTCAATCGACCGGAAACATTCACCGGCATCAACCGTCACCTCTCGGAGCGATTCAGCGTCCTAGGGAATGTCCTTTTTTTTTTAGGGGGGCGGCTTTTCTTCGCAAGAGCCAATGTTTTGTTTCAAGTTTCCTGTTGTTCGTCCACAGCTCTTTACAGAATTTGCCGTCATCACCATTGGCGTCATGAAGAGAATCCCTGGGCACCGCAGTTACGCAAGGGCCGTCGCTCCATTGTGCCAACGCCCTTTTTTGGGGCGCTAGCAGTGGAAGTAGGACATTTCGTACGTTCGCAAGGGCTGCGGGAAGCATTTGTAAACGAATCTATTTTACTACGTGCTAAGCAACTGTACATCATCACCAATCTACCCCAGTCGGAGGCTTTTGTTTCTTGGTGGTACAACATGGTTTTTGGGGAAAATTTTGTGACGATAAAACTGTGAGGGTCGCTACTCTGGGAAAGTATAAGGGACACGCCATCTCATGTAAGGATGATTTGGGTGGATGAATAAATTATTACGCCAAATCATGGGACGCTTCCTCGACAATCAGAGTTGATGTCTTCGTTGGAGAAGGTTCGAGATTTGCTTGTGTTAGTCTTGGAAGCTTTTTTATGTTTGAAGTCGGTGGAGTATGCTCGACAAAAGGTTTTAGACTTACAAAGAACCAGCCTGAAAACTCGTCTACATCATTCGAAAAATCCCAAAAAATCAGAATTCGGTTGTCTTAATCTTCGACAGCGCGCCATCTTGTTTGGAGCAATTGAGACATCCACCACAATCTGCTGTGGTCCTGCTTAATAAATGACGCCTAATAAAATGATCATTACGCAGGACTGCACCCGACGGCTTGGTGGAAGATGGATTTACCACATTTATCCATAATAAGGGTCTCGTGTGCCCGACTCGCTGGATATTACAATTCTGAGAATCACATTGCTGTAACTGGATTAGACGTCAAAGGTAAACGGATTACCGGTTGCACACATCGGCAATGTTGAAAGCGAGCGAGTATCATCTTGACCAGTAGTAATACCCTTTTAGCATGTTTTTTTTCTCTTAACGAAGAACAACCAGTGGAGCTTGAATGTTCTAGAAAAATATATAAAGTAAACAAGAAAAAAAGGCGACAGTTACTCACCTGTAGCGCATGAAGGATTTGGGAAGTGAGCGACTCTTGAGTTTCATCTCAAATTTTCGCTTGATGGAACCGCTGGTCGCTAACGATGCTGTCTGGCCCACTCCCGTCCGTCCCGGTTTGGTCGTTTGAGGTCTTCGTTCGTTCGTTTCGCGGAGGATGCAAACCACGATCACCGATGGGGGTTCAAAAGAGGTAGGGGGAAAAAAGCCATTGGCAAGAGATGGGAACAGATTAAAACCAAAACTCTGGAGTGATATTAATATTTAACAGTAAATCATTGTCCAGTTGCATGTGAGATGGGTTGGAGCGTGATAGAATTAAGGGGTTGTAAAACAAAAGAAAACTAAAATTTACATAGTTGTTACGCTTATCAAAAATCGGAACGGATGATGATTGTACCATTTAATTCGTTCAAAGAAATCGTCATAAAATCCTACTCCTGTCTAGCCAACGAAAAGATAGATAATCTTTACCTCGGGGTGGCACCCACGAACGAAAAGTTAAGCAAATGATATTTATTTCTCGCGTGAAACATTTCTCCAAAAGTGAAAGCTCGGGTGACAGAACGCTTTTCATCTTTGCCTCGTCGTTCGGTGGGTTTGCGTCACTGGCAGACCTTCACGCTGTGTGTGCGTGTGTCATTTACGCACCCGGTAAGGAAAAACTCCTCCAGTGAAATATTATGTTTCGCCCCGATCTCTCTGTGCCCAAAGAATGCTAGAAAAGGGGTTTTTCTCACGAGACCGGGGCGGTAATGATAATATTTTCTCACCCGTTCTGCCATCACAAAACCCTCCACGACGCACTACACGGCGTTCGTTAGGCTTAGGAATTCATATATGAAAATATTCATAAGGAAATTGATGCTTCAGACGCGTTTTTGTGGAATGAATGAAACGATAGAACGGTCCTTGCGACCGGGTGGCCATTTCAATACCACCTGCCGGTATGCGATTGCTTCCCGAGCATGGGGCGAGTGAATTGAAACGGACCATTTTCTAGGAAGGCACCGTACGCGTCGCTCCCACTGTCAATCGATAGCCCACACAGTTGATAAGGATATACACCTGCGGTGCAATGATTTGGAAGAAAAAGGATTCAACCAGTAACGATGACAGAGAAGCGAAGATTTTTGCGCTTGAGTGAGGCGAATGTATCGATCAACACCAGATTATCATACGGTGCGGAAGATGAGCAAAGATTGAAACATTCGTAGCCCGGATTTTTGGATCGCCGGTGAAGGAACGAATGGATGCGTCCAACATTTTTAAAAAGTGATACGATTAAAATTGCAAAACCGAATCTACCGTTGTAAAGGTAAGAAATCCAGCAAACGAAAAGAAAATTAATTAAAATAGCTCAGTTCGAATTCAAACAACAACGGCTTTGCTCGATTGCATGGACGATGTGCTGCCGATTGCCTACATTTAGGCGCACTCACATACCGTGCAAAGGAAAAGCAAAGGCCGGTTGCTATGGATGCCGTTTTAAAAAGTAAACGAAAACCGTTACATCCATTGTGTCGACCATCACCTGTCAAGCCTAGAGCCCTGATCCAGGGATAGTAATGGGATGCGAGGAATGCGTTCATGCTTGCGTTGACGAATTATCGAACGAGTTAATTGAAATTACTGATTCCTACCAGATAGCTTAGCTTACCTTGCTCTGCCGTCGCGCTGTTCGATGCCAGTGCCAGTGCAAGCCGTGCCGTGCTGATTGCCGACGGTCGTCGTTTGATGATGTCGCTGCTGTTTGCTACCATTGCCATTGGTACGGTGGTGACTTTTCCCGTTCGCCGACAGCGCACCCGGTCCCATCGGTGATGCCGTCATTGATGGGCCGTTATTACTTTTAACTATCGACAGCGTGCCACCGGAACCGGAACCACCGTTACCGCCTCCACCGCCGACCGTTACGACGGTTTGGCCGACGGTCGATGAAACCTTCCCCTTGGATGGGAAGGCACGGTCACGCGTAATTGGCATCTCGTGCTCACCGAGAAACGTTATCGAGTTTGCCTTGATGATCGTGCTGATGATGTTGCTACCGTTCCCACCGGCATTGCCCGACTGCCCATAGTCGACCGAGAGGCCTCCGGGTTGGGTTGGGTGTGTCGGTTTTGCTGCCGGCCCGGACGACATCCGGTAGGATATTGGTCCGGCG
This sequence comes from Anopheles stephensi, assembly GCF_013141755.1. Classification (NCBI taxonomy): domain Eukaryota; kingdom Metazoa; phylum Arthropoda; class Insecta; order Diptera; family Culicidae; genus Anopheles; species Anopheles stephensi. The sequence goes on along the minus strand of NC_050203.1, from coordinate 32,553,021 downwards.
CCATCGTCATCGTAGAACTCAAAGTTTTGCTGCTTGCGTAGAATGCGTTGCTGCTGTTGGTGTGGTTGATCCGGCTGGTGTTGCTGCTGCTGCTGCTGCTGCTGCTGATGTTGCTGATAGTAGTGATGCTGTTGGCCAAAGCTACTAACACCACCGTAGCTGTTTGCCTTCACCGGTACCGGTACGGCACGCCCGGCTACGGACGCACGCGATACGGCCGGTTCGACACCTGGCTTCGACGTGTTCGGCCACATGATGGCGGAACCGTTGCTAATGTGACTGCCATTGCTACTGTTGCTACTACTGTTACCACCACCGTTGCCCCGTGCTCCCCCGCCCACACACGAGTCCTCCCCGGCACCACCAATGAATATCACTTCGGCCGCCGGCACACGCTTCACCTTGGTCCGGCCCAAACAATTATCACTACCCGACTTGGACAAGTATTGCGCACTCTGTTCCTTCGAATGTTCCTCGAGCGCACTCGCAGTTGCACCGGACGACACGCCACAGTGTGGCCAAAAGTCACAGGAGCTAGCGGTACAACTGAAAGTATAGAAGAAAACATGCGTCATGGTGTACTAAAGGGAGAATTCAGCGGCATTCGGCCAGTCCGGCAATTGGGGTTGCTGTGGGTAGCAGGGTTAGAGTTTAGAGCGAGCTATTGCTTTTAGTAGTTTAATACTTGCATTGTGACCGGGTTATTGTGCGTTTAGGGTTGCGTTTAAGTTGCCTGCATCACCACTGTTACTTGCTTGTTAAGTCCTATGTTCACTTTTTGCACCGTCAGACAGACTTGTGCGTGTTCAAACTACTAGAACTACATCGAACGAGTTTTTTTTAAAAAAAACTGTACAATTAACGGTTCAATTAATTTTTAACGTGTAACGATGAATGTTTGTTAAAATATATCCTTTAAATTTCGTTTTAGGAAAAGTTTCACGAACGTCCGTTTCTGTTTTGTTGTAAACACCTGTTTTATCCACCACCGCTACCAGCTCAGCACAGCGAGCGGTTATCTGTTTAGACGCACTTAGTAAGACTATATGTTTATACGCTAGTTTAAGACTGGGAGTTCGTTTCTTTAACACCACCATCGGTACCGTGCGGTTTGGGGTTTAGTTCGTATGTTTAGATTTAACAGCAACCGTTTCGTTTAAGCAAGTGCTGCGTTAAAGAGTGTGTGTGTATATATATATGTCTGTGTTTTTGTTTTGTAGTAGAAAAAGTTGACTAATAATTCGTTTTGCTAGACTTTATCCTTCGCAGTTTGATTTTGTTTTGATTAGTTGTAGTAGTAGTCGTAGCGGCACGTGTAGCATTCGTTTCCTTCCATGCTGCGTAACGTTTAAGTAGGTTTAAAATCCGTATTTGTTTACTTCCAACTGGCCTAAACACACACACACGCGCGCTTGTCGATAGATTTTAGTTTGTTATAGCTTTCCCGCCGTATAAATACCGTGTTCCGAACACCAGCACCATTCGTTATTCGTTACACCAGTCCCAAAAAAGGTGACGGAAGAGGCATCGTTTAGGTTGGCTAGTGCTCATTAGGCTAGCCTTCTTGTTGGTGGCCACCGAGTGTGTGTATGAGTAGTGTACCCGTTTAGTTTAGTGGTTTCTGGTGTGGAAGAAGATTGCTTGCCGTTGGAAGATGCGTATGGCGCGAGCGCTTAATGGTCTCCGTGCTCTCTCTCTCTCGTGCGCGCTCTTTCCGGTTCCGGTTGAAACTGTGTGTGAGCGACTACGTGTACGTGTTCTACTATATGTGTCTGTCAACGGTCTGAGTGTGCTACTCTACTACTCAGCGAGGAACGGTGTGCTAGTAAGCTAGTTTAAAGCGCCATCTGCTTTACTGTGAGCGGTTAGGGTTTTGGTTTGTTTTGTTGTTTTGGCTTTAGTTTAGTACCTTCCAGACGACGGTGTTCCGGCGATGGTTGGCGGTGGCATCGCGCTTCTGGCAGCCGATTCTCGATGCATCTGCACCTTGTTCTTGGTGGCGTACAGAAATTTCTTCACCAGCTCGGCCTCCTTAAAGGTCGCTATCGGTTGTACCGCGGCCGGTTCCGGTCCACCGTACTCCGGTGTCATGAGCCGCTCGTCGTACTCGGAGTCGGGCGTTTGCTGTCGCATCAGGTATAGGTCACTTGGTTTCTGATAGCCCGGCACGGGCGAACGTTCCCTCGAAACTGCCGAGCGCGTTTGTCGGTAGGCCGAACCCATCATGACGGGTGAGCGGGCCATGGTGACACGGTTCAGTTCGTACGGCAGCTCCGGTTCGTATAACCGATTCAACCCACCAAACAGTGACGTCTGTGGTGAACGGTTGCGCGAGGTGGACGATTGGCTGGTGGCGTACTCGTTGCTGGAGGAGTTGGTCCCGGTAGAACCGAACACGCGATCGTGCGAGTAGGACCGCTTCTCGTTCGTCACGTACGTGCGCTTATCGGACATCCGATCGGCCAGCGGCATGCCCAGATTGTCATCGAACGATTTACTCTTGTCAAACTCGTACTCGTACGGGTGGGTAACGCCCGTTGCGCCTAACCCCAGTCCGTAGTTGTTGTTGTCGAACGACTTGCTCTTGTCGACCACGTCCAGCGTGTGGGATGCGGTTTCACGCCGCAAACGATCGAGCGTACTGTTCGGTGAGATGCGACTGTACATGTGCGTTCCTCCCAGGCTGAGACTGTCTTGGCTAAGCAGCTGGGCGGATGTTGGAGGTCCCGGCTTGCGGCCCATAACGTTCGGCGTGGCATAGGTGGGACGCTCCTTCGGCGGAACCGTACCCAACCGTACGACCACCTTGTGAGGCATCTGCTGCACTGGCATTTGCTGGCGACTGGGTGATCTTTCAGACAGCTGGAGCGACCTGCAGCGACGAGATGGAGCGATCCCGATTGTGACAGAAAGCAACATATAGATTGAGAGAGAAAAAGAAGAGGAGGCAATTAGTGGCGTTCGTCTGATCGGACCGAGCCTGCTTCGAGCACTACCGGACGTGAAGGCACTGAGCTCTTACGAACAACTTTGCTCTACAGTATCGCAACAGACTCTAGAGAACGAAGGCGCTAGCGCAGAGCGAAGTATAAGTACTAAGGAAGAACGTAAAAAGGTCACAGCCAAGCGGCGGATGTGCGAATGGGAATTAGAGGGTGTATTACGAATGTGTTACTAGATGCCGAATATGTTGAACCACATGCCCACATTATCCCACCCGAATTTTGTTTATTTGTTCCTAGTTAGCGTTTTCCAGCCGCTTTTCCAAGGCGGGTGCGTGTGCTGTGGTGGTGTGAATCCTGTGTCGGTAGCACTAATGTGTCACGCCGTTGTGTCTGGGTGTCTGGATAAGTGTTCGAGGTGCTACAAGTACATCGAAGGAGTAGTGCCGTGTTACGTGGACGCTTCGATTCGTACAGGACATCACACATCCTTCATTTTGATTACCATCTACAATCGAACCAGTCGGTCCGATTCCGTGACCAGCTTTGGCGCTAGGTAAGGCCCAACGCCACCATCGTTTAGAGGTTAGTTTGAAGCAACAAGTGTACATTAGTTATTATTCGGTGGCGGTTAGGAAGAAGAAGATAAATCCATTAGCATTACGATTATGATTAAAGTGAATATGAGGATCAATATGGATGCCATAAGATTCCTATACTTGTGGAAACAAAACTGGATGAAATGGTAATGAATGAAGGCGATGTGAGATGTGGGATGTTAATTTCGATAAAGTACAGCACAGTTAGTCGAGTTGACTGCCTGGGAGCAGAGTGCCGGGGGAAATTCTTGATTAAGAAACTGATCGTATCTTAGTGACCTTTGGAGACAGTATAACAGTCACATACATTGACTTAGAGCGAGTTGGATTGTGCCTGGATAGTGCAGTACAGTACGAAATCAACACAAAATATATTGCATGAATGTGAGAGGAAGGTGAGTTCTGGAAAGTTTGGTGAAGCATCGTGACAGAGACAGTGAAAACCAAAACCAGAGTGAGCGAGTGTGCGGTGATGTTGGCGGTGATGATTGCAAGCACTAGAGCGATACTACTGAGCGGCAACAGAAGGCACTATGGAGTCAGAAAATGAAGCCGCTACCTTAACCGGACAAACCCCCCCTCCAGTGTCACCTACCTCGACCGGCGTATTTTGTAATCTCCACCGAGGACCCCGGAACTGGCCGGCTGAAGTCGCACGTTACCCCGGAGCTGATTGCGCCGGTAGGTGGCACTCGGGCTGTTCGTCGGTACGTTCTCGTCCCGGCTATAGCTCGAGCTGGACGAGCTACGGCTACTGGTGCGCATGTAGCCCTCGTCGTACCGTTGCCGTTCGAGTGTGCTGCTACGCGAGCCCGAGCTTTGCCGCGATACGAGCGACGATTGGGAGCTGTTGTTGCCCTGGTCACCACTACCCCCTTTCCGTTTGCTGCGATCGTCCGGTGTCCGGGAGCGTTTCTCCGGAGTCAGAGATCGTTGCTTCTTGAGGTTCCGTGCACTGCCGTACTCGTCGTTGTTGTCGTACAGTCGTTCGGGTGTTAGTGATCGCTGGGATTTTAGCAGGCCGTGCGTTGATCCGGCCGACAGCAGAGCGCTCTGGCTCTGGCTGGGGCTACCGCCGGTAAACGATGCACGGCCCTTCATCTGATTGATGTAGGAGGTGGATGATTTGTAGCTAAGCGCGAGCGAGGAGGACTGGTCCTCGCTGATATCGTCATCATCATCCACATCGTCGTTAGAGTAATCTGGAAGGATAAGAGTCAAAGGGCGTTGTAACGATCCTGCCATTGCCCACGATCAACGATCGCGATCACCTACCTGATCTAGCACCACTATCACAGGAATTGAGCCGCTGATTGCCTACCGAATCGGACCGAAACCCGTACGGGAGGCCCGGCGCCGAGTTCGCCTTGGTCGAGAACTGTGATCGGCGGGAACGGTGTCCGGCGCCGCCGATCGAGCTGCCCGCATCGAGCGACTTGTTCTTGTCGAACTTCCGTAACGATTCGCTGGAAGCGTAGCCAAGGGTCGCTCGGTTCACCGTAAGACTGTTCCCGGGAATAGCTTTCGGGAAGATCGGTGAGCTCAGCTTGGCCGGTTTCTCCTTTTTGGTGAGATAGTTTGGCGAGTTGCCGGTCAGGGTGGCGAACGTTGGCGAACGATTGCGTCTTATTAGCGAGCTCTTGAGCGGTAGCTGCTGGTGCTGCTGTTGCTGTTGCTGCTGCTGCAAACTTCCCATCGAGCCTGTTGGGTTGAAATCGTACTCGAAGCTTTTCGAAAAGGCATCCGTACTGCTGCTACTGCCCGGCCCGGTAGATGTACCGCCGTATCCTCCCCGCTGCTCGACATCCTCTTCCGGCGGACGTCGGTTGCGTCGATCGTACTCAAAGCTGTGGGAAAAGACCATGCCCTTCGGATTGTGGTTCTCATTGTCCACGACGGACAGAAATATTCTCGTGCCGGGTTTGATGTCCCCGAGGCGCGTTTTATTGGACTGTTGCTGCTGATGCTGTTGCTGCTGTGAGTCCTGAAACGCGGGCGGTGGTGAAAGGATTGGAGTTACTGGTGGTGGACTTCCATCCGCTAGGTTGCGCTTTATCGACAGACAGGCTGGGCGGTTGCCTAACGCAGCGGTCGATGTTGGACCCGCCCCAGGATCTATCTTCAGTATCGTTACATTATCCTGCCGTTGCTGTTGGCTGGACGGCCGGGTACCTCCCTTGCCCCGCGATTCGTTGCGGTTGATCAGATCTTCCAGTTTGCTTGCGCCGGTTCCGGGTCTGCCCGTGTACCGGTTTTCATCGTACTCGATGTATTTTCGTGTTACTTTCGATCCAGCTCCCGCTGCTGCTGCTGCTGCTGCAACACCCGATTGCGGTCCCGTCGGAATGCCGGAACCACCGGTACCGTGTGTTCGTTCGCTGCCAGCCAGTGGGTAGGATCCGGCAACACTTCGGCCCGGCTGAATCGGCTGCTGTCCACCGGTTACCTGCACCCAGCCAGATTTATTGAGAAAGATGCCATTCTTTTTAACATTCTCACCGAACAGGTACGTCGGCTTGCCACCGTTCGCTGCCGTCCGGTAGTGCATAGTGCTGTCCAGTTCGCTCTCTTGCTGCGTTCGTTCCCCGCCGTCAGCACGGGTCGCTCGTTGTTCGGTTTCTAGTGATGATAGTCGTCCTTCGTCCACCAGCCCACCGCCACCATCCTCCGCATCCGTTGCCGTGAGGAAGCTGTCGGAGGATGTGGGATCCTGTCGGCTGCTCACCGGGAGCTCCGGCAGTGGGAAGTCACTGATGTCACATTCATCGTTGCCAATTAATTTCGCTCCATCATCAACGGGCTCGGTTGTTTGGTCCGGTGCGTTGACGTGCTCGCCGGACGCTTGGGTGCGTGCCGGTGTTCCGGGCAGCGAATTGGTTGGCACCACTTCCTGGTCCGGCGATGGCGTTGACGGTGACTGGTCCTTTGATCTGTGAAGTAATGAATGTACAGGTGGATTACAATGGATCCTACAGGCGGGACGAACCGAAAGCAAGCTAAAACATTCATTTAATTAGCAGCTTGAGTGTACTGTGGAAAAACAAATGCTTCGCGATGTACAATTTTATCTTTTGTTTAGGGCCACGCGAAGTCATACGCGAAGTGCAAAAGGTTTTTGAGCAAATTCGAGCGGACCATCTTTTCATAAGGATTAATGCAATTTTAATTAAGACCATCAGCCGAATGTTGTACCAGCTTCCACAGGCAAGAACTTTAAGGGGCCCACATTCTTCCTGAGCTGAGGAATGTCTGCGATTCAGTGAATGAAGCTTGTTGTTCCCCAAAACTGCTCTCCAAGAACTGCCGATTGTTTTATTCGGTGCTTTAGTCGGGCAAATGAACATAAATTGAAGCCCAGTGCCAGTTGTAATCTGGTGGAGGTGGCAAATGAGTTTCATTTAGGGAAGTGTGGCATGAACAATGGCGAACAGCCAGCGGTTGCATGATGGTTTTTCGTCCGCCATTGTCATTATCACGGAACGATCGGAGCGAAATGGTGGTCTCAGTTGGTTTTTTTTTCTCTTCCGGGTCCGGTTCGCTTTAGAGGGTGTCAGGCAAAGTTCTGAGAAATCTTGCCCGTTCCCATTACCATCGGTCGGTTTTGTTGAAATTAATGAAACTCATTCACGACGGTGGCAAAAGCGTCCTTCTGGCTTTGTTTTGGTATATTACCTTTCGGGAAGACTTCACAGCACCCACCACAACATCGAGCTTTTCGGGAGAGGTTTCCCGGCTCCTGGAAGTGTTGGAAGTCCTTTTCAGGCACCATGCATTGTGAGAAAAATGAACCCCTGAAATGTCCTGCCCGAATAGACAGGCAAATATTTGCCAATCTTGATGTCTCTGCCCGGGTTTTCGGATGAAGTGAGGAAAAAATGATCCGTCTTGTGTATGTGCGTTTTTTTGGTTGGACAACTAGCTGCAATTTCTTGCCAGAACGGTCTGAAAAGGTTTTTTTTTGTCTGTTCACCCGGGAGTTCCTGTTTTGGGAACTGAGGACATCAAAAAAGGGACGAGGCGTCAGTAATTAGTTTTCCCGCTCGTCACGTCAAAAGCTTGTTTGTTTGGCCGGTCGAGAGGCAAACAAAGGGGTCTGCTCAACATGAATGATGGGTTCACGGGGGAATGTCCCAACGGAATGTGATAAAAATCTTCACCGTACAGAATCCTTACATCATGCGAGTTGAATATCTTGATAAGATTAAAAGCTATTCCGCATACCAGCTGGAGATAACAGGTTAATCTTACTTGCTTTGAAGAATCGTAAAACAGCTAATGCGAACCATTTCCACGAACGATATCAGGTGTCCAGCGCAGGACATCGTTTCTTGTGTTGGCACAGCAAACAGAAACTTTTCTAATTACTCTTATCCAAACCGATCGTCCAATGGACGGTGGTGGCGCGAGCTATTCCATCATACTCCTGACGTTGCCATCTTTCCCCTTTGGCCGCAGGATCCTCATCAGATGCAATTACGCTGGGGTTTTACTGTTGAATGTTGATACAATTTTTCATTCCATTCGTTGGAGTGGCGGCGCAAATTTTCTCCCAATGAGGACATCCACCGGGGAACCGGGGAGACTATCCGAGACCATGATTTGGAGATAACGCTTCTCAAATTCGCGGCCCGTGACAAGCACATTTAGCCGTGTAATCATTTATCATTATTTTAAATAACTCTTTCAACAAAACCGAAACCGTGTCTGCAGGTGGGTGACATTAGCGTCCAGGACACACGCCTACGCGCACCGACCGGGGCTTTTTGCGACGAAGATTGATTTTGAAAGCATAATTAGGCCTAACGTAGTTTGGGCAGTTGACAGTGGCAGAGAAAGCGAGCGTTTCGGTTGCGGGTGTTTGATTAATGCTTTTATGGTCGTGGTGTTTTGTGTCAGCCGAAGATGGTGCCGCGTGTCACACCGCGTGAAGGTTGTTTAAATTGTGCATTGAGTGTAATTGTGGGCCATCGGTACGATTAGATGAAGATCGTGGATGATTCAAAGAACTTGATGAGACTTGTGCCTCGTGGAATACTTTTAATAATTTATATTGGGAAGTCTAAGAACAGGAGCTAATGAGAGGTCTCATGAAATTCTATAAGACGAGAAGAAGTAAAGTCAAATTTTTTTTCCAATATTCAAGTGCAATAGAGCCTGAAGTCTACTTTCTTCGAATATATTTTCTACACCAAGGGCTTCCAGGAAACCTCCGATACATTGAGCTTACATTGAAAATTGAACAAAACCTGGACCAATCATCATCGTTTCAAACTTTTTAAATATTCTCCCAAATTTGGCCAACATTACGCTTTCCCATTCCTCATTTCCCAGCTCTCCCCACTGCATCTCTCTGTCGCATAAGTTGAATGACGCAAATATAATCGCACAGTAGGCGCAGAAGTCAGTAAAGCACATCCCGGAAGTAGCGTACCATGGAAATTGCTCTTGAAAGTCTGGCAGGGCGGTGAACGTGAGCCGGGAAAAGCCGGGATTCAGAAGTCTCGCCATATGCTCAAGTTTCCGAGAACGAAGCTTAGCGCTTCAAGCGCTTCGTTTCGATTAGAATTAATGCTCCGCTCGGTGCTGGACGATAATCCAGCCACGTTTCGCTGCTCAGGTAGGCTGTAGACGGCGTTTCTTTTTCCCTCGAAACAAAGCACTTTCTTTTATCTGTATCTCACACGGCAAGATGCAGCTGACGGCTGAATTGTGTCTAAGTCCGCATTGCTCATCGGGCCACATAAAATAGAACACACACACTCGCTAAAGTTCCGTGCTCGTTAAAGTTAATTACCGAGCCAAGCTTTTCCCACGCCCATTGCTGACGAGCTGGGGCCCACCGGAAAGCGTTATTCGATTGCTATTGAGGCGTCTTCGCAACTTTTTGGGTGTGGAAGAATGGGAAGCTTACCGGGGGCGTAATTCTGCATGACAGCTTAGAGCGCGCCACAGATTCTCACCAACTCTCTCTCTCAATCGAGAGAAGCCCTGACAGCTGCTCGGAGGATAATAATAATATTGCAGCAGCATCAGCAGTTCTTATCATCCCTTACAGTGACCCCTTCAACGCGTTCGTAATTCGTTCCGCGAAAGGAGTAAAACTGATCCCGAAAGCGTATTATAAGTACGGAACCAGTGAGCCAGTCTGTCCCGCTGTTTTCTGGCATCGTCAGCCGGTCTCGTTAAAGGTGGAGAGAAAATGTGCGAAAAATTAACGTGAAATGGCTGATTGTAGAAAAATCAGACAAAACGAGAACATAATTACTAATCCTCACCAGCCCTGGATGGTTGGGGCTTAGCCTAACGAGAAGGTTCCCGTGTATACTCGCCCGTAAACGTCCCTCTTCTTCATGGGGTGGTAAGTGAGACGTGGACAGTGAAGAAAAAGTTTAAATATATAAATTTTCTCCTAGCGCAAGCATATTGTTCGGCTGGCTGGCTTTAATCTCGGATAATCTCAATTGGATTGAAGAGGAGCGTACGTTTCAGTGGTGCTTCAAATGCTGAGCACGGGAATGACGGGAAGGATAAAGGTTTGAGTACGGTTGACTCAGCTCAACTGTGTGTAGAGTGAATAATAATAGAAGGGGGATTTTTTTTTAAATATTTTTTATAATTGTGTGTAGAATTCAGATTGAAGTTTGTAAGTTTGAGCATTTGAGGTCTCCCTGACCTTATTTTAGTTTGATCTCTTCTAGAGATTGACGGGACAGTTTTAGTTCCCTTGACTGTACCCGCTAAGTCTTGGGATAGTCCTAACGAAGACGATCACACGATATAAACGGAGGAGGATAGCTATAAAATAAAGGAATAATTGTTAAGAGGGATAGGAACATGCGGCTACTATAGGATAATTGCGTCAAGAACCCTAAAGTTGGTGTGGAAATTAACTTGAGGTGATTTAAACCCAGGTTTCGTACACTGCGAGAAGCTGCACAGTTGATAGGTGTAAGTGTTCCCACCTTTGAAGTTGTTCAAGAGGTCACCTATCTGAGGTCCAAAATCAGCATCGACAACAACATAGACGTTGAGTTACGATCAAGATGACTTACCATCGGTCATAATACAGGCTGAGAAAACTTCTTCTTTAAAGAATGCTGTCGCGATGCACGAAGCTGGAACTGTATAGAACATTTGGGCTGCTCGGTGGTAGATGCGACAGTGGCACCGGTCTTCACACGGCATTACGGCGGTCTTCACATGGTATCATTAAGTCTAAAGTCAGACATGGCAGACATGACCTAGGAGGTCGTTTGGCCAAGAAGGAAGAAGGAAGAAGAAGACCTCTGAGACCTCTGAGACATGGAAGTATTTGACGAGTTAGTTCCTCTAAGCTGCGTTCTAGAGGAAAATTCTTCTAAAGATTTTTGAGCCCTTAATTGCTAAAGAACAATGGAGGAACTGTCACAATAATGTCACTCCTAATGTGAAGCAAATTATATCCGTCAGAATTTGCATGACTGGACATGTCATGAAAATAGCACCGAGGTCGTCCACATGTAAGAAGACCCAAACTGAGATGGAGGGATGGCGTTGATGATTACGAAGAGGATTACGCGCTTTAGGATTACGGGAAATGATATCACACAGTTTCTTAGAGCTGAAAAACCATGAAGGATCCAGCTGACTGTTATTGGCTTAACGACCTGCGCTAGGTCATGTCGACCTTCTGATGGCTTACTAGACTTAACGATATCATGTAGTTGGACAGTCAATATATACTATGGGGGACGATCGTGATGAGATTCGAACAATCGTTCTGCCGTGCAAAGACTGGCGCCACTATCACCAATGCCTAGTACCTTGACTTGTGTATTCCACGACGTTTGATAGTCAATTCTTGTATGAACGGTATGGATGAAGGGAATCTTGAATAATATGTTAGACAATTGCCAGTAAGTAAGTCAGACAATTGTCAGTAAGTCTATCCATTTCCACTAGCCTCGATTGGAGACAGTCACAGTTGCTTCTCCGTTTAGCGCCAGCCAACGCGAACCCTGTTTTGCGAGAATCCCATATCGATACGAAATAAATCTGCCGCTCAGGACATTAATAGTGCGAAAAGCATCGGTGCGTGTGAAAAAAAAAGCGATCCGACCCACCACCGGAAGCACACAGCAGTCAATTCCACGCACAGCCACGCTGGCACACAGCATAATGGCGATTGGCATCGTGTCACGCGTTTTACGAGTGAAATAAAACTCCATGCTCCGTACGCGTGAAGGACCCTGGGGGACCTTTCAGGGTAGTGACGCCAGCAAGCCATCTTGCCGAGCACGGCATTGTGGTTACGGTGGGTTGGAAAAGACGCCACGCGAAGCAGGAGCTGAATCAACCAGCGTACTCCGGCATCGGAAAAGCATCAGATTGAACGAGGTAAGGACTTGAACGATGAATGGGAACGGGAGTGGGGAGCTCTCTCGTACTTCCCATTTCTTGCCGGGGTCGCAGTTAAAAAGGGGGCCACCTTTCGCGGCAGCGACTTTCATCAAATGGCATACATAATTTAACGGAAATGGTCTCGTACCGATATCCGGAACCGGCGCGTATCCTATTACAATGGATTATTTTACGCGAGCGGAAAGCTCCTTGGCGTGTGGAAAGAAAAATCTGTGGTTTTGTGGTGGAAAATTTTATAAAAATTGGATGGGAACAGTGTTAAATCATGTATTATGATGATATACAAACGCATCGTTTATTGAGCAGGTAAATCAAGAAGTTGGGAATTTTTTTTATGACTTACTTTTGCATTCCGGTCGGGGGTGTCGGGTGTAAAAGCTTTACTCCGGCCGATCGATTAAGCGAGTGGAAGCGATTGAGGCCAAAGTTTAAAGTGCAATTTAAAGTTTTGGTCCCCCGGAAGAGGATGTTCGTTTAGAGAGGAAAAAAAAGTCCTTAATTGCCACGTGTTCTGGTTAATTAATAGCGTCTTAAGCCGGCCGTCTTGTACCGACGGCCTCCAACACTAACGACAGTTTGGAGCAATTTCGGGTTCGAACATTAAACGGAAAGTTCGACTTTCCGAACCAACCAACGCTTCGTCCCGTAAAACGACAAACGGTAAGAGACGCCACCCATCATCACCACCACCAACCCCAACCAGTTAGTGGGTACAATTGTTATGAAATCATTAAAAGTTGTACCTCAGGGGGGAGCGGTGCTTCGGTTCGCAATTATGAAAATGATCAGCTCAAACCGTTCGCGGCTGAGAAAGTGGGGGAAAGTTCTACTAACCTCCTGTTGCGAAAGTAGTGACACAGTAAGGGGTTGACATTGGGGGGTGAATTTTGGAGTTGGAAAATACAATCAATATTTCGACACCCGGCAGTAAAAGTTTTTACCATGTGTAGCACGTCCCACCGCACAGTCTTTCTACTACGCTCTCGTTGGAGATGAGGTGAAAAAATAAAGAGGAAAAATTAAGTTAACGCTACTGCTCTCGTACTGGTGCTGTGGAAGAGATGCTATCGGTTCGATGGCGATGGCATGCCACAGAAGAAGGTTCGAACAAAAGAAGAAGCATTCCGATACGATCGGACGAAGAATCGTTTGATGTTTGGTGCAGCCGAGCAGCGTATGTGGGTACTTACTTTAATGAATATGAAATTATTCCTGCCTTCCGTAGCGAACGGCATGCACAGGAAAATCATCCGGCGTTCTATGTGAATTTCCCTATTTTTTTATTGGGAATACGTAGCTGGAAAAATTTTCCCCCTTAAAATCGATTCCCTTTCTTTTCTGTGTATTTCTGTTTGGCATTCTATTTTCATGGAAAATCTCCCGAATAAGCAATCGAAATCGATGTCCAATGCTCGGTATTTCGGTTCGTACTCGAACGCCTCACAATAGACGAGCGGTTATATTTTTGCTCCATCTACCCGCCACTCTCCTTTTCATCGCGATGGTTCGATCTGCCAATCGTCCCTTTACGGCCTACCATTCCCTCCCTTCTGTCCCTCTCCACTGTCTCCGTTCGAGATGATTTTCCATTTTCCCCCTTACCAATGCGCTGTAGTTTAGAGTTTTACCGTACACTGCACAGTGGGAAAGGATCGAACAAATGATGGGTTAAAATTGCTTATTGTTTTTAACAACGGGTTTTTAATTGTGGAACTTTTCAATTATGCAATGGAATGTTGCATTCAGTTAAAGGAAAATTTGCAACGCGACTGAGGAGTTTTTTCCATTAGCTATGGATTTTCTGTCGAGTGTTTTGTATGTGTGGAAGGACAATAGAGAAGCGGCTACAAAGACGAGCTCTACGAGCTGTTCAACGATCTAACCGCATCGTGCAGCGAATAAGTCTCGCCAGGCACCGATGGACGGGTCATGTTATGAGCATTACACTGGATAACCCAGCCCGTAAAGTCCTGTTAGGCCGACCTTTTAGAGAAAATTTTGTTCAATAACCACTTTCTTATTTTACAGCTAGTTGGAAAGCTGTTCCACAGTCGCGTGGCATATTTTCCCTCAAAGAATGCAAAATTTCCATTGTATGATTGTAATACATCACTAACCAGTCCAACAGAGTGCTTAAAATATTCCATTGTTTAATTTAAACTCCTGTATCAATTGTATTAAAAGTAGATACATTTTAATAGAACCTTTGCCTTTACTGCCGAAGTGAACAATACCACACGGCTGTTACTTAAAGATTTTAGCTGTGTAATAGCTTTCAAATTTGTTCTAAAGCACGAAAAATATCATTTTTGCTTAACGTATTACAAATATTGTTGAAATATTTTGACCAAAGTTCTGCGAATTTTGAACAGAATACTCAACACAAAGAACTCAGAAATAGAACTTACCATAAAGAAATAAAAGCAATAAACTAAAATGTAGTTTTCTTTGGGCCATCTTGAAGAAATTTAATAACATGATATGAAATCTGAGGAATTTTTTTAAGTTTTTGTGTATGTAATTTGTTCATGAATTTTTAGTAAGAGCCGAATCCAATATACGAAACCTTTTTTTTTCTTTCAACTTTGACAACTTGTTTTTCTTTTCAAAAAAGTATTAAAAATATAAAGTAACAGTTTTTTTTAACGTTTAGCATTGAAAACTATGATTGGTTTCGTACTAGCTCAATTTGGCCCCTTTGCAACCCGCCAAACGCCCAAAGTACACCTGCTCGAAAGCCTGAACTTTCGTTCGGGATGAGCTTCGGTGAGGAGGTGGATAGCAAAAAAAGAAGATGAATAGGTGAATGGAAGCTAAGATAATATTTTACCAAAGTGGTGAAGCAAACTTTCCACTCCCCAGGCCCTCCCATCGACCCTCCCTTCCCATTGGAACTCAGTGGAGGTTGAGAACTGTTTTCTTACGAGGCTTACCGAAGTGTTACAGAGTGTGGCAAGGTAAATAATGACATTTGGCCCTCGGTACGGGGATGCTAGTGGCTGCAGCAACTGTACAGTCTGCTCGTGTGATGGTTCAATAAAATGGATGGATTTTGTGTGAGCGAAACAGCAACAGCGGTCGTTTATCATAATACACTTATCGGGTTTGTTTGGAAAATATAGAAAAGTTTTAACAAGAGCGATTGTGTCGATCGGCAGGAAATGTTTAATAGTTTTGAACGGAAAGAGTGCTAAGAAGGGGTGTTCGATGTTTTACATAATTTAAAAACTATGAAAAGATGTACAAAATAATTTAAAAATAGATTAAATTTTTTATAAATACTAACAAAAGCAACCAAGAGCAAAAGTCGTCTTAAAATGTTATTTAGGAAAAACAAAAAAAAAAAATAGATAAATGCTAATTTTTAGGCAATTTAACTCAAACTTCCAAAAATAAGAAAAGCATTCAAAATTGAGATATGATTGAAAAGACTTATTGAAATTCGGTATCAAAATGTATACTTACTGCCCTGTCACAGATGTATTCCGGACCAATATCCAGTTTCATAAATCCATTAGAAAGTTCTTTAAACTTCATCTTCATCACGCACACACTCACACACACACACCGATCCTGTGATGGTGAATAGAGCCCTGCCTAACGGCCGCCCACGTTCAAGAAGTTTTAAGCCCGAACAAAAACATCCCGCAAACAATGGCGGTCGATGGAGGTGCCTGGTGGTTTGTAGGACAGTGACTCTGTGAAGGATCGAATGCGAGGTGAAGCCCTTCGGTTCAATTTACCTGACCACATACACACAATCGCACGACAGACCAGACCAGGCTGGGCCAACGATTTTTCTCGAGAAAGCACTAATGCCTTGCAATACGCTTCCGCACGAATACTCATCTCGATACGGAACCAGGAACTGGGGTGCTTCTCCCGGGTAAACGAGAAGCCTACGTCACCGGCCTAATCCACCTCTAATCGGATTGAGTTACCCGAGTCGTTTGGTTTTGGACGCCGGTACCGGTACCAGTCTCCAGTATCCGTTTAAGTCTTTGTCCGTTTGATCGGCCTCCTTGCAGCACGAAGAACTAAAACTATCCTAATGGTTCGGTTCCTACCTATATTCTTGGAAAGTTTCATCGAACGTACTTAGTGTGTGTGAGTGTCAATCATTTATCCCTTTGCCGTGCATGCACAAGCGAATCGTAGGCTCACAAAGTACACGAAGTAATCAATTGACCACCTTCCACAGCAAAAGCTTTCTCGACGATTTATTGTTCTATCCGGCACGGAAACGATTGCGAAGCATAAAGCTGCCAGTATTCAATAAGAATCTCAACCCCCGTCCACTTCACAGCACTAATCGCATTTTGTTGTTGATAATTAATGTACGAAAAGCGTGATAATTCTGTCGATAAATATTTACCGGCCGCTTTCTTCCGTTCCGAACCGAGCGTAATTGATTTCACTGCGCGCCTGCGGTGAGTGTAGAAAATTGAAGGCTTCTGTCTGGTATGGAAAGAATAATGTAACAAAAACGTGGACCGGGAGTGTCGGCAATAGGACGTCCTCCTTCTCGTCCTCTTCCTCCGGCCAAAGTTTATGTGCGTCATCGGCGTGGAGTTTGTAGACAGACACAGCGATGGAACGTGCGTAATGCTCGCTTTGAAGCTAATCGTCATAATGGCGATGGGGAAAGCAGTAGCGTTGGTGAAGTTATTGTGTGGTTGGTGCTTTGGAAATTAAAATAAAGAAAGCTTTTCCCGGTATTGGTTCTTCCTGCTTTTTACCTTCCCGAGTGTGTCTGTGTGGTGAGAATAGCTCTAATCATCTAGGTATCAAAGCCCGCGAGGACTGATGCCAATTGATGCAAATTATTATGATTGATGAAGCTTAATTCGCTCAACTTGGTTATTGTTTATTTCGGCACAATGGCGGATGGCTTTAGATTGACGCACACGGTGTTTACTCCTCCCAGCGTCAAATGGGGCGTTTTAAGGAAAATAAATTGTTTTCTAAGGAAAACATGCAATGTTTTCAAATGTTTCAAGGGGGACTAAAATTTGCAACATAAATTATGGAACTGTGCCGATGGCGAGGAGAACATTTTCAAAATATCATCGAATGATACAGAATATCATAAATCGTCGAAAAGAATTGTGAGTCCTCGATGACTTCTGCCATGCCCTATCAATCCATAGCTATCCCTATTTGGAAGCCTATTCCACTTTTCTGTAGACCTACGTATTATCATTAAGTTGTAAGCCAGAAATGGCAGGCATGACCTAAGAGGTCGTTGGGCCAAGAAGAGAGACAGAGAGAGAGAGAGAGAGAGAGAGAGAGAGAGAGAGAGAGAGAGCTGGAGGTGCAGAGCATCAGTATTCTGATTTTAAAGATTTTTCATGTGACGTGGTTGTGTCCTAGCGAGTCTTAAATCCTCTTTTCTATTCAGAAACAAAGACAAAACAATCCAAAAAAGGCACAAGGTTCTAGTTACCCAAAAGCGTCGTAGGCTCTTTCTGATGCGTTAGAAATTAACCAGGGTAGCTAGAATTCATTGTCTGATATGGTTTATGACAGTAAAATCAGAATCCAAAGTTTGAAGGATTTGCCTAAAAGATTAATAACATTCTGTACAAAATGGATTACGTTGTACAGACATAGCTGCCCATGTCAAAATTGATAGCTTGAGAGCTTGTGAATAATATCTGTTTGATGGTACATTCGTCGTCGGTCCATGAATCTTCTGGCTGACCTCAGCAGAGACCATTAGCAGTTTTTGGATTAACCTTTATCTGAAGATCTTAACTTATCATTCAGTTTCTTTTAAGAAGTAATAACTGCCCCAAATGGCTGTTGAGGCCCCTTTAATTGTGAATCGTTTGTGAGTAGGATTTCCCTCGCTGACAATGTTTCCCTAACCGACGAGGCCCCGAGCGGCAGCTCCTTCCGCTCCTGGGTGAATCTGCCATTATATACTCAGGCCGGAGAAGATATTCCTGTAAGGAACTTATTCTCCTTTTCTGCTCCAGTCGAAACAACTGATTCTCTTTAGCTGGAACCATCAGAGGGATCTTTAAACACCAGTGACGTATTCTTCTCGCAAGATGTAGCGATGAGGCCGGTCCAGGAGCTCAGCAAGATGTTAGCAACCATATAATCATTTAGGTACTGCAGATACCAAATAAGATACAGGCTTTATACTGCAGTGGCGGTCCGGTTGCCTTGTCGAAAGCGGTGCCGGTCCTCACACGGCAGTACCGGAGTTCATCTCCCATCAGAGACCGCCTTCTCCCCGCTTATTAGCACTTAGGTGGCTAACGGTGATCCTGAAGCTAAGACGCCCAACAAACCCGCACCAAGTGGTCACAGTGCGACGTCATGAAGAGTTGCCTTTGGTAAATATCGGCTATATCGTTCTTGTCCAATGTGATGTCTTCATTGGTAATCTGAGAATATTTGACGAAAGTTCTAGTTCTAGTCTCTACGAATCCATCAGTAGGCAAAGGCTGGTCCTATGGATTTCTGTGAAGATCTCTTCATCGGATAAAAAAATCAGAGAAAGAGTCGAGAAGACTTGATTTTTTTATAGGCCAGCCCTAGCGAATGTTTCAAGCGAATGTGACAGCCGTAAAGCCTCTCAGTTCCTTATGAACACATATTTGAAAAATTCTTCATCATTCTATTGAGTTACTGGTCCGAAGTTTTTCTAGATTTTTTTTAAATGCCACAACACGTCTGCGACCTAATTTGGACTGGATATGATTTATTGGCTGTTTAAATAGAACATTAGTAGAGCTTTCAAATTCTTGAACCTTATACAAACCCCTTAAGCTGAATGCGATGCCTTATTTGGATTTAAATTTGAAAATAAAGCTTTGTTCTATGTTTTCATCACAACATAATAACTTAAATCTACTATACCACTGCAAGAAACCTAAACAAAAACCCCGCAACAATTAAGCTGCTGCTAAACACCTAGCGCGCTTGCACAGCTTTTTATCGACCTTGCACTCATCCGCATCGAAATGGCTCCACACGCTGACGTGGGTCATCATAATGTCCCATCGTAAAACATCGACCGCATTTACGGATTGCCGGCCGGTGTGTGCTCGGCCGCTTATCGCATCACAAGTGTGCATATTTATTGCCCGATACAGTGTGCCGATCGTCGGATCGCTCACATGTTTTGGTGTCGGCATCAAAAATAGAGCGATAAATGTTGTGCCGTTGCCGATGAGCGGTGGATCGGCAAGATAATAAGCGAGTGGTTGGATTATATATGCAAAGCTGATAGTTACATTAAATATGCGATCGATCTGGCCGGCCACGGGCTTTGTGCGAGTGTTTGGACAGAGGATTAGTGAGATGTGATTTAAACGACGCGATAAATGAATGCAGAAACTGTATTTAGATGTGTGCGGTAGAGAGGGTTTTCCGAAGAATGCCATTTTTTCCTTCAAGCGAAAAGAAAATTCGGAAAATACCCATTCGATTGCCATGAATAATGCAATGGCTTTATGGGCAATTTTTAAATCGTAGAGAACGTGCAAAGAATTCTAAGAAAGCTTTTTTCGGGATGCGCTGCATGGAATTACGGTAATTAAGAGCTGCTTTGTGTTGGAAAGCATAACAATGAGAATTGTCAACATAGTACAGATGTGGAGCACAATAGCCGGTGAGTCAATGAAACTTTTATTTGCAAAGTACAGCCACTGGCTATCAATGGCGCTCCATTAGTCATCAATGAGTGATGCACCGTGGTGACTCATTCGCCACTACATTTCTTAGGGCAACTTTAACCTGTTCAAGTCCTGTTTTAAAAACTTCAATACCTCAAACAAGTCTATATGCTCAAACAAAGCTAATAGATCTTCGAAAAGCCACCGTCCCAACTTAACACCTTCACGGTAGAAAGAAGGAAGCAAAACTCTGAAACCAGTGGGCCTAAACGGTCCATTAGTGGATTCCGTTTGGGTTTACTCCCGTCCGGAACGCTTTTAAAGTAGTGCTAAATGTTTAAGGATTCTTTAGAAAAAACCGGTTCCCTCCACTAAAGATGCATTCGATCCGCTATGCACTGAAATGCAGCTTCTACAAGCTGGAGAGAAAAAAGAAGCGTACCGGATAGCTATTGAACCTGGAATATGTATTCCGATTCGCAAGAACTGGTACAGCCCTATCGCAAATAGGGTACACAGACACACGGCCAGCTTCACATCCAACGTACAAACAAACCAGCCTAGGCTGGCTTTCCCTTATCACAGGTTGTGCCACCAAAAAACACACACACCCATACACACCGATCGATTTCTGCCGGAACATGTCGGTAAGTTCCGGTTGCCGGATGCAGACAGGCCGTGTTTCCGGTACGTTGGATTGCACACCTGTACTAGTGTGCTCCACCAGCGTTGTGTATGTGTGTGTGTTGGTGTGTGTGATTGTACGGCTCGTTTGACAGTAAGGACTTCCGTTCTGCTGGTGGTGCACTCGTGCGCATACTGATAAGGCACACCGTCCCTGTACCGAGGTGCACCGAGCACCGAGGAAAGAAGTGCAACAGAATTTCATAGTTTGATTATTCTATTATTGAAAATTGCATTCTCCACTCGTTACCCAATCTGGCCGAGCAGAGTCTGGCACGAACGACGTGATGAATCAATTGCGCTGCATCATTGATGCGTTTGTGTGCGGAACGGTCTTTTGTTAGGCCACTTGGCACGGGTGGGCGCGCGCTGAAATGAAGCATTGAACCGGTGCGAAAATGATGTGCGGTAAGTGGTCTCAGGCATGGTAAAGATCTAACAAACAGCTTGTTTGGGGGGTTAGGTTAAAGCTCACTGCTCGCTTAAAGATGTAGTGTGCGTGCGAATCGAGGGCTGATTGGACGTGTCGCGAACGCATTTCGATCAATTTTGTGCGCCCGTACAACAACCACGTTTGCATAATTGAATCTTATCTCTCTCAGTTTACCATTTAATTGTTGCCAGATTATCATAGATTCTGGATGGATGCGGGGTGTGAGCATCCGATTAGGAATTTGCGGAAGCAAGAATGGCGCGGCGTTTTGGTGGAAGCTTTTCGTGCGGAAGCTTTAAACGGTGATGATCGATATTTTGTAACTATTAAAATGCTTTTTGATAGAGTGTGGCTGGACCGGTCATCTAAACGCGACCCGAATTTCGGTGCGATACAGTTTGGTCTCAGAAGTAAATTGATTATCAGTAATAAAATGGAAGCCATTTAATTCCCGCCCACGAGTAGATGTAGTTTTTGGTACACTGAAAGTGTCGGAAAGCGTCAGAAGACAATGGAGGAGATGATCCGATGATCTCATTATCGCGCAGCTAATTAGACTCGCCAGTCTTCGTTGGGTTGGTCACGTCATGAAAATGACACCGGACGACCCACCCCGTAAAGTTCTTTTAGCCCTTCTACATGGATAGAAGAGGCCTGATAGGCCCAAATTGAGATGGCGTTGATGCTTCTGCCAGTACAGCCGGGATAATGGATTGTTAGACGACGACACTAGATCGTGAGCGAACTCGAGGATTGTTGGCACGAAGCGGTTGTAGCGCCTGATAAGTAAGTAAGTGGAAATGAATAAGTGGTTCGGTGGCATCAAGACGGTAATATGAAGAACACGGTTTCTAGTTTCATTCACCCTATCGCTACATCTAAAGGGCATAACTACATAGCTACAGGTACATTAAGACAAGTAAGGCAAATGAGGCATGTCTAGAACTCTTGATTATCCAGTTGCAATACTGCTTCAACTTCTTTACAGAGAGTGTCGAGAGATCCCGGCATGCCAGTGTTTGCTTAACCGTAGCTGGATACTCAGTCCGGCGTACGGAGGAACGGTGCGGATGGCTTTTGATACCTGAACCTGCCCTTCTGAAGACCAGTAATGCTATCGAGTTTGCCACCGAATCACCCTATCTACCTGAACCTGAATCTAGAACAGACTTTCCGTATAATTGGATCTAATGATATATTTTATAGGAGCTCTGCGGCATTGATTTACATTGTTTTGGTTACGGTTATTGACGAGCAATACCCAATGGAAAAGTAAATATCCACAGAATATCTATGGTTGAAATGTTTTAGAACTTGAAAAAAAAAAACATTCAGGTCACGCCAGGCTCCGGTTGGCTAGTTATGTCATGAGAATGACACCGAACGACCTAGCTCCTAGCCTAACGTCCTAACCTAGCGACCAAGTCTTTTTAGGTCGTCCGCATGGACAGAAAAGGCGTGGTAGGCCCAAACTGAGATGGCGTGATGGCGTTGATGCGTCCGCCAGAACGACCGGGATAACGGATTGGTAGACGACGGCGCTAAACCGTGAGCGGTATCGAGGATTGTTGCCGATAAGTAAGGAAGTACGTATTTGCTGGCCAGTGGACAGTGCAGAGTATTTACATGTTCTAAATCTCGCAGACGATAAGATATTGTTGATATATTGATCGTCTGCGAGTTGGTTCTTGAGCCAACAAATACTAAATATACCAGATGTAGTGCTGAGTTTTACTCGGGCTCGGCTTAGGGAGGCTCAGAGGAAGAGACGATAAGGGGCATGACAGGACCGGCGTTCAAATCTGATTCGGACCGTTCTCTCAAGGACTGACTATCCAACTACGTGGTATCATTAAGTCTAGAGATGGCAGGCGTGAGGTCCTAAGAGGTCGTTATGCCAAGAAGAGAAGTGCTGGCCCTAAATCGAGTTAAGGCAGTAACTCAAACTTTACTAATAGGCTAAACTATCTTTACCTTGTGAGCTATTTCCTCAAAAAAATACCACTCAGTCTTGCCTATGTCCATCATATATTAAACATTGAACTTCATTTCGAGACAAACATTCGAGTAATGACGTTTTGCTCAGTAACAGTGTCATCAAAAAAAAAAAACAATCCAAATGTGAATTAGAATTGCATCCAATATCTTTGCACCTCCTTTAAAACACCTTCGCTCTAGAACCTTCCCGCCACCACCTTATCGAGATTAAATGATCGACACTGTCGCATCGCTTCATCCGGTTTCCGGTGATCGTAAAACTGCGCCACACTTTGTTTTGATTTGGCCATATCGCACACCGTATCGGTCTTCCCACCTCCTCCGAAAAGGCTTACTCAGTCACATGCTTGCTGTCAGTGACGTGCCCCAATCGTTTGGACAATGAATAATCACGATAGCATTACATTGCAAAAATCGAATGACTTGGGAACGATGAGTTTGCAGCTTTTTTCGCAACACGATGCTGGAGTTGCCCAAAGCGCTTTAGGTGTTGATTTGTCTCGATGAAAAGCATCTCACCGTGGTATCTTGAGCGTGCTACAACAATCAGTGGTAGCCTTGCCGTGGAGCTAGAGCCCCATCTTATCGATCCAAACACCTTCTCGAATCGTGCTGTGCTATCGATAAACCGGCTACAACCGACTACCCCAAATCGCTCTCTCTCTCTCTCTCTCTCTCTCTCTCTGCTCCCCATATCTGTATCATCCCACGCGGCCGTGTACTTGGTGAATGGCTGGGAATTCTTTCGGGGCTTACTTTATTGGCTCGTAAAGGGACGCCAATGGTCGCCGCGTGTCTGCCCACAGGCAGTGACTCAATCGGGGCGGGAGCATCTACACTATCTTATCGCCGCGGGTAAGTGTTAGTCGTGTGCCCGGCGCGAATACTTCGGGGTTCTCGATTGCCGGAAGGGTGTCCAATTTCCTGTACGGCGACACATAGGCAAAACATTCGCGCTCTGTGCATATCTGAAGCCAAGCCAGAAGATATCCATACAATCGAAGGCAGACAATTGATTATCGCACCTGCGATAAGCTCGACGCTTGGGTTTGTGGTGGCGCGGTCCGGTTGTTATAAGAAGAAGCTTGCTGCGGGTGACGCCGTTAGTCATTACGAGTCCAACGTTTCCGGCAGGTGCATCGCACGGGACGAGCAGTGAAAATAGTTTTGCGTAGAGAGCGTAGTGGCAGTAGACCGGTAATAGTGGATTGGAATCACCTCCAAAAGGTTTGTATGAAGTGCAGTCGAATTTTGTGGATAAGAACTGATTTTTGGTGGAGTTATCTAAGTGAATAGGCTATGTTGACAGTGACTGCCTAAAAACTATGTCTCTGTGCTTTGAACGTTCATTCAGCGATAGTATTACACGTGAAGTGTTGTGGAAACAATCAGAATTGAGGATGAGGCACTAGCCTCCATTATAGTAGGTGTGAATCATTCAACAGTTGTCCACTGCTACTCCGCTTGAGAGTGTTTGGCCACGTTTATGTCGTTCAAAGATAGTAAAAGTTGTGTTGAAGTTAAACAGTGTAGTAATGATGATGTTGACTATGAGGCTTCTTCAACTGGATTGAGATGGTTGACAAGGTACTCTCGTGTATAACTTCCATAATGGAAGAGTGTGTTTGGAGACTGAATATCCTGTTACGAGTAGGAACCAAGTCACAGAAAGCCAGAAATATTAGGGCGAGACCTTTCGAGGTTAGAGAGCCATCAAAAAACAAGAACTGTGTGAGCTACTGTGCGCCGATAGTATTATTTTTCTTATCTTTCTAATTGATATTAAAATACCTTCAGCTCTGCTATCCGTCCTAGGGCAACCAGGTATTGAAAACCACTTACAAATCGATATTTCAATCCATCAGTAATGGCCTCGAGCGTATAGTAAGGCACTTGAAATGTTCCCTACCCACAAAATCGTAAATTCCCCATTCACAATTCGGTGCCATCAGTCACAAGACGGAGCTCGCACCATGGTCACGTTCATGGTGATAAGAAATTCGCATTCGATTGTACAAGCACACCATTTAATTGCCATTTGGCCCACCTCCCCATGTTCCGCACTGGTGTTCACCCTATTATCTCGGTTCGGTTCCGATAGGACAGATGGCAACCAGCAACTGGGAGAAGTTTGTGCTTCTCCTGTGGAAGAACTGGATCCTCCAGAAGCGCCACTACATACAGACGCTGTTCGAAATACTGATACCGGTGCTATGCTGCTCCATACTGCTGCTCGTCCGTGGACTAGTCGATCCGGAGTATATCGATCGCAACTCGGTGTTTAAACCGCTGGAAACCGATCGGCTTACGCACCTGGCAAAGCTGGCGGCGGACAAGGAGTTCGAGTTTAAGATAGCCTACTCGCCACAGAACGTATTGCTCGAACAGATCGTCCAGGATGCGGTACGGTCGCTGAACGTGAACGATCCCGAGGCACGGCTGTCCTATGCCGGGTTTGCTGATGCGCGAGAGATGGAGAGTATGCTGGTGGAGTCGACGTTTTTGGCAGGCGTAGAGTTTGACGATGGCTGGGCCAATTTGACGGCAGGAGACAGACTGCCGGATAACGTTACGTTTGCCGTCCGATTCCCGGCCGAGCTGCGGGACGATGAGTTCCAGTTTTCGAACTGGGTAACAAACTTGCTCGTGGTACCGTTCTCACCGAGGCTGCGAAACCCGGAGCTGGACGACGGTGGTTCGCCAAGCTATTACAGCGAAGGATTCCTTGGAGTGCAGGGAGCAATCTCGAGAGCGTTGCTAGCACAGCGCCTCCCTGGCGTCGAGATGCCACCGGTACACGTGCAGAGATATCCGTACCCGCCGTACTACGATGATGCGATCCTGGAAGCGTTGCAGCAGCTGCTGGCGCTCATCATCGTCATATCGTTCTTCTACACCTGCATCAACACGGTCAAATACATCACGATCGAGAAGGAGAAGCAGCTGAAGGAAGCGATGAAGATTATGGGACTGTCGAACTGGCTGCACTGGTTGGCTTGGTTCGTGAAGTGTCTCATCCTGCTGACGGTTTCGCTGTCACTCATCACGATTTTGCTCTGTGTAAGTAACGCCCTCCGTAACCTCCGAAGCATAAGTGCAGAGTTTGTATGACTGTTTTGTTGTTGCCCTACAGGTCCCCTTCAGCACTGCGGCCATCTTTGAAAACTCCGAGTGGACGCTGGTCTGGTTCTTCTTTTTCGTGTACAGCATCACCACGATCTGTTTCTGCTTCATGATCAGTGTGTTCTTTAGCAAAGCGAACACAGCGGCCGGTATTGCGGGGCTGCTGTGGTTCGTCTCACAGCTTCCGTTCAACGTGAGCCAACAGAGCTACGACGAGATAGGAACGGGTGCGAAGATAGCCATGTGTCTGCTGTCCAATACGGGCATGTCGTTTGCCATGTTTCTGACCGTACGTCTTGAAGCGTCAGCGGCTGGTTTGCGGTGGTCCAATCTCTTCGAACCTGCCACCATTGACGATGGGCTCAGCGTGGGTACGGTGATCGTGATGCTGCTAGTGGACGCCGTGCTCTATCTCTTGATCGCGCTCTACATCGAGCAGATAATGCCGGGAGAGTTCGGTGTAGCACAGCCATGGTATTTCCCCTTCACGAAGGAGTTCTGGATACGCAGTCGGACCGCCTCCCCACGGGACACACTGTTTAATCGTGAGCAGCAGAGTGCCGCTACCGAGTCGCGATATATCGAGCAGGATCCAGCTGGGTACGCCGGAGTGGAAATTAAACAACTGCGCAAGGTGTACAAAGGAAACAAGGCCGCCGTAGATGGGTTGAATCTACGAATGTTCGAGAATCAGATATCCGTCCTGCTGGGCCATAACGGAGCGGGCAAAACGACGACCATGTCCATGCTGACGGGCGTGTTTTCTCCCACCTCCGGCACGGCTCTTATCAACGGGCACGACATTCGTACCGATATTGACGGGGTCCGTTCGTCGCTGGGACTCTGCCCACAGCATAACGTGCTGTTCGATGAGATGACGGTCGATGAGCATCTGAAGTTCTTCTCCCGGCTGAAGGGTGTCCCGGCCGAGGCTGTCAGTGATGAGATTGACCGATATCTGAAGCTGCTCGAGCTGGTGGATAAGCGCAACGCCCAGTCACAAACGCTGTCCGGTGGTATGAAGCGCAAGCTTGCCGTCGGTATGGCACTGTGCGGTGGTTCGAAGGTAGTGCTGCTCGATGAGCCCACGTCCGGTATGGATCCGTCCGCTCGCCGTGCGCTGTGGAATCTGCTGCAGAAGGAAAAGCAAAACCGGACGATGCTTCTGTCCACGCACTTCATGGACGAGGCGGATGTGCTCGGCGATCGGATAGCGATCATGGCGGAAGGTAAGCTGAAAGCGGTTGGATCGCCCTTCTTCCTGAAGAAAACGTTTGGCGTCGGGTATCGGTTGATCTGCGTGAAGGATGCACGGTGCGATAAGGAGCGGTTGTTGGGCATACTGCGGAGATACATCCCGGACGTCAAGATCGATACGGACATCGGTTCGGAGCTGTCGTTTGTGCTGAAGGAGGACTACATCGATGTGTTCCAGCGGCTGCTGGAGGACATCGAGCAGCAGATGACTAGCTGCGGCATCACGAGCTACGGCATCTCGCTTACCACGATGGAGGAAGTGTTTTTGAAGTAAGTTTGGGAATTTTGGTTGGGTAAGGAATCGTTTTGGCTAATCGTGGTGTATGTTTTTTTCCTCAGGGCTGGCAGTGATAGTTTTGATGAAACAGGAACCCACACTAACGGCGCCGTTGTGGAGACAGGCAGTACAGAATGTAAGTGTGTTTTGGGTGGCCGCGTTTGTCTAGGAAGAGCTCTAATCACCGGTTTTTTGCTATCCACTCTCCAGATGCATTAGATCGGCTGCACCTGCTGACCGGTAAGGAGCTCCTGCTCAATCAAATACAAGCACAGCTGCTGAAGAAGTATCTCTCCACCATACGAGCCTGGATCCCGCTGGTCATGATGTTTGTGATTCCCATATTCTTCGTCGGCATGACGTTTATCATCACGAGAAGCATTTCGGCGGGCAAGGATCTTCCGGCGCTAGAGATCACCATGGATTCGTACGAGAAGGCCATCACTGTGCTGGAGAGTACGAACGGAGATCCACAGCGAGTTGAAGCCTTCCAAAACATGTTTGCGGCACGCGAACTAATCACCATCACCGAGGACATGACGGAGTACGTTGTGCGTAAGGTGAGTTACGGGCTGCGATCTCTCGCACGCGCATATCGAACGTTAATTGTTACGAATGGATTTTTTTCTTGCATTCCCCCAGTCCATAGAAGACATTGCCACGGTCAATACGCGCTACTTTGTGGGTGCGACGATCGCGGCCGGTTCATCGTACGTGGGGTGGTTCAACAACAAGGCCTACCACACGGCACCGCTAGCCCTGAATCTAATCTACAACGCCATCCTGCAGGCCCAGTGCACCGAGTGCCGGTTGCATGTGGTGAACAAACCGCTTCCGTACCGGTTGGACACGCAGCTGAAGAAGCTCAACACGGGCCTGAACGCCGGCTTCCAGCTAGCGTTCAACACGGGCTTCGCGATGGCATTCGTGTCCGCACTGTACATCATGTTCTACATCAAGGAGCACACGTCACGTGCGAAGCTGCTTCAGTTCGTTAGCGGCACCAACGTGACCCTGTTCTGGCTGCTCGCATTCATCTGGGACTACACGCTGTTCGTGCTGAACAGTCTCGTTTACATCGCCACGGTTGCCATCTTCCAGGAGGAAGGATGGTCCACGTTCGAAGAGTTGGGACGAGCGTTTCTGCTGCTGCTGTTCTTCGGATTCGCTACCATCCCGGTAACGTACATGTTCTCCTTCCTGTTCAGCGTGTCGGCCACCGGGTTCGTACGCATGATGTTCTTGAACGTGCTGTCGGGGGCGATATTTTTCACCGCCGTCAACATCCTCAAGTTTGACGGCATCGATCTGAACGATGTGGCCGACGGTCTCGAGTGGGTGTTTATGTTCTTCCCGAACTTTGTGCTCAGCCATGGGCTGAACAATCTGAATGCCGCCTCCAGCACCGAGAGCTTCTGTAGGAGGGCATGCGATCTGCTCGGTCCGCAATGTGTCGTTAACGATTTATGCTTGGTCGAGGCCCGTTGCTGCGATCTGGAAGTGTTCTCCTTCGGTAAGGTTGGCATCGTGCGCAATCTACTGTTTTGTTTGCTGATCGGGTGCGTCTGCTTCTCGCTGCTGTTTATGCTGGAGTACGGTGTGCTGCAACGCTTGTTCCGCCGCAAGCCCAAAGTCACCCCGTCGGGCGCGCTCGGTCCCGTGAACGCGGAGCAGGACTCGGACGTGCTGGATGAGAAGCGCCGCATTCAGAATCTCAACCGAAAGGACATCGATGCGCATAACTTGGTGTTGCGCGATGTGACGAAGTACTACGGGAACTTCCAAGCCGTAAACAACCTATCGATCGGCATCAACCATTCCGAGTGCTTCGGACTGCTCGGCATCAACGGGGCCGGTAAGACGACCACCTTCAAGATGATGACCGGCGACGAGGAAATATCGTCCGGCGATGCCTGGGTTAAGGGTATCAGCCTGCGTGGAGATATGAACCGGGCACATCGTCAGATTGGCTACTGTCCGCAGTTTGACGCGCTGCTCGAGGATCTGACGGGCCGGGAAACGTTGCGCATCTTCGCCCTGCTGCGTGGAGTACGCAGCCAGGAGGTGAAAAATGTGTCCTACATCCTGTCGGAAGAGTTGAACTTTGCCAAGCATCTGGACAAGCGCACGAAAGCGTACAGTGGAGGTAATAAGCGAAAGCTCAGCACGGCACTGGCGCTGCTTGGCAATCCGTCCGTGGTGTATCTGGACGAACCGACCACGGGCATGGATCCGGGTGCGAAGCGACAGTTCTGGGATGTCATTTGCAAGGTGCGCAGCACGGGCAAGTCGATCGTGCTGACATCGCACAGCATGGAGGAGTGTGAGGCCCTGTGCACCCGGCTGGCAATCATGGTGAACGGAGAGTTCAAGTGTCTCGGCTCGACGCAACATCTGAAGAACAAATTCTCGAAAGGGTTCCTGCTCACGGTGAAGGTGGCTCGTGGAACTTCGGACGCGCAGCAAAAGCGTGTCGCCGGTGTGAAGGACTTTGTAATGAGTCGCTTCACGGGAGCCATGTTAAAGTGAGTAATTTTTGGCTAACCACGTGTCAGATATCAGAATTTCTAATGTTGTTTTCTCTCACGTTCTTACAGGGAAGAGTACGAAGACTCGCTCACGTTCCACATACCGGTGACCGATCTGAAATGGTCGCAGATGTTCGGTCTGATGGAAAGCTCGAAAGAGGCGTTGGAGATCGAGGACTACGCCCTTGGGCAGACATCGCTCGAGCAGGTGTTCCTGTTTTTCACCAAATATCAGCGAGTCACCGAGTGAACATGAGGCTCGGGCTGTGGGTTCATCCCTCTCGGATTGAGATGAACATCGACAGACAAAGCAAAGGAATTTGATTCAGGGGTATGAAGTGATAAGAGGCTTTTTGAAATGGGTTAATTTATTTTTAACGAGTTTAACGGGTTTAGCTCATTTTGTAAAGGTTAAGTCATGCATAAGCGTTGTAAATAGTAAGTAATAAAGGAAAATGATACGAACAATCCTTCCAGATGAAGCTGGGGAGAGTTTTTGACCTTATTCAAGCAATAGTAGGCTTAGGATTGCACCAACATTGGAGAGTAGTAGGCCGTTGGGAAGAAGAGCCAAAGAAGGCCGTTGGGAAGAAGAGAACAAAGGTCAACTTAGGCATTCGTGTAAATATTTAATTATAGGTTCTGTTTCGGGAAAAAAAAATACTGTTTGGCTTATTTTGAGCAACAGGATATTAATCAAACTAAATCTACTCACAAGTGGGGACACCTTCAAGCGCTATAGAGGGACGCTTTACCTGTAACGAGAAGAAGATGTGTTCCATCTATTAGTTAATCAGTAAAATGTATTCTGGGTAAGTAACAGTGCCAAGCGCGATAAAATATTGAAAGCTTTTTCTGTCCTCGGAATGACACATTTAGCATGTCAGCTTCTGTCTGTGCCGTGGGCGATAAGAAATTACCGTGTCCAGTGTGCAAGTACTCAAACTCCCCGAATCGCCGTCTTGTCTGTTGGAAATTAATGAATGTGTGGTTAAATATCTCAGTCTCACATCGAATGCCCCTGGCGTGAGGTGAATAGTACACACGCCTTTCTGCTGACAGTGTGACAAAGTGGCTCCGGTATGAATTGGAGCGAAAAAAACAAATAACCTTCTGCATCGTAAAACATCGGGCCACCCCTTTACAGAGGTCAAAGTAAAAGGGGTCAGCATCGATTTCTTGCGGAAAAATCAATTTCCCAACCTTCGTACCGTCAGGTGTCCTGGTGTCCTAAGGACATTAGCTTGGCGATTAATATATGTACTACCCATACTATTCCGACAGTTGCCGACACCTAGCGTTGTGGTAGTGGTTGAAATGCTCATGATGAGGGTGATGAGTTTTTATCAGCCCCCCCCCCCCCCC
Organism: Anopheles stephensi; assembly: GCF_013141755.1. Taxonomy (NCBI): domain Eukaryota; kingdom Metazoa; phylum Arthropoda; class Insecta; order Diptera; family Culicidae; genus Anopheles; species Anopheles stephensi. Next base: position 32,521,784 of record NC_050203.1, on the reverse strand, counting down.
CCCTCGTAAGGTCACACGCAAACAAAAACACCTTCAGCGAGCGCGTCACGCGTGGGAAGGCACGCGCTGAAAGGAAGTACCGACGTGCGAATAGTGCTTAGTAATGGTGCTCGCATACATGGCCGCCGGGCTTGGTGGTATTGGTTGTGGCGATTTGTTGATAAACATTCGCCGTACTTGTGGTGCTCGTCCACGAGCCAAGACCCGACTGCCACAAATTGATTCGGCCCACAAACAGTTCAGCGTGGACATGCGGCTCAAGCTGGTCGCTGTCGGTAGTGCGGTTGTAGTGTTTCCGGTGCGGCACTGAGGACAGTGTAGGGTGACAAGAAGAAAAAAACCGAAAATGTGTGCATCCCCAGTAGTGTACAGTAGTAATCGTGTAATTCTTGATTGAGTCATTCAGCTGTTGTGTGAAAGAAAGAATAAATTAAAGCTGTGAACCGTAGTGACGGTGAGTACCATGCAACGTGATCCGTGACGCACGCACGCACGCACGCCAAAGTCACAGTCCAATTGGTTCAGATCGGAGCGTACAATCTGATAACCGTGTGGATTGTCCCGCATTGCCCTCCTACGACGGCGAGAACTTTCGCGACGTGCCGCGGGTTATGGTTGGGACAACAGCAAAAATATATGAGTGTCCAAACGCGATAAGGGATAAGGAAGCTATTTGTTGGGCGCGTAACCCTTGGCGAATTAATTACCCCTTTACGACGGTCCGTACACATATGCTGTGCGTGATGCTGTTATGATAAGGCTGGCTTAATCATGTTGGGCACGGTGTGAATGATTCATTGCGACATTAATCGCAATCGGTGACAATATTCTGATGGGAAACCGTGGCCCGGGTTTTTTTTTTGTCCCGGCTTTTGAATCAAATTGAGAATGGCTGTTTTAGTAAAAAAAATTTATTCGTCTTTTGTCGAGGCTTTAGGACCTTATTTGCCACTGAAGAATTCGCGGAGTTTCGGATCGATGTGTGTTGCAATATTTACCAAGCGTCGTGTTCAGATTCCAAATTCGAAGAGAGATATAATTGTGTTTTCTGCCCTATTTATAAACTTTCTGAGTGCCCCCCACGCGAGCGACACTCATCCTTACTCACTGTATCCTTGAAATATTTCGTTTATCAAAAACTTGACGAAACTAGCTTTCGTCAAGTATGGTGTGACGTCTAAGCGTAAACAAAACATCTAAACGTAAACATACTCCCCCCCATGACAGAATGTCATAACAAAATAACTAACACGCGGTACTAACAGGACGGTTTCGCAACAGGTAAAACGCAAATTTTCGTAACAGGACGCGTGACTAATCCCTTTGCCGTTTTCAGCTTCACTACACGAGTAAGCTGATCCTCTCCAGGGTGTACATCAATGATGCGCGCCAGTGGCCAGCGGGTGATGGGGAGGGAATCGTCCACAAGGATGACCAGTCTGCCGGGAACGATTTCGCACCGAACCGCAACCTTATTGTCCTTCTGCATTTCCTGCAGATACTCAGTGGTCCAATGCTTCCAGAAACGTTGCACGAGTAATTGCCAGGTAATCCCCATGTCAGAGCAGTTGGTTGCGATGATGTTTTGCTGTTGCTCACTCTGAAATAACTCAAAAAATTCTTTTAGCGCGTGTGACGAACCTTCAAGTTGTTTACGTTGTCGGAGTGTATATCCGACGGTAGCCCGCGGCCAAGCGTAAAGCGGCCAAGTAAAGCGGCCAAGAACCCTGCAGTGGTGAGATCGCTGACCAGCTCCAGGTGAACCGCCTTGGTTGCAAAAAAAACGAACAAAAACAAATAACACTTGGCAGCGGCAGCTCTCTTGTACGTCGGCTTAAGACAAAATGGGCCGGCGTAATCCACTCCAGTAACAAAAAACGGCCGGCTCGGAGTGATGCGTTGATACGGAAGTTGGCCGGTTTGTTGTTGCACTAGGGCGGGATCCTGTCGTATGCAACGAAAACAATTACGGACTACTCCTTCCACTAATCTCCGTCCGTCGAGCGGCCAATATTCTTCTCGAATCTGGGAAAGTAATAGTCTTCCCCCGCCATCCATCAGCTTTTTATGAAAGTGGTATGCGATGAGACGAGCAAACGGATGTTTCTTGGGAAGTAGGATAGGGTGTTTGAACTGGTAGGGAAGCTGTGCAAGCTTCAATCGGCCACCCACTCGCATTATTCCTTCCTCATCGAGGAATGGATTCAAGCGCCGTAGAGGTGAGCGCCGCCCTATAGTTTCTCCCTTTTTCAGCAACCGGATCTCCGATAAAAACTCGTCTTGTTGCGCCAGGATGCATAATGTGAGTTTAGCTGCTTCCAGGAATTTAGGTGTGATCGCGGATGAAGTAACTTGTGACGATTGTTGTGTGCGTGTCCGACGAATTTCAATATCAGCTTCGGCCGCCAGCAATGAATTCGATATTGGCCAATCAAAAGCAGGTAGCCCCAACCACTCGGGACCACAAGTCCATATCGACCTTTTCAGCATGTCCACTGCTGACATCCCACGAGATACCAGGCCGGCGAGATTTGTTGAGCCGGGAATGCGTTTCCACTGACGAGGACGTGAATAGTTCTGGATCTCAGCAACACGATTAGCCACAACGGTTTTCCAGGTGTTGGGTGGTGACAAAATCCAATTTAGCGTGGTAACGTGTACGTTACTCGTCTTCAAACTTAGCCGTTTAGCGAGTCGGTCGCTAGTAAGATTCGACTGCGATGCGCTGTCCAACAGCGCGCGCGCAGGATGAGCAATTCCGAAATCATCAATAATATTCACGAAAGCAGTTTGGAGTAATACCTGCTCGGGTGCTTGCTGTAGTGCTGCTGCAAATGTGCGTTGTATGTTATCGGTGGCTGTGTGATCGTTAGCGGTGTTGTGTGTGTGATGTGGCGGAGCTGTGTAACTAGGGCTATTCGGTGTGAAGTGCAGTTTTGTGTGGTGTGCCAAATTACAATACCGGCATTTGTAGTGCGCCGGACAATCACGAGCCGCATGATTCTCGCGTAAGCAATTTGTGCATAAACGCGCGGTCATCGCGAAACGATAGCGATCCTTAGGCTCCATTCCTTCAAATCGTGGGCATTTTAGCAATGAATGCGAGGAATTGCATAAAATGCAATTTGGCGTTTCATGTGACGTGGTACCAAAACTAGTTTGACGCGGAAAGGTTATTCGCCGCGATTGACTCAGTTCGTGACCCTGTGACGTATGATGCGCGATGGTGGGAAGCTTGATGCCCTTGAGTGAGTTCGATCCAGTGCTCGGGTGCGCGGTAGGAGCTAGCTTTGCCTGCAGTTGAGATTGGACACGAATCAATCTATCCTCGAAATTCTCTCGAAATGCAGCATTCTGCGTTGTTTCTTCCAGCGTGGAAGCGGAATCCTCTAATTCTTGTTGAACACTCTCTAGGTCCTTGCATAATGTTTCGAATTTTCTTAAGCGAACCTCCACTTGTACTTGATCCCGTGCGTGAACGAAACTATCCAAAAATTTCTCGTACCGAGTAAGGGACGCCAACAAAATTGTCCGACGGGACGCCAAAACAACGGGTGGTACGGGCATTGTTCAATCGTGTGTGTGTGTATGTGCGTGTGAGTGAGTGACCTGCAGTGTAATGCGTGATGCGGCAAAAACAGCTGTACGGTGCACGAAAATCCAAACGAAATGTGGTACGACACAGAAAACGGTGAACGATGGGTCGATCAAACTCGCGAAAGCACCAGAAATTCGAGCTATGTATCCTGGTCACGGCACCATGAAGAATTCGCGGAGTTTCGGATCGATGTGTGTTGCAATATTTACCAAGCGTCGTGTTCAGATTCCAAATTCGAAGAGAGATATAATTGTGTTTTCTGCCCTATTTATAAACTTTCTGAGTGCCCCCCACGCGAGCGACACTCATCCTTACTCACTGTATCCTTGAAATATTTCGTTTATCAAAAACTTGACGAAACTAGCTTTCGTCAAGTATGGTGTGACGTCTAAGCGTAAACAAAACATCTAAACGTAAACAGCCACTTAGTTCTACTACAATGGACCGTAAAGTCCATTCAGCCATATTTTCATAGGTCTTTGGAATGGAGATCTGTCATTGAATTTATTTGGCTCAGTATGTGTATAATTGTATTAAAAACTATATTTTAGTTTACTTATCTAGAACATAGAAATTAGAAACAGGAGAATCACAAAAAAAAAACATTCCCACGATACTCTCTCCAACTGTTTCCCTGCCAAGTCCGCTGACAAGTGTGAATCATTTTGCGCTACACACGTTATCGCCATCGTAAATGTTTATCTTCACAAACGTTTTTATAGATAAAATTCATCAAAAGCCAATTACTTTCCAAAACGAACGTGTGGTTGTGTGATTCTTTGGCCAACAGCGCGATAAGATGAAACTGTACTACTGTAGTGCGATTGATAGCAATTTATCGAACCCCGTTAAAAACATCGCCAATTGTGTGGTTTGGTGTGACTCCACAGTTGACATGCTTCACAGCTACATGTGCCAGACAGTCGGACTTAGTGCAGCGTATCTCACCATCCCGTTCTAGAGCTCGCTACGTAAATAACCCGCAACCATGGCGTCTACCTCGCGCTGGAGCAAGTTTGTGTTGCTCCTGTGGAAGAACTGGATCATCCAGAAGCGTCACTACATACAGACGCTGTTCGAGATCCTGATACCGGTGTTATGCTGTGCGATGTTAATAGTCGTCCGTGGGTTGGTCGACCCAGATCAGGTGTTGAAGCCAACGATCTTTGAGCGTTTACCAATAGGATCGCTTAGTGATCTTGAAGGTGGTAAGTATCCTTGGCTCCTAGTATGCTCTCTGCATGATTTGTATCCTAATTGGAGCTCTTCCCGTGTAGCTTTTCCTCCCGTAACGTTCAGTTTGGCATACTCGCCACAAAATGAGGTACTTGAGAAGCTGCTACAGGACGCAGTGGATGAGGAGATTAGGGGCCGAACGGTGACACTGATGCCGTTGGCAAATGCGCGCGAACTGGAGAGTCGACTGATGCTGAGCAACTACATCGGAGGGATCGAGTTCCCGGACAGCTATGCCGTGAGTCCCTATCTTTAAGAAGCAAATGGCCGGTTGTATCTTACTATTTCCTCACCATCCTTAGAATGTTACAGAGCTGCCTCAGAAGCTACGGTACGCCGTCCGTCTTCCGGGTGAGCTACGTTTCACCGGCTGGACGTTCGGTAATTGGCGCACCAACTTCATGGTCGTCCCGTTCGTGCAAGGGCTGCGAAACGCGAACCAATCGGACGGTGGCAGCCCGAACTATTTGCGTGAAGGGTTCCTCGCCCTTCAGGCGGCCATTTCGCGTACCTTCATCCGGCGGCAGAATGCCCAATACGCGCTGCCGGATGTGTCACTGCAGGTGAGTGAGTCATCGCCCGTCGGTGCGAGCGGTTGTAAAAACCATTGTAACCCGTTTCACCCACAGCGCTTTCCTTATCCACCGTACTACGAAGATTTGGTGCTGGTAGCGATGGAACGATTGCTGCCGATGATTATACTGATATCGTTCTTCTACACCTGCATCAACACGGTCAAGTTTATCACGATCGAGAAGGAGAAGCAGCTGAAGGAGGCGATGAAGATTATGGGCCTGCCGAACTGGCTGCACTGGACGGCGTGGTTCGTGCGGTGTCTCATCCTGCTGCTGATAACCATTTCGCTGCTAGTGTTTCTGATCAGTGTAAGGATATCTTTCGTTTGGAGAGTTGGTAGAATTGAGAACTAATCTTCGTTCTTTCCCCCGTTTGGCAGGCAAATCTAACATCAAACACCGACTTATCCGTCATCGAGTACGCCGACTGGACGGTGCTGTGGTTCTTCTTCCTCACCTACATTCTGGTGACGATCTGTTTCTGTTTCATGATGAGTGTCTTCTTCAACAAAGGTAAGCTGGTTCGAGGCGTTCGTCCTGATGCCTGAGTTCAAAATGGAGATTAATTAACGCTGATGATTAATTATCGTTTTTTGCTAGCGAACACTGCCGCTGGAATTGCCGGACTAATGTGGTTCCTGTTTGCCATCCCGTTCAACATTGCCGTGCAGAACTACGACGAGATGGCGATGGGCACGAAGATGGTTTCCAGCCTGCTCTCCAACACGGCCATGTCGTTCGGCATCATGAACATCATACGGCTCGAGGCGAACCAGGTCGGGTTGCAGTGGCACAATCTGTTCTCGGCCCCCTCGATGGGAGACGACTTCAGTGTGGGGCTGGTGATTGTAATGTTCCTGGTGGATGCGCTGCTCTATCTTGGCATCGCGCTCTACTTCGAGCAGGTAATGCCGGGCGAGTTCGGTGTAGCCAAACCGTGGAATTTCCTTTTCACGCGTGATTTCTGGAAGCGCAATCGGATCGAGGACGGGCCCGGTATGCGGCAGAAGATGGAAAGCTCGGCATACTTCGAGCAGGAACCGAACATCGACCGTGCCGGTGTGCGGATCGTGAATTTGCGCAAGGTGTACGGCAAGAAGGTGGCCGTCGAGGGACTAAATCTGAACATGTTCGATGGGCAGATAACGGTGCTGCTGGGACACAATGGGGCCGGCAAAACGACGACAATGTCCATGCTGACGGGAATGTTTTCCCCGACCGCCGGTACGGCACTGGTGAACGGGTACGACATACGGAAGGACATTGAGGGTGTACGGTTTTCGCTTGGGCTTTGTCCGCAGCATAACGTGCTGTTCAATGAGTTGACCGTGGCGGAGCATTTTAAGTTCTTCGCCCAGCTGAAGGGTGTACCGGCGGAAAAGACGGCGAGTGAAATTGAGAAGTATGTCACGCTGCTCGAACTGACCGACAAGCGGAACGCCCAGTCCCACACGCTGTCCGGTGGTATGAAGCGGAAGCTGGGCGTTGGGATTGCACTGTGCGGTGGTTCGAAGGTAGTGCTGCTCGATGAACCCACGTCCGGGATGGATCCGTCCGCTCGCCGTGCACTGTGGGATTTGATACAGAAGGAAAAGGTCGGCCGTACGGTTATCCTTTCCACGCACTTCATGGACGAGGCGGATGTGCTCGGCGACCGGATAGCGATAATGGCGGAGGGAAAGCTCCGAGCGATTGGGTCACCGTTTTTCCTGAAGAAAAGTTTGGGCGCCGGCTATCGGTTGATTTGTGTGAAGGAAGCGCACTGCGATAAGCAGCGGGTGTTGGGCATACTGCGGAAGTACATCCCGGAGGTGCGCATCGAAACGGACATCGGGACGGAGCTGTCGTTCGTGTTGCGTGAGGATTATCTGAAGGTGTTCAAGCCGATGCTGGAGGAGCTGGAGGATCGGATGGGTAGCTGCGGGATATCGAGCTACGGCATCTCGCTTACCACGATGGAGGAGGTGTTTTTACGGTAAGGAGAACGGGCCGGGGGTGGAAGAGTCGGGATAATTAATCGGTATGATTGAATCGGTCTTTTCTAGCGCCGGAAGCGATTCACACACCACGGAGAACTCGATGGCGAATGAAGGCAATGGATCCATCGACATGAGTGAAGCTAGTGATATTTGTAAGAGAAAACCTTTGATGTCTTTTTTGCTCCAACACGCAATTTATCCTTATCTCTCCTTTTGCAGACTCACTCGAAGGACTCACTCTGCTGGATGGCTCCAAACGGCTGTTCCAGCAAATTTATGCGCAGTATTACAAAAAGTTCCTCACGACTGTTCGAAGCTGGATAACGCTTTCGCTTCAGATGCTGATACCCATCCTGTTTGTGCTCCTATCCTATCTGATCTACCTGAACTCGTCGGCCGGCCGTGATCTTCCCGAGCTGAAGATCAATTTCGATGGATATACCGGTTCCTTGACGGTGCTGGAAACGGCCGAGGGTCAAGAATCGGTTACCGCGGCTTTTCGCGAGAGGTTCCGCCGAGAACCTCCGGTGCATGAGCTGGTCGTGACTGAGGAAGACATGAGCACTTACATCCTGAACAAGGTAAGGAAATCTGTTCACCCTTAAGTTGGGCAAACTGAACTCACAGAATTTGTATCTCTTCACAGTCATCGCAGGACATCGCAACATTCAACACCCGGTACTGGGTGGGAGCATCCCTGAGCAGTTCCGTCTGTACCGCGTGGTTCAACAACAAAGCCTACCACAGTGCCCCACTGGCCGTTAATCTGATCTACAACGCCATCCTTCAATCATTCTGTCCCGACTGTGAGCTGCAAGTCAGCAACAAACCCTTACCCTTCCGGCTGGACACCCAACTCCAGCGGCTGGAAACGGGAGCGAACGCCGGATTCCAGCTAGCGTTCAACACCGGCTTCGCGATGGCATTCGTTTCCGCCCTGTTTATCCTGTTCTACATCAAGGAACGTACAACGCGCGCCAAACTGTTGCAGTTCGTGAGTGGTGTAAACGTGACGCTGTTCTGGACCATCTCCTACCTGTGGGACTACTTTGTGTTTGTGCTGTCGGCGTTGTGTTACATCGTTACGCTGGCCATCATTCAGCAGGATGGTTGGAGCACGTTCGACCAGCTCGGACGAGTGTTTCTGGTGCTACTATTTTACGCCTTCTCGAGCCTGCCAGTGACGTATCTGTTCGCGTACCTGTTCCACGTGCCTGCTACCGGGTTCGTGAAGATGATGCTGTTGAATGTGCTGTCCGGGACAATCTTCTTCACCGCCGTCTCTCTGCTGCGGTTCGACGGAATCGATCTGCAGGATGTGGCGGACGTTCTCGAGTGGATCTTCCTGTTTTTCCCAAGTTTCTCCCTCACGCAGAGCATGAACGCACTGAACATGGTGGGCGGTCGGGAAGCACTGTGCCAGCGGGCCTGTGAGCAGATTACGATCTGCACGGAGGAGCTCAAGTGTTTGCTGGTGCCGCAGTGTTGTGGTATGAGTGCGTTTACCTTCGATCAGCAGACGGGCATCAATCGCAATCTGCTGTTCTTCACCGGCATCGGTGTGGTGTCGTTCGCGATCATCCTGCTCGTGGACTACCGTGTGATGAAGAAGATTTTCTCCCGCAAACCGAAGAGTGTTGACATGTCCGGTGATCAGGGTGACATTGATTCGGACGTGTTGGATGAGAAGCGCCGAGTCGCGGCCTGCAGTGAGGGAGAGCTGGCGTCCTACAATCTGGTGCTGAAGGAGCTCTCGAAGAGCTACGGCAAGTTTGTGGCAGTGAACAAGCTTTCGGTCGGTGTGCGTCACTCGGAATGTTTCGGACTGCTTGGCATCAATGGAGCGGGGAAAACGTCCACCTTCAAGATGATGACCGGTGACGAGAACATAACGGACGGTAATGCCTGGGTGAATGGTATCAATTTGCGTACGGATATGAATCGAGTGCACAAGCACATCGGCTACTGTCCGCAGTTTGACGCGCTGCTCGAGGATTTGACGGGCCGTGAAACGTTGCACATCTTCGCCCTGATGCGGGGCGTCCGGCGTCGGGAGATTAATGGTGTGTCACTTACGCTGGCGGAAGAGCTGAACTTTACGAAGCATCTGGACAAGCGCACGAAAGCGTACAGTGGAGGTAATAAGCGAAAGCTCAGCACGGCACTGGCGCTGCTTGGCAATCCGTCCGTGGTGTATCTGGACGAGCCGACCACGGGCATGGATCCGGGTGCGAAGCGACAGTTCTGGAACGTGATTTGCAAGATTCGCAATTCGGGCAAATCGATCGTGCTGACATCGCACAGTATGGAGGAGTGTGAGGCCCTGTGCACCCGGCTGGCCATCATGGTGAACGGAGAGTTCAAGTGTCTCGGCTCGACGCAACATCTGAAGAACAAATTCTCCGAAGGCTTTCTGCTCACGGTCAAGACGAAGCGATCCGAGCCGGATGCGGCCGAGCGGGTTAAATCGTTTGTCACCGGTCAATTTGTGGGTGCCGTGTTAAAGTAAGTTAATTAGGTGGGTGCGGCGGTGGGTGAATCGGTTTTAATGTTCTTCTGGTTTTTCGGTGTATCTTTCCAGGGAAGAGTACCTGGACTCGCTCACGTTCCACATCGCACGCACCGACCAACGGTGGTCGGCCATGTTTGGTTTGATGGAAGCATCAAAGGCACGGCTCGGCATCGAGGACTACGCTCTCGGGCAGACAACGCTCGAGCAGGTGTTTCTGTTTTTCACCAAATATCAAAGAATCGTAGACTAATGGGAGTGGGACTGTCGCATGTCACACTTGCGGCAGGTTCGACAATAGAGTTGACATGCAATTTACGAGCAACCAAATTGTGATCAAACAACGTATTAATCGCACCTGGTGTTGGTTTTAAGTGCTGTTATGCAAAGCAAAGTATTGATCGATGTGACCTGGGTGTGGATGTTTTGAGTAGAAATATAAACAGACGCTTATTGTCGTTAAACAAGCAGCAAAGCTTTGTTTGTGTGATGGTTGGGTGGAGCCAGCAGCACTAGAATGCGATGTTTAGAATATTTAAAACTAATTGATTTTGCGTATCGAGCGACACCGAACCATTTGTAACGATCGCCAGTTGCACAAGTCACGCTTCACCATTTATCCTTTCCGAACCCCGGAAGAAAAACATCCCACAGGCCTCGACAAGATGACAGGACATGAATTTCTAGCATGTGTCGGATTGAGCTTCATCAATCATCTGTGACCGGGGGATAACGCACTTCCCACGCTGCCAGTGTCGCAGTCACAGTGTGCGGCTAACGCAACATAACGCCTAACGCTAACAAGGTTACGGCCGAGTAGCAGCAGCAGCAGCAGCAGCAACAGCACCACCATCATCAGCATTACCGGAGAATGTGATTAATTTCGAAACAAAAGCAGCCTGCATGAACGGCAAATGGAATTAATCAATTTTGACAACACTCCGTGCGGAAGACCGGCAAGACCGGCGCGTCCAACCCATCACACACAATGTCGCAACCCGCTCAAGCCCCAGGGACGGTTCTGGTTCCGGGAATTCAGAACTTGGAAGGTAAAATTAAAACAAATCCAACGCGTTGTGCAAATGGTGCAAAGGAAAAAGGGAAAATGGAAATAAATAAATTTTCCTTCCGGAACATCGATTGATCCCGGTCCCCTTCTTCGCCGGTTGGCTACAGGTGGCTTTCGCGCGACTCAGCAAACCCCACTTCCCGTTTGGCCGATGAAAACTGGTAGGGGAAATTTATAACGTCGAAAGGAAAAAGCAAGACTACACACACACACACACACACAAGAGATTTCTCTCTTGTCCTGTGACGATGAAGCGATTCCGAGCGCAACACCGCGAATCAATATTGAATTTCTGTCAATGTCAATGGCAGACGCGCCGGTATTCCGGGGGTCGGGTGGTAACGATTATGTTGGTGCCCGGGCCTTGGGTGGGTAGGGTGGCTGGTTCTGGAGTAATCGATTTTAAAACAATCAAATAATCGTTCATATTCCATCATCCGCAATGGACAGGAGCTAGGTTGGTGGTTGGTTGACGCAAGTAAGACGTCAACGTTTGTGACGCCGCTAGGTGTTTCGGTAAATTGTTGTTTGATAAGGTTTTTGAACGGCGGATTTTTCGTTTTCTTTTATGATGTCTGTTTGTTACAGGGTGTAAGAAAAGACATGAGAATGTAACGCGGCGATCTAATGTGATTAGACTGTTGGTTTATGCTTAATGATCAAATTATACACGTTCTAGCTGGATCAGTTTCGATGTATGAGACCAAATGGCAAAGAATAAGGTTATGAAACGCTTCTAGATAATAATAGGGAAAAGTACTGACTTGCTGTTAGGACTTGGAAGGCCTAGACTACATTTCTGGTTTAAGGCTCTCCATATCCTCTATTTCAAAAGTTTACTAAAGGATCCTCGACTTATTTGACTAGACAGCCTCGACTTCTGGTTTCTATGCTTTGCTTTATCCTCTGATTTAATCGACTCACATCACATCGAATTACATCGGCTCTTGAAACATGCAGAGACTAGCCTCCATTAGCATGTCAGGGGGTGCATCATAGTATAAGCAAACTGAGCAGATACTTGGGGCCCCGAACTTTCAACGGACCTCGTTCTTATCAACAGTGGTAAATATTGCTATGGGCAGGCTGCGTGATCCTAGAAGCCTTGATCATTTAGAGGGAGGTCCTAAACTCCATAACGGACCTCATATAACGTCTCAGCTTGTCCTTTGATTCTGGCCCAGTCAACAGATTCCTATTAGCTTTCATTCTGTTTAGGGCCTCAAAGAGGCTTGATCCTCTACTGGATGAGGTCCTGTAATCGATGTTAGATCGATGTTAGATTCGTGGGTCCTAGGTTGATTCCCCGGCCTGGCTTCTGTCTACTCCACTCAAAGGATGAACTTACTTAAACGTCAAATTAAAAAAAAATATCTAAATCAGATATCTTTTAATGTGGATTCAGAATGGACCATAATTTGAAAACGATGATTATAGCTGAGATTGAGCAGAATATTTTAAAAACTTTTTATGTTGTAGCTGTTCCAGATCAACGGCAGTTTCTAGGGCGCACCTGAGAAGAAACGATAAGTGCACGATGAGTACACAGATGTTTGGGTGATAACTTCAAAATGAAGCATCAGAATCCGAAGACTCATCAGAATCCGATGGGTTGTTCATGTCATTAAAACTACTGTGACAAATCAGTTCGTAAAGTCTTTCCAGGTCATCTATATGGACATGAGATCTGGTAGGTTAAAATTAATATGATATGAAGGCGTTGAAACTTTCAACTATTAGATGCAGCTTTTAGCAGCTAATACGTATCGTTATTTGAACGATGAACGGAGAAGATTTTGATGACGTAGTCACATCATAAGAAGGACCCCTTGAAGACCGTTCAAGCCGTCAATTCGCAATTAACCTTAATCGTAAACGTGCGGAGGCGACGTCAACCTCATTAGAAAACCTGGGATCAATTAGTAAACGATGGCTCTTGACCGTGAACGGTTTAATGGACAATAACGGCTTTATAAAATGTAATGATTGAAGGAGTTTCAAAGTTATGCAATTAAAGCGGAAAAGATTGTATCAAATATTTACATAATATTTGCCAAAATTTGAGAAGTCATAATTGCACAACATTCCTCGTTTTACGATATCTCCCAGCTGACGCAAGCATTTCTCACCGTATGGACGCACCAAGCTAAAACAGCCATTGGCTACTTTATAAAGCTGACGTGGTCTGTGCCGGGTCAAATCACGCCAACGGTTCCAGCAGCCAACGCCAAAGAGAAATGACCGAAAAGGGGTTGTTCGGCACACACTGCAGACGGAACAATGTAGCGAAGGTGTTGTGCTGTATTTGTCGCCAGGCCAGTTCCACTTGCCCGATATGGTTCGAGGTTGTTTGATGGCTTGACGTTGTGCGTGCCCCATTGTATCGCATCGAGGTATTTGAGTGGGCATGCGCGTTCAGGTGCTTCAACTCGCGGGACGGTGCACCAAAAACCACCCAGCACAGATCAAAGATCGTCCGAGGGGGGGATAGGCGATTTCCGGGGAGTTTAAGCAACTGTTGGGGATCGGAGATGCGTAGGTGTCCGAGCAGTGGACGGCGACTTTGCGAGACTGGTAATGAGTTTTTTGGCATACTTTTTTGTGCGACGTTAAGCCGCACCACGTCCGAGGAACGTGATCAGAAGCTTGGAAGAGCGTGGAAGATGATTCTTCCTGTACACTTTTGCCTGGGAAAGAATGAAGAAAACACGGTGCTAGCTAGCTAGTCCGGATTTTTGGGACATGTGGGTAGATCCAAATGGTAGGTTTGGAAGTCTTTCTTGTGAAATGAGAATTCATCAATGACAAAACCAAGATGCAAATGGTAAGCTGGAAGCCTGTTTTTGAGAGTTCCGTTATGTTTGAGAACGAATTTGAAGTTGTTTCTGGAGGAGTTACTGCAAATGGGTCGATTATTGACATTCTTCCTCTTCGTTGGCATTTCAGGAGAAACCTCGAGAAGTTTCGTGGAGCCAATTTAGTGTTCCTCCTAGCATGATAGCCAGTCATATTCAATCTCCAGTCCCACCATGTGAAGACTCAAAGAAACTTATGACAGAATCTCTTTCAGCCTATAATCTATAGCTCTGCTTGAAATGTTGTTATTGGGCCCCATTATCATTATGTCCATTTTCAAAGGTTCATGGCAGATACGAACAACGGTCGGTAGTAAAACTGTTTTACACAGCTCATGTACCCGGTTGGCCTAATGAGCGAAGGTCATCCACTGCACGCCGACAGCTCAAACTTCCAGTGGCACACCCTTAAAAATAGATAGCACAACCTCCGAGTGACCTCCGCGATGGCACTATCGATCTTGAAATCAAACCCACCAAAAACTTCACTCGGAGAGCAGTTCAAAGCCTGCGGATGGGGAGGGCAACAGCAACAGAAATACATCACCATCAAGCCATTTTTGGCTACGGACAGCTCCGGGAAGGCCGTTTACGATGTAGCCTCACAAACGGTCAGCCTCCGTTACGAGCGAAAAGCGGTGCACTTTATCGTATTGTGCTGGCTGATGGTAAGCGAAAGCCTTCCGCTAGCTGATGACCGGCTCGGTGAGTTGAGAAATTGAAGTCCGATCGATTTCCATCGCTTCCCAAGGACGAGGCCGATGGCACGGTAATGGATGGTAGGCACGGCGTGTTTTGACGGTGGGCCAAATGTTGATGGGGCCAAACGATCGAAGCACACTTTTCGCATTTGCGGCGAGTGAGTAGCCAATTTGACCGATAATCGCATGCTGCACTCCGGATCGATTAGCCCTTGAAACCACGCGTGAGTTTTGGAGCTGTGTATGGGTCTAGAACTTTTCAGCCGAAGAAACTTGCCCCGCAAAATGGACGGGTGGCAGCAGCAGCTCAGTTGCCAATGAATGATAATTAGAAATCGGATCATCAAACCGTTTAGCAGCCTCTCGCACCATGACTCGCCCAGTGTGTTGAGAGTCTACCGGTCTTTTTTTGGTGGGGTTGCTTGTCGAGGTGGGGAAAACTTTTACATCAAAGCCTCCGGCCTGCCTGCCTGCCTGGTCGCTACCGAGATCACCCTTTAAGCGGTGGTTTATGCTTGCAGTGGTTGTGGTGCAGTGAAGTGAGCCAGTTGGCTGCCCAAACCCTCTAATTAGCTCCGGTGATGCAAGTACTGGCAACTGAGGCTCATGCCCGTGCTCGGCGAACAGTTTAACGCCGGCACAAAAACCGCAATTAAATTACTGCCACAGACGAGAACAGATAGTAGTTTTGGGGGTTTCTTCTTCGGGGGTTCGGATCGAATTATATGTCTGTCGGTCGTTCGTTAAGTTGCCCGACTGGAATAAGCGGTTTGATTGGCACCTGAGGTGGGGTGGTGCACTTGCAGTGGGTGCACTTGCTCCGGTACGCATCGGCAGCGTGTGGGAGATAATTTACATGCAATTGAGCTCCATCGAAACCCGCACGTTTTTTTTGAGTGCAGTTTTGTAGGGTAGAAAAGCGCCCTATAATAGACCCGGGGGAGAGATGATAGACCATGGATGATTTTGTCTGTCTACTGGTTTGCTTTCATCAACATTTTATATGAATCGCTTGAAAATTAAGTGCCCTATCAACTCTCAACTTTAAAGAGATAAGTGTATGTAATAATTAAGGTTTGTGAAGGTTAGCCCAAGTTTTAACATAAGGACGCTCTCGTCAATAATCGTACAATTTATAGGTTCACGGTCTAGAGCAGTGACTCCGGCTATTCTGGCGGACGCATTCACGCTATCAGTCCATCTCAATCTCAAAACAAAATTAAATGCTGTACAAAAATAAAAAATAAACAGATTGATAGTGGCAGCAACATTCCTAAAAAAAGATTAGCATTTTA